>NC_143575.1:56556445-56865572 GCF_048544385.1 Mastigoproctus giganteus
TAAATCTTATGTCATCTGTTTATTTGCACTTGGGAACTTAAGAAATGTGAAATTTATGAAAATTTTACTGGACTCAAGGTATAAAAGTTTCAAAATTCCTGAGATTATATAGTTACTCCTAGGTCTTTTTCCTTATCAAGTAACTTGAGTTTAATAAGTGATGAAAGATTGTGTTAATTCAAAAAAAGAGAAAAAAAGTGTTACATGAAGAATAAAAATACATTTGCTTGTTTAATATTTCTATTCATAGCTGCGTGACCACAAAGATGAAAGCTTATTTAATTTTATTCCACTTTTACCTCACATTAAGAAAACTACTATAAGGGCCATACTAGACAGGCACTTAAAGTGCAGCATTGGAAGCGCATTCGAACACCCCTTTTTTTACAAGAAGCAGAGGGAGAAAAGCCATGCAAACTAGATGGACATTACAAATGCCGTGTTGGATGACATTAGCTGGCGTTCAATGTCTGCTAACGCTATCAGGGGCATTGCGAATGCCAGTGACTTGACGTTTATATCACCTGTGGAGAAATTCTCCCTGTAAGCCTTCGTTCGTTTGTTTGTTATACTTTGGGGAGGACTATCTTTGACACAGAAGCCTTGTACAACGCTGCATTAAGACTACTGCAACAAAGGAATAAAGGCAAAGTGTTGGATTGAAATTGGAAAAGAATCATGTGCAGTCTCTTTTTCTATCTGAAATAATTTTTTAACTTTTTTTTTTTTTTTTTTTTTAAAGTATCGTGAAAGTAATGAAAGGAAGCAGTAAGCCATAAAGATTAGTGTTGCCAGCGTGATACAGGGGGAAAAAAATACACGCAACTGTTTCTTGTTATAAGAAACATAACCAAAAGAATTTCAACTAATTGTTTTTGAAAAACAAAAAGATTGTACTTCATTTCTTCAATGTGTATTGCATGTACTAACACAGAATCAAGAAAATTCATATGTTGGAAGCCACACTGGAAATGAGATAAACTGGTGTAAAACTGATAACACTACAATGTGCATGTGATAAAAAAAAAAAGTTTGCTTTACTGTAATTGTTTTTAGGGAACAGCATATTTTCTGGATGTACATTTGATCTTCTAATGAAATTTCAAGAAAATATTTCTATTCATAGCTGCGTTATAAACTTTGAAAACCAGTGTCGAAGGAACTTAGCATGAACATTTGTAAAATCAAACAATACTAATCCTTTATTGCATGGAAAGTAATTCATTAGAGTGTGTGTAGTTTTTTTTTTTTTTTTTTTTTGTTAGTTGTTGGCGCATCGGCTTCTGTGGCCATATTGCACTTCCCAAGGTTTTTTTGCATTTTCTACTCTGATCCAAGCCTGAGGCGGGATTCAAACCTGCAACCTTTGGGTTGCCAGGCAGGTACTTTACCCACCCGGCTAGCCTCGTACCCACCCGGCTAGCCTCGTCGGCAGTGTGTGTAGTGGAGAATGTTTTCTGTTTTAAATGGATGGAGTACTTGTTAATGTTCCATCTGGAAATAATGTCTAGTGGTGTGATGACAGTAACAATAGGTGTTTTATTTTGAGAAGTCCCTTGCTGTAAAATCAAACAGAAAGTTATCCTTTATGTTACCAAAATTAATTCTGTAAGATACCAAGTCTTACAAATACCTTAATCTCTGAATAAGAATAGTGGGTAGAAATAAAGTAATTTTACAAACAAAGAAGACATATCAGAAATATTTAAGTTAGTGGGAGTTGGCCTGTCAGTACAGAACATAAAGCATAGATGTAAACATGGATGTGGGAGGAAGTTTTTTCACTAATTAACATTAAAGTTCATCAAAACTCTGTACTGACATTCTGTAAAATAAAAAAAAAAACTTTTTGGGACACTTCCTGTGTTTCAAACATAATATAAAACTGTCCTGTTTTTAACCTATTTGAATTTGCTGAATGAATCCACCATTGTCGTTTTCTCTTTCTACTCGCAATCAACTGTATACATAAATGCGCAATATGTATAACTTGAACAACATCCATCTTGAAACTGAGACTAGAAAAAGTGAGTCGCTGGTAGTATCTAATGCAATGTAAGAAATGTCCCTTCTAGTTTGAAACAATCTGACGTTAGGAATGTTATGTGTAGTTTGCTGTGTTGGAGGCATTCACCCTGCCAGCTGATGCCGGTGCTTTAAGTGATCTTCTAGTATAGCCCTAAAGTTCAAAAACTATATATTTTGCTCTTAATAATAAAATTGGTTTCCACATTTGCTTTTTATAAGCTCCTCTAAATATATTATTTACTTGTGTCTAGATTTCTTTTTAATTATTTTTGTGATCTGTTTTTATAATACTCATAAAATGGTTTCCAGAGTTATCTGTGTAAATTAAAGAAACCTATATTTTTATTTTGCAGATTGTAAAGAAAAACAATTAACACCAGATGATAGTCCTGTTGCACATAAATTAGAAACAGAAGTTATACATCAAGATCTTAAAACAAAAGAAGAAACTTCTGTTATTGATGCAGTGGAAGTTACAACTCAGGTAGCACATGAACTCTTTGAACACTTAATTAGTTATACAAGTGGGAACAAAAAAAGGAAGGGAAAATCTGATGGTTTAAAATTATAGTGTTATGAAAAAAGTAAAGATTTTTTTAGAAAAGTTTAATTGAGAAACAAAAAAAAAAAAAAAAAAAAAAAACCTTTCCTTGAAAGGTGCTGTGACTGTTAAGTTACGTGGAGGCAGAGTAATTAGAGTGCAAAAGAGCTAAAAATTGCTTTTATCAACTTGTGCACCTAACTTTGAGTTAACCTAACTACACAAAATAACTCTCAGATGAAAGTTGTTAACTTAACATCTGCAGAGATCAGTAAACAGAATGTATAACATATTATATTTTGCATTCTCATTCTGAGGTTTATACTTGTGACACACACGCGCACTGGGGAAGGGGGAGCAGATTGCACAAAAAATACAGTTAAGAGAGACAAATGAAAGCAGTTTTAAGTGATGCGTGCTAAGTAAATGGTGAAATATTGGAAAATTTGAAGTGTTTTACACAGAAATTGTATTTGCACTATTTAAGTTTGTAGCCTGTGAGATCTCCCTTCTATGAGAATAGAGGGAAGATCTATTTTTGGTGCATATATATTTTTAATAATTTGAACCTTTATATGAATGCATGCAAATTTATAGTTCATAACTTACAAAGCTTTTTTTGGCCACTAAAGTTTGAGCCTGCATAATGGAAAAAATTGAACATTGAGCCACAATAAAATATCTTTACAAAAAGGGGGTTATTGAGCACATATGATTGAAGACATGGTAAATAGATTTCGAGAATCTGACTCATATACAACTGTCAAAAACCAGGAGACTGAATTTAAATGTGGCATAACTGGTATTGAAGATGAACAGCACAGTTGACATCCATCAACAGCAACCACTCCGGAAAACATCAAAGTTCATGACATGGTGATGGATAATTGTTACATAACTGTTAGAGAAGTAGTAGAGACTATAGGCATTGCAATTGAAGGGTTGCAAAACATCTGCCAATGAATTATGTGTGACAAATATTTCTGCTTGATGTATTCCCTGCCTTTTGACAACTGATCAGAAACGTAATCAGTTCAAACAGTAATCAGTGCAAAGCAACCTTTTGCTCGTTATCAAGCAGTTCCTGAAAACTTTCTAATCAGATATGTAACTTTGGATGAAGCATGACTTCATCATTACTAACTGGAGTTAAAACTGCAATAAAAACAAGCATGCTGATTCACCATTTCCAAAGAAGGGCAAGTTAGTCTCATTGGTTGACAGGGTCATAGTGTCTCTCTTTTGGGATTCAAAAGGAATAATAATGGTAGATTATCTTCTAGAGGGATGGATAATACTGTGTTAACTTCGTAACTAAATTACGAGATACAATCAGAGGCCAGGAAAGCTAACTAAAGGTGTTTTCTCAGGATAATGCATCTGTTCATGATACTATGGAGCTGTTGCCACTTTGGCAGGCTGTTTTTCAATTTTTCTCTGTTCTCAAAACTAAAAACCAACTTTTCTGGAAGGAAGTCTGGATTGGATGATGCAGTGATAGGCATCACCTGTTCCTTTTTTCAGGGCCATAATGAAAGCAACTACAACTTACCAGCAATATTCCTAACTCTGTAAAGTAAAACTTGTTTCAAGAAGCTGGAGTATTGCTGGAAAAGGTTCACGGAGTTTTGAAGAGATTACTTGGAAAAGTAGTGTAAAGTCAACATCAAGCAATGCCTTAGTCAGGCTAGAAACTGATCAAACAAGCCTTCATATTATTCAGGAGCTTTTTTTAAACAGAAAAAAAATCTTATACACAATATGATGAGATCACAAAATTTAAATGTCTTATGCAGGAAATTTCTTAGCTGTAAATAAAAACATTGCTGTGCATGCTAAGTGAAGAATTTAGCTCTAGAATTATAATCTTCTGAATTAACTCATTTTCATAATAGTATCTTTTACTCTGTGATTTGTATCAGAAAAAATACCAATGTATTTTTTCCATTTTTTAAAACATGAAAAGTACATTAGTAATTTACATGAAAGTACATTTGTTTTTCTTGTGAGTAAACTATACATGGTTGAGATTCTTGGCTTAATCACAATTAAATTAAAAATTTAGAAATTTTGAATAAGAATTTAGATGATAACTGAATTTTAAAATCAAAACTCTACTTTAAAATGTACTTTGGTTTCTTCATCTGAGGCAAACAAAAATGCTATAACTAAAAATTTGTTTCACTTACATAATTCTGTTATCTATGAGATACCTAAATGGCTAGCAGTAAAACTTTGTTATACACTTCAACAATGGCAGAGATGGATGCACAGTGCATATGATCCATTACTTAGAATACAACCAAATTGAACAGAACAAGTATTATTAAATTTTAGTTATAGTATTTTTGTTCACTTCAGATGAAGAAACTGGGTGGGAGAGGGGGGAAATAATATAAAGCTACTTTTCTCTCTCTTTTTTTTTTTTTTTTTTTTTTTTATGAAAACCCCAAAGACGAAAGATATCAAAACCTATAGTACTTAGTACCATGCATGGGTCGAAGGAGAAATATGGGGGGGGAGATGCCGGAAACTTTGTTCTAGAGACTAAACATGGGTTTCATTACTTCAAGCCTCCAAATCGAAGTGGTGGTATTGCACTGGTTGATGAGTCATCTACCACCTACGTCTCTCTCTCTCTCTCTCTCTCTCTCTCTCTCTCTCTCTCTCTCTAATCAGCTATTCAGTTGAAATTCTATAATTCATTTATCCTTCAAATTTTAATGCCATATTGGCACTCCATTAAAATTCTCATAGAGCAGTGTTCTTACTTGTATTGCCTATATCAGGGGTGGCCAACAAGTTGATTGCGATCTACCAGTCGATCATCGACTGGTAGATCGCAATGCCGGAGATGCCGGAAACTTTGTTCTAGAGACTAAACATTAGCATTAGCATTAGTAGAGGCATTTGATGCAAGAAAGCAAGCTTATGCAGCATCAGCCAAAAAAAAAAAAAAAAAAAAAAAAAACCACTTCCACTTCACCCCTCCGTTCGTTCAAAATACCTGTCCAGCTGAGCCTTAAACTTATTTAGGCTATCAACCTCCACCACAAGGGATGGAAGTCTGTTCCACCAACCAACCACCCGCTGGCTAAAGGCAAATTTCCGCACGTCTATCCTACATCTGTCTTTCCTCAATTTGAATTTATGCCCTCTCAGGTGATTATTCTGAGCTAGAGGAAGAATCCCATCAGCATTGAGCATGCTTAAACCATTCAAGGCTTTATACACCTCTATCAGATCACCTCGCTGGTGCCTAGTCTCCAGACACTGTAATTTGCAAAACTTAAGCCGTTCTTCGTAAGAGCACCCCTTTGTTCCATTCACTAATCTTGTTGCCCTTCTCTGTACTCGTTCCAGCAGATCTACATCCTTCTTGAAATGAGGCCTCCAGACCTGTATACAGTACTCTAGGTGTGGCCTGACCATCGCCTTATACAATGGAATAATCACCTCCTTATCCCTGCTGGAAAAATTCCTGTATATCATTGACAATACTCCATGAGCTACTCTTGCAGCCCGTCTGCACTGCTCAGAGAACTTCATATCTGCCTGCACAACCACCCCCAAGTCCCTTTCATTCTCTGCCACTGTCAGTGTTGTACCACAGAGTTGATACGTTGCTCTGGGGTTGCTGTTTCCCATGTGTAGTACTTTACATTTGTCAATGTTAAACTTCATTTGCCACCTCTCAGCCCATCTGCTCAACCTTTCCAGATCCTGTTGCAGCAGCATAGTGTCAGTAGTGTCCTTGACAACCCTGCCAACCTTTGTATCGTCTGCAAACTTGGACATTAATCCCGATATACCATCATCAATATCATTTATAAATACAGAAAACAATAATGGACCCAACACTGAGCCCTGAGGGACTCCACTAATAACATCAGTCCACGATGAGCAGTGTCCATTGATTACCACTCTCTGTCTTCTCCCCCTCAACCACCCCTTTATCCATAGCAGTAATTTGCCTCCAATGTCACACTGCTCCAATTTGTGTAGCAGTCTTCCATGTGCAACAGTATCAAAAGCCTTTCTAAGATCCAAGTATATAATATCAAAGTTATTCCCTGCATCCAGTTCTTTTGTGACTGCATCATAGTATCCAATCAAGTTGGTCAGGCAAGACTTCCCCTTAACAAAACCATGCTGTGTCTGAGCTATAACTGAAGTCTTGTCTAAATGATCCTGCAGTGCTTCTTTAACCAGTGCCTCCATTAATTTTCCTGGAACAGAAGTTAAGCTCACAGGTCTATAATTACTTGTGTCAGCCTTTGATCCTCCTTTGTGAATTGGGGTCACATTTGCACATTTCCAGTCTATGGGTACCTCCCCTGAGTCCAAGGAAGCTCTCATAATTATGGCTAAGGGTTTGCTTACTTCCTTTGCTGCCTCCTTTAATATAACTGGATAGATCCCATCCACCCCTTTCTTGTGTTTATCTTCAACAGTTTCTGCTCCACTTTACTCCCAGTTATTTCAAGATTCTGTAACTTACTGCTAGAGTTGAATACACCTCTGGCATTCCCCTCGCTGAATAACTCCTCATGTGTGAATGTCGATGCAAAATATTCATTTAGTTTGTTAGCTACTGAGCAGGATCATCGACACTTGACCCATCAATATCAAGAGGACCAATCTGATTCATCCCTCTCCTTCTAGAGTTTACATAAGTAAAGAACTCTTTGCTGTTTTTCTTTGCATCCCTTGCCAAGGATTTCTCGTAATCTGCCTTCGCCTGCCTAACCTCCTTTGTAACTTGGTTGCATATCAACTTGTATCTATCATAGGCTTCTGTGTCATGTGTTAATTTGTAAGTATCCCATGCATTTTTCTTCTCTGCCATATGCCTCATTAGTTCATCTGACATCCATTTTGGCCTAAACCTTGAACAATATTTCTTAGTTGGTATGTAAAGCCTAGTAGCTTCCAAGATAAGTTCTTTGGATGCTTCCCATTTTGAATTTGCTGTTGGTAACATCATCAGTTGGTCCCACTGTATAGAATTTAAATACTGTCTCAGTCCATCGTAGTCGCCTTTACGGAAGCAATAACCCTTCCCTTTACCCCTAATGGTAGTTACCTCTTTGAGTAAATCCCACTTCAGCACACTGTGATCACTGCCACCTAGTGGTTCATTTATCTGCAGATTCTTAATGCATGAAGAATCACTGCTGATAATCAAATCAAGAGTATTGCTCCCTCTAGTTGCCTCCCGAACATGCTGATGTAGAAAACAATCATCCAATAAATCCACAAAAGCCCTGCTAGTGTGTGAGTATCCAGCCCCCAAATTCCAGTCAATATCTGGGAAATTAAAATCTCCCATTATAAGACACTCTGATTTACTGGCCCATTCTATTTCCCTGTACAGTTCCTTATTATACTCATCAGAGTCATTAGGCCTATAGCACACTCCTACTCTCAATTTTGATCTCCCAATGTTTATGTCACACCAAACTGACTCCACACTGCACTGTCCAGCGATGTCGACTGGCTTCACTTCCTTGGTTTTTATGTGTTTCTTAACTAATAGCATAACACCTCCCCCCTTCCTATCCTGTCTATCCTTTCTGTAGATGTTGTACTCCCCAAATTGCAGTTCCGCATCCCTTATATCTGTGTGACACCACGTCTCTGATATCCCAACAATATCTGCCTTCGATGTTTTGAGCAATACCTCAAATTCATCAAATTTATTTACTAAACTCCTAGCATTGGTGTACACGCAAGTATACCTGCACCTGTTTCTATTCTTAGCTACCCTAACACAACCCATGTGTTTACTTGTACCACAATGGCTCCCAGCAGTCTCTGAAATACCATGCATCTTGTTTTTCAGGCTTCTGCTCATTCTAATAGAAGCAGTGCAAGAATCTCTTTCACCTCTGCCAGTGGCTACTGTCAATGTATTGGTCTTTGTCTCCCCCCAAGCTAGCAGTTTTCCGACCCACCTAACACTGCCTCGATAGCATCAGCAAATATTCTTGCACCCTTTCTATTTAAGTGTATCCCATCCCTGTAGAAGCAATCTCTCCTGTGTTTGAAACATGGGTTTCATTACTTCAAGCCTCCAAATCGAAGTGGTGGTATTGCACTGGTTGATGAGTCCTCTACCACCTACGTCTCTCTCTCTCTCTCTCTCTCTCTCTCTCTCTCTCTCTCTCTCTCTCTCTAATCAGCTATTCAGTTGAAATTCTATAATTCATTTATCCTTCAAATTTTAATGCCATATTGGCACTCCATTAAAATTCTCATAGAGCATTGTTCTTACTTGTATTGCCTATATCAGGGGTGGCCAACAAGTTGATTGCGATCTACCAGTCGATCATGATGAATTTTAAATATATATAAAAAATAGATTTGTCAAAATCTAAATGTTATTATTATTATGTGCCCCATTGCATACGCTTATTACAAATCCATTGAACCACATAACCACTCTTGTTGCTGCGCAGCCACTAGGCTTGTCTAGTGAAAATTCACGCAGTTATGTTGAGGAGAGCATAGCGTATGTGTCGAATTCATATTTAACTTACTGAATATTAATAACTGGACAGTGCTTATACGTTAATTTAATATCCTTTGATTTAAAATGAATACTACAAAAAAGAGTAAAATGTATTATTTTCATCAAGAGTGGGAAATAGAATACTTTTTTGTTAATGATGAAAGAAAAATGTTATTTGATCTGTAATGCTTCCGTGGCTATACCCAAAAAAGGAAGTTTAGAAAGGCACTTCAAAGCACTCCATGGTAAATACCAATCGGATTTTTCGCCTAATAGTGACCTTAGAAAAAATAAATTAAAAGAACTTAAATCCAGATTATTTGCACGACAAAATTTCTTTGTGACACCTAATTTACAATTTAAAGCAGTAACTGTAGCATCATTTAAAGTGAGTCATTTCTTGCAAAAAAGTGCAAACCATTTTCTGATGGTTAATTCATCAAAGACGCATTTTTAGAAATAACAGATTCTCTTTTTTGAAAATTTTAAGAATAAAATTGGAATTAAAAGTGCCCTTCAAGATCTGCAATTATCTTGAAATATTGTGATGCAACGCATCGAAAAAATGAGTAAAAATGTGAGCGAACAATTGCGTGCTCATATTGCTAATTCTGTCCTTTTCTTTACAACTGGATGAATCTACAGATGTCAGTGATATAGCTTAATTGCTTGTTGTTATTTGTATGTTTTTCGATGATTCTACCACTAGAGAAGAACTGCTGGGTATGGTTTCGCTAAAAGAAAGAATTAGAGGTCTTGACATATTTAACGCATTCAAATATTTTATTGAAAAAAAATTAAATTACCACTATTTAAGCTCGTATCAATAACAATAGATGGGGCTAAAGCAATGACTGGACATCTTTACGGATTCATCGCATTGTGCCAAAAGGATGATGAATTCCCAGATTTTTTGTTACCACTATATCATTCACCAAAAAGTGTTAGCCAGCAAAAGATTAAATACTAAAAGTATTATGGACATATCTTTCAAAATCGTGAATTCCATCAGAGAACAATCTCTTAAAAAGATACTTTTCAAAATGCACCTTGATGAAAAAGAACCAGATCTGATATTACACACAGACGTGAGGTGGCTGAGTCGGAGTAAGTTTCTACAGATTTTGAAATTTGCAGAATGAAATTTTTAAAAAATTGTCGATCAAAGGGGAGATGATTATCAGCAGCTGCAAGACACGGTTGTGGTTGTGTGATCTGGCTTTTTTGGCAGATTTTACCAGTAAATTAAGTGATCTGAATTTGGAATTACAAGGAAAAAATAAAAATGTCGGTGACATGATTAGTAGTATTTCTGCATATAAATATCAATTTTTGGCAATGGCTAAGGAACTCAAAGAAAAAAAAATTTGATCATTTGCAAAAATATCTGTTTTTGAATTTAATAGTGAGAAATATGTTTCTGAAATTGAGAAAGTTGTGGTTGATTTTGAAACCAGATTCAGTGATTTGAAAACAATTGAACACATCATTCAATACATCTCTTGTCCATTTAAGATCGACTTAGATACGAAACAGATTGCAGAAAAAAATCACTGAGATTTTTCACACTGAGAAAATATTACTCGAAAATGAAATTAATACATTGTGAAACGATATCTTCCTAAAAGCCAGGTCATCAGAAAAAGACTTTTGGAAATATGTTTCCCGAGAAAAGTACTGTAAAAAAATGCAGTGACCTTTTAAATTCCTGTTTTGGTTCCACATATCTGTGTGAATTTCGTATTTGAAACAAAAAAAAAGACGAAGAATTGCTCTACTCTTATAGACTTGCATACAGAAGATTCTTTATGGTTGGCCTTATTATTATTACCCATATGGTGCAAGGAAGCCTTGAGGCTTATGCTGCACCAGCTGAAAAAAAAATTTTCTGAATTACCCTGACAGAGAGAGAGAGAGAGAGAATTAGAAGGGAATCACTAAAATAGAGAAGAATGATGATATCCAGCTCAGGACACTGGGTGTGCCAAGCCCATACTCACCAAATGTTGAGCCCCTGGGGTTAAATAGTATATCCCCGATTTTGAAAGCTTGGCAGATGACATTAAGAAACAAATGTCACATAAATTAAAAATTTAAATACGTATGAATTTAAAATAAGAATTCTGAATTGTATTTAATTTTAAAATTTATAAATAACGTTTTTCAATATGTGTTGATTAGCCTTTTTAACCATGTGCAATGAACTTCTTGAGATGCTAGATCATGGCACATTTTGAAGAAAAAAAAGTCTATCGCATCAACAGTTAAGTTGGCCACCCCTGGCCTATATGGTTATTATGCCTTTCAACCTATGTGAAGAAATTTCTTTTGGCAAGCACCTTAAACAACTTTTGCTGTATTCATTTTAATCATGATGTAAGGGAGCAAAGCTTATTCAGTAAAAAAAAAAAAAAAAAAACCCCTCCATTTGCCCATTCAATAATTTGTCCAAACCTTCTTTAAATTTATTCAAATTACCCACTTCCACAACACCAGGTAGAAATTTATTCCAACAACCAAAAAATGTGCAACTTGTGAAATGTTTGCCGAACTCTCTGGAACAGAACATGATCTAGCCAAGGAGGATGTCTTTGCAGAGAGTGTCTAGAAATTAGGCATCAACTCGGCGTTCTACTGGGCGTCTATGAGAGCTTGAGGTGTAGGGTAGATGCCCTCGAAGAAATTAATATGAGGGGCCCGTCAAGCTCTCAGCTGCCCAACTCAACGCCAGAGCTCACTCCTGAGCATCAGGCAACACAGTGGCAATCTCCAAGGCAGAATGCACTGGTCCAAAAGGAACTAGTTATTGTTGGTGACTATTGTCAGGGAGACAGGGAATATATTGTGTAAAAAGGATAGATGGAACAGGACCAGGGTATGTCTACCAAGGGCAAAAGTTGATGACGTTGTAAAGCTTATATCATCTTTTAAGGGCACAAAAGGTGATATTGTTGTACACGTTGGCACCAATGACATTAAGAGTAGGAGATCTGGAGATTTACTTAACAAGTACAGGTCAATGTTGCAAAAAAGTTGTGAGTCAGAGTTAAATTTGAAAGTGTCTGCAATTCTGCCCAGACACGATAGGAGGGAATACATGATGAGAGCCTTGTCAATCAGTTCGGCCCTGGAAAGATTGTGCAAGGCTCAAGGGGTAGAATTTTTTTCGGCCTGGTCTGTACTTTTTAACAGGAGAGACTGCTTCTACAGGGATGGGATACCCTTAAATAGAAAGGGTGCAAGAATATTTGCTGATGCTATTGAGGCAGTGTTAGGTGGGTCGGAAAACTGCTAGCTTGGGGGAATTCACAGACTAAAAGGTTAAAAGTAGCCACAGGCAGAGGTGAAGGTGATTCTTGCACAACTTCTATTAGAATAAGTAGCAACCTGGAGCGAGGGATGCTGGGGGTTTCAGGGACTGATGGCAGTCATCGTGAAACAGGTGGGTATATGGGATGTGTTAGTGTGAATAAGAATAGGTGCATGTATACTTGCATGTATACCAATGCTAGAAGTATAGTAAATAAATTTGATGAATTTGAAGTGCTGTTCAAGACATCAAAGGCGGATATTGTTGGGATAGCAGAGATGTGGTGACACACACACACACACACACACACACACACACACACACACACACACACACACACACACACACACACACACACACATTCCTTATATCTGTGTGACGTGGTATCACACAGATATAAGGAATGCAGAACTGGAATTTGGGAGTACAATGTGTGCAGAAAGGATAGACAGGATAGGAAGTGAGGAGGTGTTATGCTGTTAATTAAGAAAAACATAAAATCAAAAGAAGTGCATCCAGTTGATATAGATGAACAGTGCACTGTTGAGTCAGTTTGGTGTGACATAAGCACTGCAAAAGCAAAAATAAGAGTAGGAGTGTGTTATAGGCCTAATGACTCGAATGAGTACAATGAACAATTGTTCATAGAAATACCTCCCCCCCCCATTTGTTCGAAATACCTGTCCAGCTGAGCCTTAAGTTTATTTAGGCTATCAACTTCCACAACAATGGTTGAAAGTCTGTTCCACCAACCAACTACCCACTGGCTAAAGGCAAATTTACGCACATCTGTCTTTCCTTAATTTGAATTTATGCCCTCTCGGGTGATTATTCTGAGCAAGAGGAAGAATCCCATCGGCATTGAGCATGCTCAAACCATTCAAGGCTTTATACACCTCAATCAGATCACCTTGCAGGTGCCTAGTCTCCAGACACTGTTATCTGCAAAACTTAAGCCTTTCTGCTAAGAGCAACCCTCGTTCCATTCACTAATCTTATTGCCCATCTCTGTACTTGTTCCAACAGCTCTACATCCTTCTTAAAATGAGGCCTCCAGACCAATATACGGTACTCATTTTGTATACTCATTTTGTATTTGTGTACTCAGTGTGGCCTGATCATTTTGCTTTATACCAGGGGTCGGCAAACGTTTTTTGGAAAGGGCCAGATTGTAAAAATTTTAGGCTCGCGGGCCAGGTAGCAAGCTCGTAGATATTTACTCTGAGTTTTTTACTCTAAGATATTTATAGAATTGGGTTCGATCCATTTCTTTAAACCTAACCTTAAGCATATCATCATAGGTTTTGAACATTTAGCTTCTTCACAAGCTTTAAAAATTTGTCCAACTAATCCTTTCCCTGTTCCACACATTTTTACCACCATCAGTTGTGACACATTTTAACTGATTCCATTGCAAATTGTACTGTGTTAGCGTTTTCTCAACTTCCTTGAAGATATCTTTGCCTATAGTTGTTCCATGCAGACTATTCATAGAAGCTAATTCTTCAGTAACCTCAAACTCACTATTGACTCCTCGAATAAACAGCAACAATTGGGCAGTATCAGTGATGTCTGTAGACTCATCAAGAGCCAACGAAAACCACTTAACTTTTTGCCTTGTGTTTTAATTGACTCTTGATGTGGCTCCTGATGTCCTCAACTCTTCTAACAGTTGTTCCCATCGAAAGACTGACAGATCGAAACAAATCCATTTTCTCTGGACACATCTCTTTGGCTGCCACAAGAAAACAAGATTTAATTAATTCACCATCGGTAAATAGTTTCCCTTTCTTGGCTAATAAATGAGCTATTCATAAGCTTACTTTAGTTACTGCTTCATTATAATTTTTTATTTTAACGAATAAATTGCGTTGTGATGATGCATTATGTTTTAAACTTTCCAATTTTAGCTTCCCTTGATTTTCTGTGAGTTTTGAGTATTGTGCCCCGTACTTAGTTTGGTAATGACAACGTATATTGTACTCTTTTCGCACAGCTATTGTGTCATTACATAATAAACATGATACTTTGTCATTTATTTCTATGACAAAATAATTTGCACTCCATTCAGCTTTAAAAGCACAACATTAGAAGTCCACTTTCCTCTTCATATTTGATCTCGAGGGTGACATGGAAACGGTGGGTAATAAATAAAAAGGGGAAAAAAGATCGCAGAGCGCCGTGACAGAAAATACCACGTGTGCCGCTGAAGCAAAATTGATAGAAATGCTAGCAACGCTTGTTCTACGGTAGATGACAGAATGCGAATATGTGACGCCAGTAGCGCCATGTGCAGTCGCCGACCGGGCTAGCCAGGTGGGTAAGGTGCCTGCCTGGCAACCCAAAGGTCGCTGGTTCGAATCCCGCCTCGGGCTTGGATCAAAGTACTGCAAAAACCTTGCGAGGTGCACTATGGCCACAGAAGCTGATGCGCCAACAACTACCAAATAAAAAAAAAAAAAAAAAAAAAAAAGTGCGGTCATTATTCTCAACTCGGCTATTGCAGTGCATAATTTGAATTTATTTTTAATTTTTTTCATGTAAAAAACAATATTAACCCATGGGCCAAATCCGGCCCACAGGCTGTAGTTTGCCGACCCCTGCCTTATACAATTCCTTATCATCTGCTAGAAAAATTCCTGTATATCATTGACAAGACACCATGAGCTACTATTGCAAACCATCTGCACTACTCAGAAAACTTCATATCTGCCTGCACAATTACCTCCAGGTCCTTTCCATTCTTTACCACTGTCAGTGTACTACCACAGAGTTGATACGTTACTCTGGGGTTACTGCTTCGCATATGTAGTACTTTACATTTGTCTATGTTAAACTTTATTTGCCACCTCTCAGCCCATCTGCTCACCTTTTCTAGATCCTGTTGCAGTAGCGTACTGTCATTAGTGTCCTTAACAACCCTGCCAACCTTCGTATCATCTGCAAACTTGGACATTAACCCTGATATACCATCATCAATATCATTTATAAATACAGAAAACAATAATGGACCCAACACTGAACCCTGAAGGACTTCACTAATAACATTAGTCCACGAAGAGCAGTGTCCATTGACTACCACTCTGACTTCTCCCACTCAACCATCCCTTTATCCATAACAGCAATTTGCCTCCAATGCCACACTGCTCCAATTTGTGCAACTGTATTACCTGTGCAACAGTATGAAAAGCCTTTTTAAGATCCAAATATATGATATCAAAGTTATTCCCTGCATCTAGTTCCTTTGTGACCACATCATAGTATCCAATCAAATTGGTCAGACAAGATTTCCCTTAAAACCATACTGTGCCGAGCTATAACTGAAGTCTTGTCTAGATGATCCTGCAATGCTTCTTTAACCAGTGTCTCCATTAATTTCCCTGGAGCAGAAGTTAAACTAACGGGTCTATAATTACTTGTGTTGCCCTTTGATCATCCTTTGTGAATTGGGGTCACATTTGCACATCTCCAGTCCATGGGTATCTTTCCTGAGTCCAAGGATGCTCTCATAATTCTGGCTAAGGGTTTGCTTAGTTCCTTTGCTGCCTCCTTTAATATAACTGGATAGATCTCATTCTAACCTGGGTGCCTTTTTTATGTTTATCTTCATTAATTTCTCCTCCACTTTACTCTCAGTTATTACAAGATTATCTAGCTCACTGCCAGGGTTTAATTCACCTCTGGCATTCTCCTCCCTGAATAACTCCTCATGTGTGAATGTAGATGCAAAATACTCATTTAGTTTGTTAGCCACCTGCGCAGGATCATCAACAGTTGAACCATAGATATCCAGTGTACAATCTGATTCATCCCCTTCCTTCTAGAGTTTACATAGGTAAAGAACTCTTTGCTGTTTTTCTTTGCATTCTTTGCCAAAGATTTCTCGTAATCTGCCTTTGTCTGCCTAACCTCATTTGTAACTTGGTTACAGATCAACTTATATGTCACAGGCTTCTGTGTCACATGTTAATTTATATGTATCGGATGCATTTTTCTTCTCTGCCATATGTCTTATTAATTCATCTGACATCCATTTAGGCCTAAACCTTGAACAATATTTCTTAGTTGGTATGAAAAGCCTAGTAGCTTCCAAGATTAATTCTTTGAATGCCTCCCATTTTGAATTTGCTGTTGGTAACATCAGTTGGTCCCACTGTATAGAATTTAAATACTGTCTCAGACCATCGTAGTCGCCTTTATGAAAGCAAAAACTCTTCCCTTTACCCCTGATGGTAGTTACCTCTTTGAGTAAATCCCACCTCAGCACACTGTGATCACTGCCACCTAGTGGTTCCTTTATCTGCAGATTCTTAATGTATGAAGAATTGCTACTGATAATCAGATCAAGAGTATTACTCCCTCTAGTTGCCTCCCGAACATGCTGATGTAGAAAACAATCATCCAATAAATACACAAAAGCCTTACTATTGTGTGAGTGACCAACTCACAAATTCCAGTCAATATCTTGGAAATTAAAATCCCATTATAAGACTCTCTGATTTGCTGGCCCACTTTATTTCCCTGTACAGTTTTTATTATACTCATTAGTCATTAGGCCTATAACACACTCGTACTCAATTTTTAGAGTAGGGTGTGTTATGTCACACACTCCTACTCCCAGTGCTTATGTCGCACCAAACTGACTTGACACTGCAGTGTCCAGCGATGTCGACTGGCTGTTCTTCCTTGGATTTTATGTGTTTCTTAACTAATAGCATAATCCCTCCTCCCTTCCTATCCTTTCTGTACAAATTGTACTCCCCAAATTCCAGTTCTGCATTCCTTATATCTGTGTGACACCACGTCTCTGATATCCCAACAATATCTGCCTTTGATGTTTTGAGCAATACCTCAAATTCATCAAATTTATTTACCAAACTCCTAGCATTGGTGTACACGCAAGTATACATGCACCTGTTCCTATTCTTGGCTACCCTAACACAATCCAATGTGTTTACTTGTACCGCAGTGACTCCCAGCAGTCTCTTGTAGCAAGAATTCTCGTAACAGAACAAACTTGTCTTTGAAATGAGTTGCCTCCTGGTATTGCACTACTTTTAGCAGATAGCTTTTAACTATATTATAACTCTGAAAATTGATTTCATACACTGCAGGACAGTGTGCATCAAACAACTTCTTTCTAATGTTTTGCTGCATGTTTTTACTGGAGGCCACCTGTTGTCTAATGTGGGACTAGTTAATCTTGGAACAGGCTGTCATGGAAGGCTCATCTTTTAAACTAATGGCCAATTAAACATTGGAGAGGCTATCTGTTTGAAAGTATTGCAATACTATGGCAAATCATTGAAAGGACAAGTTTGTTTAAATCCTGCTGTAGTTAAAAATAAGAGGATAAGGTAGCCTGCAAGCATTTTATAAAGAAAGAATTGTCACTCTTTTGCATTGACTTGTAATGAAAGATGTGATCATTGATATGAGTGCTGGATTGCTTTCTTAATATTTCCAGATTGTAAAATGGTAATTTTTTTTTGTGAAATGTGTGGGATTTTAGAAGGTTTACTGTATTACCAGTTTTGCATACCTTAAATACAGAAAACATAGCTAGTAGGGAAATAATGTTAACTAAAAAGGAAGATGATTCAAAGAAGCCTGAGTCACGATAAGGAACAGTAGAACGAATGAGGTCAACCAGGTTAAGAATCTTTATGTCAAAAATTATGCCATTACCTTATTTTTTTCTCTCAGTCTTTATTCTTTATTGTTGTGTTATAAAAGATCATTTAATTTATGTATTTTATCTTGAACTTTTGTTTTATCAAGTTTTTGGTTGTAAGTGGGTGTGTTTAATAAATCTTGGAGCCTTTGTTCTCTCTATGACAAGTGACTTATTTTTACTGAGATTTTTAATTAATAAAAAAAAAAACTGTTTTATGAATTGTTCAAATTGGACATTAACCCTGAAGGTTAATGTCAAAAACTAAGTGTTGTAGTTAACTGAAAAAGTCATTTAAGTAAGAATGACTGTTTTGGAAAATAATATACAGGATAATCAAGAAAAGATAAGTTTTGAACGTCTACACTTTTTGGTGAGTTTGGTGTCATTAAACTTGTAAAACAAGGAAGTTTATTCAGTCAAAAACATATTCACCATATGATCCCTCTGCACCTAAGACCATTCTGAGACATCAATTGGAGTTTATCATAACTTCAGCTAGTGTTTCTACAGAGATGCCTGAAACAGTGGGGCATCTCTGAAGGCTTTCTTAATTAACCAGCTTTTCCAACTTTAATTAACCAACTTTCCAACTTTACCAACTGACCAACTTTTTTAATTGAGAGAAAATAATTTTAAAATATTAGGATGAAAAAAAGATTTTACAAAAAGGAAAAATCAAGAAAATTTAACAAAAAATTTGACAGAAATGAAAATAAAAATGTCTTGGAGCTGTGGAACAGATTATTCAATAACAAGTTAACATACAGGGGGAGGTTTGAGTAATTTTTGACCAATTAGAGAGCACTTGAGAAAGTTGGACACTGAGTTCAAGACTATTCTTACACTTCATAAGTCTTTTTTAAGAATTATGTTTGTGTTTTCAGGCTTTAATCCAGTTTGCAAGTGATAGGGCTCTGATGAAGGTACTGTAACATAATGCAGTAATAAATGATTTTGTTGTGGTATAAGGAGTGCAGGCAATTTGTAACAATCTTTATGGACAATCCTCACAAAGAAAGTGACTTATTCAAAGTTATTCAAAACCGTTGCACTGTTGTCTAGATATTAATGAAATGAATTAAAGGTGAGTCACCTTTTCTTTGTCATCAGTCAGGGATTTTTGCATCTGAATTTTTGTAAGGAAACAGTTTTAAGTCCTGTTAAACATATTTAAAGTGGTGGTTTGTTTTAAACCCAGCTGTTATGATGGTTGTTTCTCAGATTTCCTTGGGCTATGAATATTTCCAATATATGTGCAATATTTCCAGGCATCCTGATGGAATCTTTCTGCCAGCAAAGCACTTCTTATTTATTGTCTTTTGCAGAACCAGATTATTTAGACTTCTTTACTGACCTTGAAATTGATGATCTTTTTGGACTTTACGAGAAAATCTCACTCTAAACTTACACTGCAATGTAACAAAATGGCTGACTTAATGAAAACTTTTCACACAAAGAACTTTCTACTGAGCAGCATACTTCAACCTGCTTACAAAATTTTCTCACTATAGTACCTGACTAATTACGAAAAAACCCCCATGGCTTATATGTGTTTAATGAAACCAGCCTCATCAGTGCCAATTTAATAATAGGCGCCTCCATAGCCAGGTGGGAAGGAGCAGCAGTGTGTAATACACGCTTCTTGATTAGACCGGGGTTCGAACCCATCACCACCAAATACGGAGGATGCTGAAAGGTCGGGGAATGACCACTGCATATTCTCGGAGTAATATGGCCTTAGTTGCTAATGCTCCTAAAAACCAAATAACAAACAAACAAGCCAATTTAATACATCAGAAAATATAGGCATTCAAAACTGTTGCATTTTTCTTGATAACCCTGTATATTTCCTGAGTGCCTGTCTTGTTACATGAATTTATTATGCATATTTCAGCCAAATGAAAAATGCAAGGATACAGCTGAGCTTAATTCTAACGAACCTAAAGGAATTGAGGAGTTGTTTGATATTCCAGAAGGTGCAACAAGAACAGATTTGCCACCTGGTGTGCTGTATAAAGTAAGTAAAATGTCAAAAAAATTGTTAGTGGTTGAAATAAACATCTAATAAATTTGAAATGAAAAAAGGAAGGTAACTTCATCTCTACATTTTTTTTAAAATTTTTTTGACACTTTATAAAAATCTTGAAACAAGTAATTTTTAATATACAATCGGTACTGTGTAATGTGATCACTGGTCATTATAATTGGCCACTTGATAGAATCAAATACCAGAGAATGGGGGTCATATCATAAAAATGCACCATTTCATTGTTTATTTGAGTCCAATTTTTGTTTATAAGATTCAAGAGAATAGTTAAAGAATCATATATAAATCAGAAATGTAAAGACTGCAAGTAGTGGTAGCATGCTGAAGTTGAGGATTTGCTTAGAGATGCAACAAAAGAAGAAGAAAAAAATCGGTGACTCACAATTTTTCAGTAACTTCAAAAAGTAAATGTCCATCTCAAAGAGGGAGAAATCAGTATGGTTTATTCAGCTTACAGAGTAAATTTTTGTAAATGGTAAAATGTGATATCCTTTCTTAGACAGAAACAATATTTATAAAAGCAAAATTACTTAACACAGACAGTGTACATGAAATGACAAACAACTTCATTTTGTTAGTTTGTTACTAGTCACAGCTAGTGTTTTCCTTAATTAGTGAAGTTTGCTTGTGCTGTTCATAACCATATTTCTCTACATTATTTCTCTACATTATAACCATATTTCTCTACATTATTTCTCTACATTATTGATGCTGATTGAAAAAAGAAAGTTACTTGAAAAGTAATTTTCTTTTGTGACAAATATAAGATTGACAAGTATATAAAAAAGAAAAGGAAATTGTTGCTGATTGTGGAATTCAAACAAGTAATATCTTAACATTTGTTTAGTACTGAATATTGCAGAAGAAAACATGTGGTTCCAACCAAAAATAACTGAGGACTTCCACTTTACCTTTACAGAAGTTATGGTAACTTGGGTGAAATTTGCAAGGAATATTCCAGAATCTGGTTCAAGTTTATGGCTAAAAGCAGAAAATTTACATTAACTAGGATATAATGTATTAATAACAAGTTTAAATTTAACTTGTTTAACTTTAACTTGCACTGGAAATGTCAATTATATAAACATTTACAGTACTGAAATGTCTATATGATTGGCTTTTGGGAAAATTGGTAGAAAATTGATCCAAATAATATTTTAAACACTGATGAGATGTCTCTGATTGACTGAAAATTGATAGAGAATTATTATCCAAAAAACATTCTCTTAACAGCAATGAAATTTCTCTTTCTTTTACACCTTATCAGATTAAAAATCTAGCTTTTAAAAATGAGTGGTGCCATGAAAAGAAGTAAAGATGTAGAGAGTTAATTGTCATATCATACAACTTCAATATGTGTTAGCAGTTGAAGTTTCTTTCTGCACCTAATGTGACATTTAACTACATCCTTTAGATTAGGGATTTATTAAAAATCTAAAATTTATTAAAAATGGAAAGAAACATCACTAAAAATTTTAAGAATAAATAAAGAGAATATTTATGACATGACATTTCTTGATTGTAATTTAGTGGAACTAGAGAGAGTATGGAATGTCTAACGATTTTGCAGTATTTTAGAAAGGCTGGAATACAGCCACTCCTGGATTAACATAAGGGTTTTGTTCCACAGAACTCTACATAAGTCGGAATTTCCCCCATGCTTGTGCAGCACTCACAACTGTGCTCGCTGAATTGATTGAATCAAAAAAGAAATGTTCGATGAACATGTAAATAAAATTATTTATTGTATTAATTCAATTTTTTATCTCGTGCTCAGGAAAAATTACAAAAAGCGTGCAATTTAAGAAACTTTCAAAATTATAAAATTACAAAAAAAGAGAGGAGACAGGCATAACATCAGCAAGTTTTACCTCTTGAGCATCGTTGCCAAAATCGACATCTTCAGCTGATAAGTACACCGCTGTGGAGGTTGGGGGCTGTGGAGATTCAGAAGGAGTCGGCTGCTCAACCTTATGAAAGAACATATTAATAAATGATTGGATGGTGGCTTTTTTTTTCTTTTCATCGTAGATTTTTTTTTAGCAAACAAGCATATCATTCACCCCTCTGTTAACTTTTAAGAATTGTTCGCTGTCAGGATCCATCTTCTCAAACCTCCATTGCTGATGCAATTTCCAAAATGCCATTGCCATCTCTCTGGTATTGTTTGGTTTTTAGGAGCATTAGCAACTAAGGCCATATTGCTCTGGGGATATGCGGTGGTCATTCCATGACCTTTCCACATCTTCCGCATTTGGTGATCATGGGCTCGAACCCCGGTCTAATCAAAAAGTGTGTGCTACGCACTGCTGCTCCTGCCCACCTGGCTACAGAGGCGCCATCTCTCTGGTGATGAAGCATCTCGGCTCCTCATTTGGTTCATTTTGAGCTTCGTCAGCATTTTCTTCTTTCGCTATTGCTGCCTGCAAGTCAATAAGTTCTTCGTTAGATAATTCCTTTTCTTCTTCCTCTATTAATGCCTCCACGTCTTTGGCATCAACCTCCAACTGAAGTAGTTCTGCAGCCTTTACAACCTCTGTAACCCCTTCATATGATTAGTCTTTCTCAAATTCTTCAGAGCCTTTTACATGCCATTGGCATATTTTCTTCCATGCACCATTTACACAACTTTTGGTAATTTCCTCCCAGGCCTTATTTAATGTTCAAGATGGTGTGGTAAATATTATAAGATTTCCAAGTCTCTTAACGTAAAATTTTTCTCATTGTCTACTGCTGACAATGCCTGAGCAAATGTTGTGCATAAATTTCAAATATACTTTTAAATTTGAAATAACACCCTGATCCATAGGTTGGATGAGTGAAGGCGTGTTTGGTGGTAGAAATATGACTCTCACGTTCAAATTGAAAACATTTAGATGCGTAGGGTGTTCAGGAGCATTATCTAATATAAAAATAAATAAATAAAATCTTGAAAAGAACGTCGTTGTCTTTATAATATTTTTCAGCCTCTGGAATGAAGCAGCATTTAAACCAATCCTCAAAGAGAGATATTGTTATCCATGCTCTCTGGTTCGATTTGAAATGCACAGGTAGGGTAGGGTAGGGTGGCTTTATTGATGCCCTTAAAATGCACGAGAATTTCCAGAATGGTACACAAGCAGGGATATTAATCTGTAATCTCCTGCTGCATTAGCTCTGAGCAAGAGCATGGTCCTATCTTTTGAAGTCTTGAAACCTGGCATTGTCTTTTCCTCTTTGGCAGTGTATGTTCAATCCAGCATTTTTTTCCAATACAGAGCAGTCTCGTCAGCGTTGAGAGTTTGCTGCCTTGAATAGCCTTCATCAATAATTTTTTCAACGCATCACAAAATTTCTCTGCAGCTGCAGAATCGGCACTGGCGACTTCACATACTTTAATCTTTTGGAAACCAATGCTTGAACCTATTAAACCACCTGTTGCTTTCCACATACTTGGCTTGTGGTTTGCCGCACTTATCCTTAATATCTTCATAAATACTTTTTGCTTTTGCTTGAATGGCCATTGGACTCACGGGCACTTGCTTCTGAATCTGATTTTCCATCCTTATTATTATTAATAGCTGTTCCATCTTTGATATAGCACCTAAATGCTGTTTTGTGATCACTGTTGATCTTAAATGCATTGATCCTTTAACATGTTCTTTTACACACGCACTGTCCCTTAAAATAACATTCACTGTTGAAGCAGCAAGACCTAATCCCATGCAATAGATGACAAATTTTGTCCTGCTTCGTACTTCTTAATTAATCATCTTCATTTCTAAATCAGTTTTGTTTCATTTCCTAGCACTGCCAGTGCTTGCCCTTTCCATTGGTCCCTTTCCCTTCACCGTTGTAATAAGTAAATAGGAATGAAGAGAAGTTTCAGAAAATTTGTTTTTTATATGATTGAAGATTTCAGTGATAGGAAACACATTTCACCCTAATACCATAATGTAAAATCCCACAGAATTCCAGTTATCGGTATTATTGCAAATGCAATAAGAGCACGTTTACTACCCGTTTATAATTAGATGCACTAACAGAAATCCCAATAAACTGAAAAGTGCAAATTGATTCTTATAACAGTAACATATGATAATGATGAAAGAGTAGTGCAATTTTCATTATAAATATGACCTTTTAGAGCGATAAATAGTTTCGTAATATAGCAAAATTTTCAACTTCCCAGGACTTGGAACCAATTACAAAAAAAAAAAAAAAAAAAAATCTATTATTGGTTTCACATTACAATATTTTCACAATACCTCCATTTATCCCTACAGGTGCAAAATATGTTTCCATATTTTTTTCAGTTTGCACTGGCCGGCAAAAAGTTACGTAAAGTTGAATTTGTGTAAATAGAGTATTACGTAAGTCGGTGAGTTCCTGTATTTAATATAGGTTGGTTTGTTTCAAATCTTAAGACTTGAGAGACAGTGGAACTCAAGCAGAGCTACTGAAACAGCCAAGGAAGTGATTGACATCTGCATATGTGTATATCCAGTGGTGAGGACTTGTGAGAACCCATTGCTATTTTTTTAAAAAAATTTTTGAGCCCATTGTTGAAACAATTATTTATTTTACAAATGAAATCCCGTATTCAGTTATTGAGTAACCAGAGCCGGACTATGGTGGGGCGAGCAGGGCCCCATCCCTAGCATTTTAATGGCACAACCAACCATTTATGTCTTTTAAAATTGATTCATTTTGATTTAATTTCAGTCGGATCTCTGTTTAATGTATTGTTTTGAATTCCCCTTGGGTTAAACATTTAAGAGTTTCTGTAGAACGAAGAAAATTTCCATATAACGAACAGATTACAAATGATTCTTCAAATAGGCCTCTGGGGTTGGGTATATTCATACTATGATTTTTTAGTGTTTCTCACCAACCATTGAAGTAAAAACAAAAGACGAAAAACCAAATTCTTAAAATTTTAATATTTACAATAAATTTATTTACAAACAAAACAAAATACCATATTACTGATGATAGCAATTTTAAAATAAGACAACTGTGATATACAGTAAATATACAAGGTGATAATACAAATAGCGAATTTAAAATACAATAAAATATACTAGGTTAAAAGCGCTAAAATACTAACTGAAGCTTTCAAAGGCTTCTGCCTTCTTTCTCAACAGTGTACTTCTATTCTGCGGTGCATCATTAAATACCAGCAGGTTCGGTATTTAATCTATTCGATCGGGCGCATAGATTTTGGGACCGCAAGTGGCTCGAGAGCTTACGAATTAGTTCTATTGAGAATAATATAAATAGAGATGGGCACATGCATTCATCCCCTCTTTGAGGCGGTAATCCTTGGAGGGGATGAACGTTTTTGCCTGAAACGCTCCCGAGCCACTTCCGGTTCCGACAGGAACAGTATACGTTTACGTGAGACGCACCGCGAACCTGCTGGTATTTAATGATGCACCGCAGAATAGAAGTACACTGTTGAGAAAGAAGGCAGAAGCCTTTGAAAGCTTCAGTTAGTATTTTAGCGCTTTTAACCTAGTATATTTTATTGTATTTTAAATTCGGTATTTGTATTATCACCTTGTATATTTACTGTATATCACAGTTGTCTTATTTTAAAATTGCTATCATCAGTAATATAGTATTTTGTTTTGTTTGTAAATAAATTTATTGTAAATATTAAAATTTTAAGAATTTGGTTTTTCGTCTTTCGTTTTTACTTCAATGGTTGGTGAGAAACACTAAAAAATCATAGTATAGATTACAAAAGACTTAACTTTGTAACCATTGTTCTCACTTCTGGCATTTAGGCAGTTAGAAAGTGCGAATTGAGGGTTAAAGGGATTACCGTTCCGTAATGTTAGTTGTGCCCATAAAACTAATGTAGCCACCTATCCCACCTACCAATAAGTTGCGCTACTCAATATGCTTTCCATTGCCAGTCAGAAGATTAAGGCATATTCCTGACATGGATGATAATACCTGTGGGCAACCTGTGTTGTTGTTTTCCTTTACTCCAGAAAGCAGTCATCTATTTTCGGAGAATTGAGTGATCCAGTTCTTTCAGTAATTTTCTCCTGCCTAAGTTTACATGGTCACAGTATTTGAATACCGAGCGATTCCAACAGTTTGGATGGTTTCAAAGAATTAGTGACATCGAAGGGGTAGGGGGAGGGGAATGAGGTTAACTAAGATATTAAATAAACTTTCCAAAGATGAAATGTTGGCAGATTTTGAAGCTGCATCTAGGCCTTCATTCTGAAGAAAATGTTCCAAAATATAATGGCATACAGGCATGGGTGCCGGCAGCATGGTGCAAGTGGATTTCGAAGTAATACACAATTTTTAATATTTTTATTAATTTTAAAAAATTCTACACGAAATGTTGGCTCTGCTGTATATGTAATTAAAATATTGCATGTATTCGAAAATTTGGTCAACAAAAAATTTATTCCCACATGCACCACTGTGCAAAATATCCTACTGGTGCCAATGCATACAGACAATAATAAATAAAAAAAATGAAATAAAACTGTATGCATTATTACCAATCTCCAAAAAAACCAGTGCGATTTTAAGGATTATTGCTAAAGAACTTGAAGTGGAAATTATAAAGGTTGGTCGTGTTCGGGTTGTAGTTTTTGGATGGCAGTTGCAGTTTTGAGAAATTATCCCGCTTTGTGCAACCATTTTGAATCAGAAGTTAAATGTCCTGGATTATTAAACTGACTTTTAAATCTGGAATTTCTTAACGATCCTGAAGGAGCTCTCTTACCTTTCAGAAGCTCTACAGAGTCGCAGAATCACTATAGTAAAAGCAGATAAATTAATTATTCGAACTATCAATGCTATTGCTAATTTGAACAAATGTGAAGGAAATTATGAAGCTAAAATTGAGAGAATGTTAAGTCGAAAGAATTTCAAGGAATCAAAATTGAAAGTAAGAACACATTTAAAAAATTACCTTGTGATGTTATTAAACTGCATTGTTTTATCCTTAAAGGATCGGTTATTAATGCAACAGAGTAATTTTAAATTAAATAAAGAAAATAATATCATTGACGATGAGGAATTGAAAGAAATTTTAAACATATGCTACCTAAAATTGTGGAATATGGAAGAACCTTCGTCTCCATGGCATGAAAACAGAATAAGAAATTTAAGTTTTCTAATAAAATGTGAAATAAAAATTAATGATTTTAGATATTTTGTTGCAGACAATTTAACTTTAAAATCAAGTGAAATTCCCTTTTCAATTAAAAAAGCCAGAAATATCCTTGAAACCATTATGATTGTCATTTATTTAGCAAAGCCGAAGTTTGCTCAGTTATTGAGCAAAGTAAAAGATCAACAACAAATTAATAAAGAAGTAAATTCTATATGGAAGTTTTTAGAATAAATTTTTCTTGAATATTTGTGTAATAATTTTTTTCATGTAACTGTAATTTTTGTGTACCTTTTATAGAATAGTTTGTGTTTTATGTAATATTTGTTTTTATATTGTAAAATGTTTTGTGATAGTTTTTATGTTTTTGGTAATATGGGAAATATTTCTTGTTATTTTTTATTCGCAATATTAAAATTTTATAATGAAAAAAAAAAAAAAAAAAAAATGTATCAATTATATATCTCTTATTGTATTTTACATTATATGCCTCTACTAATGCTAATTTTCCTAGTTGTAAAAAATAATAATAATAAATAAAAAATAAAAAAGTTGCGTGTGTGCCGAGCACGTTCGACTTTTGCAGCTGTTCACAGCACCAAACAATGGAATGTAAATGCGAGACGAAAAAAGAAATTGACAAATATTTGTATCATTGCAGTCATATGACAAATACCTATATTTTTGCAATTATATGATTGTAATGTCATACTATTCAAAAATTCTAAAAGGTTAGAACTGATTGCTCGTCACACACTCTGTGAAGGTGATTCTTGCACAACTTCTATTAGAATAAGAAGCGACCTGGAGCGTGGGGTGTTGGGGGTTTCAGAGACGGATGGCAGTCATCATGGAATAGTTGGGTATATGGGATGTGTTAGGGTAACAAGGAATAGGCATAGGAGCATGTATGCTTGCATGTATACCAATGCTAGAAGTATAGTAATTAATAAGTTTGATGAATTTGAAGTGTTGGTCAAGACATCAAAGGCGGATATTGTTTGGATAGCAGAGACGTGGTGTCACAAAGATATAAGGAATGCAGAACTGGAATTTGGGGAGTACAATGTGTACAGAAAGGATAGACAGGACAGAAATGGAGGGGGTGTTATGCTGTTAATTAAGAAAAACATAAAATCAAAGGAAGTGCACCCAGTTAATATAGATGAACAGTGCTCTGTTGAGTCAGTTTGGTGTGAGATAAGCATTGCGAAAGGAAAAATAAGAGTAGGAGTGTGTTATAGGCCTAATGACTTGAATGAGTACAATGAACAATTGTACAGAGAAATAGAGTGGGCCAGTAAATCAGAATGTCTTATAATGGGGGATTTTAACTTCCCAGATATTGACTGGAACTTGTGGGTTGGTCACTCACACACTAGTCAGACTTTTGTGGATTTATTGGATGATTGTTTTCTGCAGCAGCATGTTCGAGAGGCAACCAGAGAAAGTAACACTCTTGATCTGGTTATCAGCAGTGATCATTCGTGTATTAAGAATTTGCAGATAAAGGAACCACTAGGTGGCAGTGATCACAGTGTGCTGAAGTGGGATTTACTCAGAGGTAACTACCGTCAGGGGTAAAGGAAAGGGTTTTTGCTTCCGTAAAGGGGAGTACAGTGGTCTCAGACAGTTTTTAAGTTCTGTACAGTGGGATCAACTGACGATGTTACAAACAGTAAATTCTAAGTGGGAAGCATTCAAAGAATTAATCGTGGAAGCTACTAGACTTTATATACCGATTAAGAAATATCGTTCAAGGTTTAGGCCTAAATGGTTATCAAATGAACTAATGAGACTCGTGACAGAGAAGAAAAATGCATGGGATGCATATAAATTATCAGGTGACGCAGAAGCCTGTGGCAGATATAAGCTAGTCTGTAATCAGGTCACAAAGGAGGTTCGGCAGGCGAAGGCGGATTACGAGAAATCTTTGGCAAAAGATGCTAAGAAAAACAGCAAGGATTTCTTTACATATATAAACTCTAAAAGGAAGGGGATGAATCTGATTGGTCCACTTGACATCAATGGTTCGACTGTTGATGATCCTGCTCAGATAGCAAACAAACTGAATGAGTATTTTGCATCTACATTCACACGTGAGGAATTATTACAATTTGAAAATGGAAGAAGGTTATCAAATTGTAGCAGTGTGCTTAATGATTTTGTAATAACTGAGAGCAAAGTGGAGGAGAAATTGTTGAAGTTAAACACAAGAAAGGCACCTGGGGTGGATGGGATCTATCCAGTTATTTTAAAGGAGGCGGCAAGGCAACTAAGCAAACCCTTAGCCATAATTATGAGAGCATCCTTGGACTCAGGGGAGGTTCCCACGGACTGGAGATGTGCAAATGTGTCCCCAATTCACAAAGGTGGATTGAAGGGTGACACGAGTAATTACAGACCAGTTAGTTTAACTTCTGTTCCGGGTAAAATAATGGAGTCGCTGGTTAAAGATGCATTGCAGGATCATCTAGACAAGACTGCAGCAATAATTCAAACACAGCATGGGTTTGTTAAGGGAAAGTCTTGTCTGACAAATTTGATTGGTTATTATGATGTGGTCACAAAGGAACTGGATGCAAAAAATAATTTTGATATCATATACTTGGATTTCAGGAAAGCTTTTGACACTGTTACGCATGGAAGACTACTGTACAAATTGGAGCAGAATGGTATTAAAAGGAGGTGATTGTCCCTCTGTATAAGGCAATGGTCAGGCCACGCCTTGAGTACTGCGTACAGGTCTGGAGGCCTCATTTTAGGAAGGATGTAGATTTGCTTGAGCGTGTACAGAGAAGAGCAACACGATTGGTGAGGGGAATGAAGGGATTCTCTTACCAAGAGAGGCTTAAGTTCTGCAAATTGCAGTGGCTGGAGACTAGGCACCTGCGCGGTGATCTGATTGAGGTCTATAAGGCCTTGAATGGGTTGAGCACGCTGAATTCTGATGGGATCCTTCCACTTGTTCAGATTACCAACCTACGGGGACATAAGTTCAAATTAAGAAAGGACAGATGTAGAATAGATGTGCGGAAATTTGCCTTTAGCCAGCAGGTGGTTAATTGCTGGAACAAACTTCCATCTGTCGTTGTGGAAGTTGATAGGTTAAATAAATTTAAGGAGGAACTGGACAGGCATTTGGAGGGAATGGTGTGATTTTTTTTTTTTTTTTTTTTGGCTGATGCTGCATAAGCTCCTACACTTGCTTTCTTGCATCATGTGCCACTACTACTACTATTTACTCGGAAGGTCCCCCACACCACCCAAGAATGTTTTACATTAAAAAGTCGGTAAAAGTGCCAGCCCATTGTTAAATATTTGATTGTAAAATTGGTAAAAAATTGATCTGAATAATATTTTCAACACTATTTTCAATCTTGTTGCCCTTCTTTGTACTTGTTCTAGTAACTCTACATCCTTCCTAAAATGAGGCCTCCAGACCTGTACACACAGTACTCTAGGTATGGCCTGACCATTGCCTTGTATAATGGGATTATCACCACCCTGTCCCTGTAAGCAAAATTCCTATATATCATTGACAAGACTCCATGACCTGCCCTGGCAGCCCGTCTGCACTGCTCAGTGAACTTCATATTTGGCTGCACAATTACCCCCAGGTCTTTTTCTCTTTCCACTTCCCTGAGTGTAGTACCACCCAGTTGGTACATTTCTCTTTGGTTATTGCTACCCATATGCAGTACTTTGCATTTGTCAATGTTAAACTCCAGTTGCCACTTCTCAGCCCATTTTCCCAACTTATCTAGATCCAGTTGGAGTTGCATACTGTCATTATTGTTGTTAATAACCCTGCCAACCTTTGTATCATCTGCAAACTTGGACATGAAACCTGATATACCTTCATCAATATCATTGATAAATATACAAAACAACAGTGCACCCAACACCGAACGCTGGGGAACTCCACTAATAACATTTCTCTTACACCTTATCAGATGAAAAAGCTAGCTTTTAAAAATGAGTTGTGCCATGAAAAGAAGTGAAGATGTAGAGTTAATTGGCATATCATACAACTTTAATAAACAATCTATTAGCAGTTGAAGTTTCTTTCTCTGCACCTAATGTGACATTTAACTACTCTTTTAGATTAGGAATTTATTAAAAATCTAAAGCATCACTATTGAAAAGAAACAGCACTAAAAATTTTAAGAATCAATAAAGAGAATATGCATGACATCACATTTCTTGATTGTAATTTAGTGGAGCTAGACAGAGTATGGAATGTTTAACGATTTGGCAGTATTTTAGAAAGGCTGGGATATTTAATATAGGATTATTTGTATCAAATCTCAAGACTTGAGACACAGTGGAACTCAAGAAGCAAAGCTACTGAAACAGCCAAGGAAGTGATTGACTTCTGTATCACACACATATATCTCACCTGACATGTCATGCAATATCAGTGTGTGGGTTAAAATCATTAACCATATCTTGTAAAACAGATTTACTAATTAAGAAAATTAGCATTTAATAAAAAATAAACCTGGTAACATTATTACAGTATAATAAAATGATACTTCCCTCATTATGTTATGTTGTAAAAATTTAATAGCACATTCAAAATAATAAGTTAAGAAACAGAATACAGTTAGTAAAATATACTTATTTTGATACTAAATAATTTAAAGTCATTCGCAGTTCCATTTGAAACACTACAGTTTTATGTCTTTATTAATGTTGATAATTTTTAATATTTAATCAAGTGGAAAAATGTAAAATTTATTTTTTGGAACAGTTTGAAATAAAGTCCACTGTATGAAAAGTGTAGAATAATTTTAATCCAAACTGAAACTATTACGTTGATCTTCTGATTTAGAGCCATCAGTGTATGTGGAGCTGTCTGGCATGAAAGCAAAGAAATAAACACTAAATGTCATGTGAAGTGTATGAAGAAAAACATGTTGGGAGAAATATAGGAGAGGAAATATGATACAGTAGAATCCAGAGAAGAAGTTTTATAAGGGAGTGGAGGTGGAGGTTTGGTACTTCTTACGAGGGAAAATGAAAAGATACATGAACATAAGTTAAAGATCATTTTTAAGTACTATTTTAGAATTTATAAATATTTTCATTTGCCTATGGGAAACATTTTTAAACTGAGGACTTCTAATTGCTTAACATTTCATTCGTTAAACTCATTACTAAGTTGGAAGAATGAGATCTTTTGGAGTTTCAACTTTAAAAGGCCACAATTACGATAAGACAGAGCAACAATCCACTAAGTAATTCAGAACTGTTCACAACCATCAGAACTTAATGCTTAACGTGGTCAATGTATCCAGTTATGGATATTGATGAAAACAATGTCACTTCCATTATATAAAAATGTTATACTAAAAAAAAAGGTTTTAGTGCTGAAAGCCTCTGACTATGGAAAATTCACTAATTGAACAAGTTAGTGCATAGTATCATTTTATTTCATAGTAAATCACTACAGTGATATCTGCTGAGAATCCACTGGTGAAGTGTTGCCTATTTGAGAATCCACTGTGGAAGGTAGTTCAATATCAGGGCAACTCATGAAGGCATTCACAATATGAGATATAACAAAAACGATACCATTTCACCTACTTTGGTGATGAAATGATAATGATATCCACTGTTTTACTACAAAATAAATTTATTCTATGCACTGATTTGTTCGATTACCAAAATTTTTATATTGTTTTATATTTTTTTAAAATAAAAATAAAGAATTTCCATATTTAAAAAATGTATTAAGTGGGAAAATATCATTATAATAATACACCGTGTATTCTTTATCACCTACTTTTTACACAAGAAAATAATACATTACAATATATAAAGTTGAAATTGGGAAATAAACAAAACAGGGGAAAACTTGTGGGAATTTCTTATATGGATTCTACTGTATTATGGGGGATCTGTAAGTGCATTTTCTGAACTGCTGCATATCATATGGTCATTATAATACAGATGAACAGTACATTTCATATGATAGGTTGTGTTGAATCAACAAAAATATTTAGCTGATTTATTTTAAGCTTATTCTTAACGTTTAATTAGCATTATGGTTTTATAAAAAGGATCTTTCCCATTTGGTTTTAATACAAAATAAATGCAGTCAGTATAGTAGCTCTCAGTTTATTATGTGGTGACTTTACACATTTCCTGGTTCAGCCTAGCTTGGAGTATTATGGTCTAAACTGCTGATGCCATAAAAAAATTATCATGCAACCAACCCTGCTTCTGCTAGCTTAGTAAGCTCTGTGTAGTTTCTTATTGAGGACATAACAGCAAACCTTTTTTCAGAGGTGGAGTGGGGGGGGATTAGATTTAGTGATAGGTCACTATCATCATTTAGTCATAGGCATTTAATCTGTTAGATTCATTAATTTGAAATTTTAATGATATCTAGTTGATTACTGGCTAATTCTCTTTGGTAGAAAACTACCACAATGCAGGCTATATGGTGGTAATTTTGCAGTTATTCACCAGGATGGACTTGTGATTATTTCTATGGACTTATTTTGAATACAAAAATTCTGCAATAAGTTTTTAAATTTTTACAAGTTGTTACTTTAATTTAGGTGCGAGCTACTTTCAAATATGTTGCCGAAGATGTTGATGAGTTGTCCTTTGAAATAGGTGATATTGTACATGTTATTGAATATGAAGATCCTGAGGAACAGGTAGGGATTACGTAAATAAAATTACTTTGTAGAATAGAATTATTGTGTCATTCATTTATTTTCATCATCATGTTAATTTATTAAAGCAAGTACAGTCAGAATAAATGTTTAGAGCAGTGCTACTCAAAGTGTGTTCCACGGATTGGCGCTGGTCTCCGATTCATCTTTACCGATCTACAAGATTTGAATTTTACAAAAGTACCTGGCCCGGGTGCCAAGCAATTTCCGAGTAATTCATAGAGCATTTACTCAAAGCCACAGTTCTTCAGTTCAAAAAGTTTTTTTACATTCTTGTTAATCGATAATGTAGTCTTACAAATTATAAGCAAGTTTAAGAAAGGAAAACCACCTTTCTTTCTTTTTCCTTAGACTAACACTAACCTTTATTCTGCTTGGTTACTCTAGCGGTGGGGCCGGTAACCTGGGAGAAGAAATCCACTCTCCCAGGGCTGAAAGGAGCAAAGATGGATGACAAATGTTTCCACCTTTAGAGCCATTGAGCTCAAATTACTGACAAATGACACCAATAATGACTATTCTCAACCGAAGAGATTGAAAACATCCCCTCAAGAGGAGATACCAGATTTCCTCACCTTACATTTGCTATCAGATCAGCCTTTGAGCAAATTATCACCCTTCCTTTTTTTTTTTTTTTTTTTATGAAAATCCCAAACACGAAAGGTATCAAAACCTATAGTACTTAGTACCGTGCATGGGTTGAAGAAGAAGTATGGGGGGAGGAGGTGCCGGAAACTTTGCTCTAGAGACTAAACATGGGTTTCATCACTTCAAGCCTCCAATAAGCAAAGTGGTGGTATTTCACCGGTTGATGAAAATCATCTACCACCTACAAATCATCTACCTTCCTAGTAGAGAAGATAGTTTCTGATAGAGACTACTCAACCTCAACATTCTGTGAAGCTATTAAAGCTCACAACCTTTGGAGGACACCCAATAAAAGTTACTCCCCATAAACTCCTCTAAGGGCGTAATAACAGAATGGGACTTATTACTTGTATCAGAGGAGGAAATTGTCCAAGAATTACATGATCAAAAAGTCATCCAAGCAAGGAGAATCAAGACATGAAAATATGGAACTCTGGTTCCAACAAGGAGAACAATTCTTACTTTTAGCACTCCTAACTTACCGACATCTGTGAAAGCAGGTTACCTACATTGCCATGTTAGACCATACATTCCGAATCCCATCACGTGTTACAAATGCCAAAAATAAGGTCACTCACAAACTGATGTTGAGGTGAGGCAATATGTCCCATCTGTGGTTCAGAGAATCGTAACCAATCTGACTGCACAATTACCACTCCGCATTGCCCAAACTGTAAGGGTACTACCCGGCTTTCTCAAAAACATGCGAACTCTGGAAGCAAGGAAAAAAAATTCAAAAATATAAAGTAGAAAACAAAGTGACATACTCAGAAGCAAGAAGACATAATCAAAACAGAGACAAAGCACACATGTGCCACAGCAACTCAACGTTTCCAGTCGGTAGGGATCCAGACTGGAGTGTCAGTTCCTCCAAATATATCTATTTCAAATTGGGCACGCTTGTTGCTCTCTATTTCAAAACAGTGTCCTACACAACAAACAAGTGAACAGGCCAGTAATACCCCAATTATCGTACCAACTGATGTTTTTATCAACAGTACAACCAAAAGTGACAGAAACCATGAAACTCCAATCATCACTCCCACCAGAATGGACAACAACAAACATCATGATTCAGATGATGGCATATTAGAATTGCATGCAACCAATGAGATGGACATGACCCGTCCCATCTTTCCCAAGAAAGACAAAACAAAAATAAATAGATACAAGCAAACTACAACTAAAAAAACTGTCAGAACTGAAAACAACCCATAAAACCACATAATGGAAAGTTTCCTTCAATGGAATTGTAGGGGCTTTTGTAATACAAAAGATGATTTACAGGATCTTATCAATCAGTATGAACCAGCTGGCATAGCCTTACAGGAAACTCTTTTTTAAATTCACGAGTGTCTCCTACTCTGAAAAATTATATTATCTTCAGATGTATTGACATGCCAGCTCATGGAGGGGTGGCGATTATTGTCAGAAACAGCATTCCATCCAAACATGTTTCTCTTCAGACTCCTTTTGAAGTAGTGGCAGTGCCCATTGTAATTGGTATCACTCTCACAATAGCATCTATATATCTCCCTCCTAATTTCTTGTTCTCTTTAGGAAACCTAATAGATCATCTGCCATCACCCTTCCACTTGTTTGGGGACTTCAATGCTCATCATCTGCTATGGGGACTTCCAACAATAGACAAAAGGGATAAACTAATAGAATCCCTGCTTGATGCTCATCATCTTACCCTGTTAAACACTGGTGAACCTGCCGACTGGGCTAACCGGGTGGGTCAAGTGCCTGCCTGGCAGCCCAAAGGTTGCAGATTTGAATCCCACCTCTGGCTTGGATCAGAGTAGAAAATGCAAAAACCTTGGGAGGTGCAATATGGCCACAGAAGCCACATGCACCAACAACTAACAAAAAAAAATCTGGTGAACCCACCTATATCCATTTTTCTACAGGATCCATGACTACAATAGACCTTTCAATCTGTTCTCCATCTATATATGCCAATACAGAGTGGTCAGTTCTTGATAACCCACTAAACAGTGATCATTTACCGATACTTTGCATTTAGCCGGGTGGGTAAAAGTGCCTGCCTGGCAACCCAAAGGTCGAGGGTTCGAATTCCACCTCGGGGCTTGGATCAAAGTACTGCAAAAACCTTGGGAGGTGCATTATGGCTACAGAAGCCGATGCGCCAACAACTACAAAAAAAAAAAAGATACTTTGCAAGATTCAAACAAGAGTAAACTTGTCCCCATTGCAATGCTCCAACTGGAAATTCCGTAGGGCATGCTGGCACAAATATGCCCCTCTGATTCAGTTTGATGATGATGTAATCCAAACTTGGCTCATTGATAATGTCACCTATCATATAACCAACAAGATATTACAAGCTGCTACTTCTGCAATACCTAAATCTCTGCCTGGGAAATGCAAACATAGCAGTTACTGAAGGAATCAGGAATGCACACATACTAAACAAGGGGGGGGGGAAAAGCTTGGAATTTGTTTTAAATTCCCTACAACTGGTAATTGCATTAACTTTAAAAGACTCAAGGCCAAGTTCTGGAAAATAAGAAAAGCAAAGAAAGATGCCTGGATGATTTTTACTTCCACCATTAAAAAGGACACGGACAACATACTCATCAGGAAGAAAATCCAAGCACTTAATGGTAAATATGTGTCGTCCCCAGCCTCAATCCTAAACTGGAAAGGACAAGAGTTGTCCACACCAAAAGAAATAGTTAATGCATTATGTGAATCATTTGCCAGTATATCAATAGTATCAACCTACAGACAAACCTTTCAAAAAATTAAGACATCTATGGAACAAAAAAAAAAAAATCAGCTTCTCTGCTAAGGTATCACATCTGTACAATCAGCATTTCACTTTAGCTGAACTTCTAGAATCTCTCAACAAAACATCCAGTACTGCTGCTGGGCTGGATGGAGTCTGCTTATAGTGTTTAAAAAACTGAATAACAAAGCAATCAGATCCCTTTTGAAATTCTACAATAGAATATTTTTAGAAAATAGTTATCCGCACTTCTGGTATCACTCAATTGTCCTAGCTTCTCCGAAACCAGGTAAGGATCATACCATCCCGCATAATTACAGGCCAGTTTCACTGACCCGCTGTTTAGGCAAACCAACAATCTGCTGAACAGAAATCAGTACAGGTTTCAGAAGAATCATTCAACCTTTGATGTGATAATCAAAGCAGAAGCAAACATCCACAGTGCTTTCATAAGGAGACAGCACCTGGTCATGGTTAATCTTAATATTGAGAAGGCTTTCGATGCCACATGGCGGTAAGATGTCCTTTAGGACCGCCTTTCTTTTGGATTGAGGGGACAGTTACTCCAATTTATACGAAACTTTCTACACTGCAGAATATTTCAAGTCAGATATATGAACAGTTTATCCAAATCATTTAAACAAGAAGAGGGTGTACCACAGGGTTCCATTCTAAACGCAACATTATTCACAATAAGAATTACTAATATGACACATATAAGACATACCAAAAACAATTGAATCATACATGTTTTCTGATGACCTCATTATCTCTTGTCAGTCGCAAACTATGAATGCCATCGAAAGGTAACTTCAACTATCCATAGCCAGAATAGAATCGTGGGCGCAGTGGAATGGCTATTCCTTAGCAGAAAATAAATCAGCTGCAATTCATTTCTGTAAAATATGTAAACTACATCCGGATCCTAAAATATATTTAAAAAATAACCTGATTCCTCTTACCAACAATTTTCGTTTATTGGGTTTATATCTAGACAACAAACTGAATTTTTCAAATCATATAGCCTTCCTTAGAATGGCCTGTCTAAAGAAATTGAACATCTTAAGAGACTGTCTCCACTAAGTCTTGGGGTGCTGATACTCTCCCTATCACATCTCTATAGAACTTTAATTCTGTCACGCTTAGATTATGGATCACCTGTGTATGACTCCGCAAGGAACGGTTCCTTGCTGTGTCTAAATACAATTCAGCATAGTGCTCTAAGGATAGCCTTAGGAGCCTTCAGAACATCTCTGGCCCACAGTCTGTATATAGAGGCAAATGAACGCCCATTGCACCTCAGGCAAAAAATCTTACTTTGTAACTATACTGCAAAAATTAAAAGTATTTCATCTCATCCCAGCTGGGAATATCTGTTTTGATCTTCAATATGTAATATTATACCATAATAAATCTAATGCAATTCTAATCATGAGCAATTAGAATACAGGCACTCCTCTACTTATGTACACACAACTTACGTCCAACTTGCAGATACATACAAAGCACAAAGCTGTTGCTACTTTTTTTTTTATGTAAACCCCAAACACGAGAGGTATTAGAACCTATAGTACTTAGTACCGTGCTTGGGTTGGAGGTTGAGAAGACAAAAGAAGATATTTGTTGACATTGGACTTGAACTTCTGTAGACTGTAATTTTCAGGAAATACGTATGAAGGAAGGTTGTTCCAGAAAACGGCAGTTGAATGAATAAACGAAGAAGATGAAAAGTTGGTTCTGTGAGTTTGAAGTTGGACAGCAAATGGATGTTGGCTGGTGGCGACACGTGTTTGGACTGTTTTGAAAGAGAGAGTGGGAATTATAGAAGCAAATTCAGAAAAACAGTGCCCATGGAAGTATCTGATCTGTAGAAGAGGCATGCAGCAGAAACAGTAAGTCTATGAGACAGTGAGTGGAGAGACTCTGTTAGAGATGAATCATTAATTAACCTAACTGCCCTCTTCTGAATGGAATCAAGAAGCCTGAGAGAGAGAGAGGTTTTGGGGGCACCACCCTAGATGTGGGAACAATATTCCATGGCAGGGCGGATTTGCAATTTATACAGAGAGATATAAAAGAGGAAGATGAAAAGTTGGTTCCGTGAGTTTGAAGTTGGACAGTAAATGGATGTTGGCTGGTGGCGGCACGTGTTCGGACTGTTTTGAAAGAGAGAGCGAGAATTACAGAAGCCAATTCAGAAGAGCAGTGCCCATGGCAGTATCTGTAGAAAAGGCATGCAGCAAAAACAGTACATCTATGAGATAGAGAGTGGAGAGACTCTGTTACAGAAGGGTCCTTAATTAACCTAATTGCCCTCTTCTGAATGGAATCTAAAAGCCTGAGAGAGATTTTGGGAGCACCGCCCCAGATGTGGGAATAATATTCCATGGTAGGGCGGATTTGCGATTTGTACAGAGCGAGCAGCTGTTTGGAAGAAAAGTAACGCCGAGAACGAAAGAGAAAACCAAGTTTTTTAGATGCAGAGGAAGCAATATTTCTAATGTGCTTGTGCCAAGAGAGATTAGAAGTCAGGGTAATCCCCAAAATGTTCGGTTATAAGAATAAATTTTAAACACCTTCGTGATATTTTTCTAAAACTCATTTCTGGAGGTCACCACCAAAAAACAATAAAAACAATTAGCAGTTTATGGTTTATTTGACTTTTCTGTTAGCGCAATGTAGTTATAAGGTAGTAAACTTGATCTTATTGCATTTGCGATAATACCGATAACTGGAATTGTGTGGGTTTTTATGTTACGGTATTACAGTGAAATGAGTTCCCTTTCACTGAAATCTTCAATCATATAAAAAAAATAAATTTTCAGAATCTTCTCTTGATTCCTTTTTTTTTTTTTTTTTTTTTTTTAGCTTCTTAAAGTTGTTACTCCGTATCTCGCTTGCAAGTATTGTGTTAGTTGCAATTTGTGCGTGCCGTGTTCTTTGTTACTGATTGCTTATTTTCTTACTGTTTTAAATTTTACGACCAAAAAAAAAAAAAAAAAAAAAAAAAATTCGGTAAACAGAAATATCAATTAGTTATGCTATTAATTAAGCTATGTACGTAAGCATAGATTTATTTTTATTTTGTTAACCTGTGGGAAATATTCTTCCGATTCTCATGCATCATTTATTTAATTTTGTTAATTGGAGGAAGTAAAGTGTAAATCTGTGCTTTCTATCTTTACTTTTATAGCCTGTGGATAATATTCCTCCTATTTTCGCTTATTAGAATAGCCATTTAATAGAATTAAAATTCAGTTCGCAAACGTGATCACAATGACTGGCACTTACTACATATTGTATAGTGAGCGGTATTTTATTTTGGAGAGTCCATCGTAAAGTGATTTGATCGTAAATTAAATTATGTATCACATTTAGATTAAATTAGTTTGGAATAAATACTGTACTATAAATTATTATTCATTGTGTTTTTTCATACTCATTTAACTTGGTTACAAATCGTAAAATGCTGTACATAATGAAGATTGATGGGGGTTATAGGCTCGGTGTGTTGTACTGTACAGTACATGTATTTTGTATCTACAAGACCGAAGTTGGACTTGCGTACAAAGCGACTTAAGTATGTGAAGAAAAACTGTTTAAGTACGTAAGTTGGAGTGCCTGTATTAACTTTCAGCATATCCTTGATGACTATGCTTCTTCTGCATTGATTGTGCATCAAGCAAGCTCTGATATGCACAGACTCCTTGAGTGCAGTCACTGCCATTCTGTCTGTTACTTCTCCCCACAATTCTGAAACACATCCGATACAGACTATATCAATATCAAACATCCAACCAGATAGTCACCTTCTGCTGGATCCCTGGTCATATCGACATCCCAGGAAATGAAAGTGCAGATCGTGCTGCTAAACATCCTGACAATGGATCATTCTGCCATAAGCATTATAAATCCCTTGTTAAAACAGCACATAGGACTCAATGGTCAGAACTGTGACAAACTCACGTCAATAATAAACTATTCCAGATTAAAAAAGAACCTCAGCTGTGGACTTTTAGTTTTGGGAGAAGCAAGTGAGAAGTCATTTTAGCAAGGCTCTGAATTGGTCATTCTTGTACAACTCATCTGTTCTTGCGTATGGGTAAGAATCCTTCTCAGTGTTCCGTCTGTCAGACCCAACTAACAATTAAACATATTCTAATAGAATACCCTCAGTACTCAAGTATCCGAAAATCCAGTTTTTATTCTTTATCCAATTTGCAAGACCCTTTAACTCTATTACACATACTTGGCAAAAATGCAAATTTTGAAGAACTGTTTCAATATTTGAAACGTAAATTTATATAACCATCTTGAAAGCCATAATATAAAAGTTTCAGTCACAAGAAAATCGGTGCCTCCGTAGCCAGGTGGGAAGGAGCAGCAGTGAGTAGCACACACGCTTCTTGATTAGACCGGGGTTCGAACCCGTCACCACCAAATACGGAGGATGCGGAAAGGTCAGGGAATGACCACCGCATATTCCCGGAGCAATATGGCCTTAGTTGCTAATGCTCCTAAAAACCAAATAACAAACAAACAACAAACAAGAAAATCATGAACAGGCCCAGGAGGCCCCTGTGCCAGAAATCCTCAATTACTACTATTACTACTACTACTACTACCACCACCACCACCACTACTACAAAAGTACCGGTCTGCGACAGATTGGAAATAAAAGAAACTGGTCCTTTACCATGGATAGTTTGAGCAGCACTGGTTTAGAACAATGGCCGAAGCAGCAGAAACCACTGTAGGACTGCAATCCATGAAATTTTTTTTTTTGCTGTAGTTTCCAACTCAGTTCTTCGTTCTACCGAATAAAAAAAAATTGGCAAACCACACTTTTAGGTGCACTTGCATAATGTACTTATTGTCTTCACCATGTTCATCTGCATGTAACAACTCTATTCCCAGTGGATGGATTTTCATGAAATTTTATATTTGAGCCTTTTAAAAAGATTTGTCAAGTCATTCCATATTTCATTAAAATTGGACCGGTAGAAATCTAGCAATTATTTTTGCCCCCCCCCCCCAAATAAAAAAATGTGACTCCAAGTGGATGGATTTTTCATGAATTTTTATATTTGGACCTATTAAAATGATGTGTTCACATTTATTTCTCAAACTTTTTTTCCCCTTTCTTTTTTTTTTCTTTCAGGTTTTAGTGGGGGGGGGGGTCAGTGCCATAGCCAGCCACACTGAAAAACAGTCAGATACAGCATCTAAAGGCGCCTCCGTAGCCAGGTGGGAAGGAGCAGCAGTGCGTAGCACGCGCTTCTTGATTAGACCGGGGTTCGAGCCCGTCACCACCAAATACGGAGGATGCGGAAAGGTCAAGGAATGACCACCGCATATCCCGGAGCAATATGGCCTTAGTTGCTAATGCTCCTAAAAAAAAAAAAAAAAACAGCATCTAAATTCAAGTAATGCCTGTTATCTTAGTGTAATTGCAGAGGGTTTTGTGGCAACGTTGATATTCAATACTTGATTAATTGCTACTTTCCAGTTGGTTTGTCTGCAAGAAACTTATTTATCTTCTTATATTTCCATTTATGTAAAAAACTATTTTATCTATCAACAAGTTCGCAATACATCAGATGCCACCTGTGTCAGCATTCAATATATAATGATCTACAAACCTTGTTATTAAAAACCATGAAAACTTGAACTTTATATTAATGAGACTACTGTATATTTTTTTAATGTACAATGTGACCTATATATATGTGTGTGTGTGTGTATATGTATATATATATATATATATATATATTATTTATATTTATTATATATATTTTATATTACTAACTTATCAATTTAATTTTGTATATAAAAATCTTATTTATGCAGTCAAAGCTCTATATAACAACCACCAGGGGAATGAGAAAAACAGCCGTGATATCGAGCTTGAACATTAATGTAATTCTGCTAATACAATATGGTATTATCTTATTAGATAGTATGAATCAGAGCTGTAATACTCAATATGTTCTACGTTGATAATAATATTAGTAAATTTATAAGAGGAGTTTACCTCAATGTAGTAAGTAGAACACTTCCGTATGATACCCTCCAGAAATTAAAACGGAAAAAACGAAAAAATCGACAACTTACCGGTACATTAAAGTAAAATATAAATAATTAAATAATCAATTTAACACAAAATTGATCAAATTTATTCAAAATTGATTTTGAATTGTGTTAAATTGATTATTTAATTATTTATATTTTACTTTAATGTACCGGTAAGTTGTCGGTTTTTTCCGTTTTAATTTCTGGAGGGTATCATACGGAAGTGTTCTACGTACTATATTGAGGTAAACTCCTCTTATAAATTTACTAACGGTATTTTCTTATTTACATGTACTACAGTATTAAACAAGAAAATTACGATTGTAAATTTTGCATTGATTGTAGAGTGCAGTAAATTTACAATTACATTGTAAATTTCACTACATGGCTACATACCCATCAAGAGAATTGTTTCATACTTTAAAATTATCTGTCAGAACACACTGTTTCAATGGAGAGCATGTTTTAAAAGAGAATTATAATGAAGGTGTGTGGTAGCAGTTATTTCACTTTTGCAGTTAGGCTGCTCTTGAAAAAATCGATATACAAGTTCTGATCCTTGATTAGCATCTTTCACTGAAACTTCTTGTTCAGCCTCAGTGGGTTCCTCACCTTCGTCATTTCAGATTCAATTATGTCTGCAATGAAGCAGTTGGCAATCACTTTTTCATCAACTTCATCCTATGCTGGAACACACAAATACGTTGCCTGCCGGATGTCGATTTTGCTTTCAAGACAGCACAATTTTGTTCTATGGTATTCTTCAATGGTTTTTCTTCTTATTATTATTATTATTAGCCATATGGTGCAAGGAAGCCTGAGGCTTATCCTGCACCGGCCAAAAAAAAAAATTCCCTATTACCTTGAGAGACAGAGAGAGAAGTAGAAAGGAATCACCAAGAAAGGGAAGAATGATGATATCCAGCTCAGGACCCTGTGTGTGTGCCAAGCCCATACTCACCAGATGTGAGCCCCTGGGGATAAACACTAGATTACATCTTGCTCAAGTGGCTGAAGAACTGACGTCATATTTGGTGATAGATACTCTACAGTGAATGCACGTAGGATTTACTTGACAATGAGGGGTGCAGTTAACCACAAACAGCAAAAGTTTCTATTCTTTTCACTCATCCTGCATTCTAAATCTCTGATCCATTCTTAGATTTGTGATGTCATCCATGCCTTTTGGTTTGCTCAATACATGGTCTGTAATGTCTTCAAACCTTTAAAGCATCGAAGCTTCTGGGTTTTCCTGATGATTAAAAGAGGAAGCTTCTCTGTGCCAGACATGTTTGCTGCTAGGAAAACGGTATTCTGTTGCTTGGCCTTTTTTCTGCCACTACATTTTTTGCCTTTAAATACAGATTAAGTGTTTTATCCAGTAGCAATTTTAATAAAAGTCCAGTTTCATCAGCATTAAAGATGTCATATGTTGGCAAAACATTTTACACAAAACATTAAACAAAAAAGTAGTCTCACTGTTGCACTTTTGACAAGAGCTGCAAACCACCTAGAAATTTGGACAGGTTCAGTTCAAAAATTTCTGAAGTGGTTCGGTTCAGTTTGTGGTTCAGTTCAGTCAAGTATATCTGAAATAATTCATATAGTTTCTTAGTTCATTAATGATAGTAATAATATCACATTATAATAAAATCTTATTTTAAATAAAAGTAAATTATATTAATAATATATTTGACAAGTAATAAAATTGCATCTTAATCATTTTAAATCTGATTGAAAAAGGAGCAGAAATTACCAGAACATTAACACTGAATATTAATCTTGTATTCAGTACTGAAACGTATACAAGAGAACATTTAATTTGGAAAGAAAATAATTATTCAAACAAAATTTTTAATATAATTTAATAATACTAAGGCAGATATTTCCAGATAATATAAAAAATCACAGAAAATAATCACAATAAAACTTTAAGAACAGAAGGAACAAATATGAATTACAAGCAAAATATTATTATTTACTCAGATATAATAGACATTTAAGAAATTAATGTATCAAAATAATTTTACTTTGAAAATTGATCACGAAATCTTAAAAACAACATAGATTACATAGGTAATTTGAAATTGTCTTAATTATTTAAATTAATTATTAATTATTATTTGTATAAATAAAATGTCCTTGAGACTAAACAACTCCTCTTATCAGTCAAAATTATCTTTAATGTCGAAAAGCATCTTTCTACACTTGCTTGTGTGGCAGGAACTGCGAAGATTATTTTGGCTAACTGATAAAATAAAGCTCTGGGTGACTAAACTCTTTTTTGCTTTCCAATATCCTAAGACACTTATTTTTTGTTGGTACCCTTTCAATACCGTCAAAATTGTTCACATGAGCCATTAAATCGAATTTATTTGTTTCCACTCTCTGTCTCTTTTTCATTTCTTTTTCAAATAACAGCTTTTCAATGTCATCCATGGTTTCACTTGTTACAGTAATATGTGCAATTTCATCTGAACTTTTCATTTCAAGATTTTTTTTCTGTAGACTGTAGCTGGCACAAGCTATCATAAATGTTCCTTAGCTTGCTGTTTTTGGATATTGTATAGTAATATTTGGTATCTGGGGTCCAGATACATACAAGCTAAAAAAAAAAGTCTCGCTTTCCATCAAATTTACTTCTCATAGCATGAGAGAGATTACCAAAAAAGATGACAATTCATTTTAAATTTTTCCAACTTCCATTTTACATTTCATCCATGTGTAGTAAAAATCGGTCATTGTGAGCTGCTCTGACTGCAGCACTTCCACATGCTACTCTAACGGGTTCTAAAACTTCTATAATATTTTTAATCTTTTGCTACACACTGGCTGACAAATGCAATTCCTTTATGGACACAGATAAATTGATGTAAAATTGTTTTAGCTCCACAAGACATAACATATTAACAGTGGAATTCCATCTGTTTTCACAGTCTAGTATTGGTTTCCTACACTTTTCTCTTTTAATGTACATAAGGATAGAAGGGGTTCGCAGCTTTTTCACCACTGCTCGTGCTTTAGCCAAGGGAAGTTTCAATTCATCACATTTCAGAACATCTTTAACAGCCAACTGCAGAGAATGTGTAGCACAACGAACAGATACCATAATACCCTGAACACATAGATCATGGAAATTTTCTTTACATACATTTGTACCACTAGCGTCTACAGTCTCATATTCTTCAATATCTTCAGCCCCATTATCTTCTATATGGAGTTTTCGTGAGCAAGTAATTTGAATGACCTTAGCCCCCATTGTCTGTTGTTAAAGAATACACTTTTTCTAATTTAATTTCAAATTATTTCAAGATACTTGAAACTATTTTCAATAAATTACTGTTCCTAGCCAGATCATTCAATTCTCGCATCGCAAGTGTTTTTAGAACAGTTTTGTCACAATTAAAAAATTGCACATTTATTCCCAAAATTGACCTCTTAAATCGAGTTGCAGTATCTATTTTCAAAGAAATTAATCTGCCCTCCAAAACAGCTGTAAATTCTTTGTGCGAATGATTAGCTCGTCTACTTATCTCATCTTGAATATTTTGATGATTTATCTGAAGTTTACTACCAAGTCCCATTACAATTGGATCCAGTAATTTTCGGAATCCCGAATCTTCAAGCAGAGAAAATGTTCTACCATTTGCAGTCACTAATTCCACGCATGCATCTTTAACTATTTCTGCAGATATTTCAACTGGTACGGTTTTTCTAACACTAGATGTAACAAATTTCGTAATAGTAGGTAGCTGTGGAGACTATTCTTGCTTTCTTTTTTAAAACATCCTCATAATTGGCGACATGCTTTCTTTTTAAATGTCTCAGTAAGTTTTCTGAATGTTTTCCTTTCAAGTCCATTTTACAAACAGTACATTTACTTTTGTCCATGTCACTATTAAAATGAAACTTTTTGTGGACAGGATGCCCTTTTCTGTTGCCATTTGTTGTTATCTGAGGGAGGGAAAAACAGAAATAAATATTTATTTTTAAATTGTTACAAAAATGATATTTAAGAGACGTATGCTAACAAGTTGTAACAACTCAATAAAGGTGAAGGATGCCAAATGTTCCAATCAAAAACTACCAAAGTATATACATAAAATGAACAAAAAAATTATCATTAAATTACTTGAATATCCTTTATTTCTTAAATATTACACAGCACTTAACAGTAAATAAAAGTAGTAGTAGTAGTGGTGGCATGTGATGTGCAAGAAAGCATGTGTATGAGCTTATGCAGCATCAGCCAAAAAAAAAAGAAGAAAAAAAAAGTGCATTATCTTTGATTAGCAGTGGGACTACATTATTAATCTATTCTCAGTTTATCTGCCACAAAAAAATGATAAATACATAGATTCCTTCACACATATTTTTCTCTAAAACTAAAAATTGAATAATAATAAATAAATAAAATTGAATATTAAATTTAATAATAATAAAAAAATTGAATACTAAAAAAATTGATAATAAATCAAACAATCAATTTTTAAAAAATTAACAATGCACAAGTCTGTGCAAATGCAGCATATTAGTATACAGCAATTCTAAAAAAAGCTAAAGATTGCATCGTTTTAGTTATATCTCGTTCAAGTTATACCTTCACAACGAGTTGCCATTGGTATTACTCTACTTCAAATAAGTAACACTTCTCTAGTAGAGAAGACTACTGTTACTTATTCTCAGTGGGCACCACCACCCAGATGGCACCGTTTCAGATCTTGTTTGTATATGTGTGGGATAATAACTCTACTATCCACTTGTCCCTGTTAGACTTAGAAAAGCAAAAAAAAGTAGAGGGCAAGTGATAGTAGGAATGGAAGAGGAAAAGAAATGGAGTAGAATAATGAAAGGGACAATAACTCCTTCAACTCACACCTCTTATAAAACACAAACTCCTCGAATAGGCAATGCTTCCCCAATAGAGAAGACTGTTGTTACCTATTCTTGGAAACTCCGGGCAGCATCAGGACCCCCCCCCCACTCCCATGGCTATTTGGCCCTCCTTTGGTGGGTAGGTACCCTGGTGATGTGCTGATGACAAAACAGCTATGAAGTATAACTCCACAATATGAGAGATTGCCTGATGGTGTATAAAGTGAATTAGACTGAAGCACTTTTAGGGTTTAGGCCTCAGGCTGCAAAAGAATTTGACAACATACAAGTTTGTGTAAAAGCAGCATATGAGTACGCAGCAAACTGAAAATATAATTAAAAACAGCATTGTTTTAATTATATCTCATATTCTGTATATGAGAAAAAATTTTACTGCAAAGAAGTTTTCCATTTATGCACATAGTTATTAGAATTATATTAATATTATGCATGCTAAGATATACTGGAGATACTCTGTAATTCAGTGTACGAGTTCCTCATCATTACGATTCAAAATAAAATAAGATGTTCACAACCTAATATCGCAGATGAAGTGCACTGTGCCAGAGCGTAAACAGGAATGATGAACCCTCAGAACAAAACCTCAGAAACTAAACATGCTAATCTTTTCAAAGGAAAACACTAATGAGCGATTCTCAGTACAATGCCCTTTCACTCCCTTATCACTGATTTGATCAGTGTTCTGCTGCATTGAGAGAGTCCCTTCCTATGCGCCCCTTGCAGAGCTTCTATTCAAATAGCTGTGGAGGGACCCTGTGGCCCAAGGGTCCCTCCACAACTCATTTCTTGATCAAAGCAAAAAAAACTCTTTCCCTACTCCTGAGATGGGCTGCTAATCCGATGCAGTACATTTCATGTCTTCTTAGTAACCATTCTAGAAGCCTAGCCATGAACAGTGGAAAAAGAAAGAGGAAGGTATATGTTTACTACTCACTGGATTTCCCTGTGAAAATTTTCCAAATTTTCGTTGACCTGTAGGCCATAGTCAATGTTTGAACCAAAAACCAAACCACATTTCCAAAAAATGTTGATTCGGTTTGTGGTTCAGAAAAAAAAAACCTGTTCAGTGGTTTTTCATTCGGTCCACAGTTCAGAAAAATGGGTGTGGTTTGATTCGGTTTGCAGCTATGCATTTGACACTTTTTGAAAGACAGGCCATGATAGGTCCTAAATTTCTGGAACTATCCACTGAACTTTTAAATTCTTCAATATCCATCCAATGTGCAAATGATTCAGCCTTAGCTTTTAAAAGATTACCATCTGTGGGAACGTTTTTTGCACCATCATCATTAACCATTCCAAAAGTACCTTTTCAAGATTTGGCTACTTTGTCTTTTGTGCTCAAATCCTACCCATTTTTTTTTTTTTTTTTTATGAAAACCCCAAACACGAGAGGTAGTACTTAGTACCGTGCTTGGGTTGGAGGTTGAAAAGACTAGAGAAGATATTTGTTGACATTAGACTTAGAACTTCTGTAGAATGTAATTTTCAGGAAAGACATATGAAGGAAGGTTGTTCCAGAAAACAGCAGTTGAATGAATAAACGAGGAAGATGAAAAGTTGGTTCTGTGAGTTTGAAGTTAGACAGTAAATGAATGTTGGCTGGTGGCGGCACGTGTTCGGACTGTTTTGAGAGAGAGAGAGAGAGAGAGAGGTAATTATAGAAGCCAATTCAGAAGAGCAGTGCCCTGGAAGTATCTGTAGAAAAGGCATGCAGCAGAAACAGTACTTCTGTGAGACAGCAAGTGGAGAGACTCTGTTAGAGATGATCATTAATTAACCTAACTCCCCTCTTCTGAATGGAATCTAGAAGCTTGAGAGAGGTTTTGGGGGCACTGCCCCAAATGTGGGAATAATATTCCACAGTAGGGCAGATTTGCAATATGTACAGAGTGAACAGCTATTTGGAAGAAAAGTAACGCCAAGAGCGAAAGAGAAAAACGGTGCAGCAGATTTCTCTAAACTTTCTTTTTTTATCTTTCAGCATAGTGAACAGAGAACTCTTAGGAATGTCGAACTGTTTGGTGATGTCAGTCTTAGAATGCACACCATTATCTACAGCTTGCAAAATCCTAATTTTATCTGATTGGCAAAGCTACCCCCTTTCTTGGAGCCATACCAATAAACATACACTGACTAATGAAATTAACTTCCAGCCAATGCTCATTTCATTACCGCACTATGAGAAAAGAGTGTGAGAAATCTTAACAAATTATTTGTCACGGTCAGGCTGCAAGCTTGTCAGTTACTTCAATATAATAATTATCTGAAGTGTTCTGTCATTTTTAATTGTGAATACTGTAATAAAAAAGTAAAAACTCAGATTAAGAGGTAGAAATTTATGGTCGTTATAGAGAAATCTTTTTATTTTCAATGTCATTATACTGAATGTAAAATAGCATTGGGTTTAATGAAAAGTTGGCTGGGACCACCCATGTAGGACTTTATAACATGTTGGGACATTAAAAAGAGGCTTGCTGTAAAGAGCTTAGACTGTATGTTACTTAATAGCTATACATGTGGAATAATTTGCAACACAAAATATTTTATTTAAAAAGATTTCTAGACATAAACACTACTTGAATGTGTTCTCTTAATCTTTCTATTTTTCCCCCCCATTGAAGGAAGAAGGCTGGCTGATGGGAATTAAAGAATCTACAGGAGAAAAGGGTTTGTTTCCTGCAAACTTCACAAGACCCATATGAGAATTTTTCTCCCCACTTATAAAATACTAATAAAAAGATTCAACTGCATAAGAGTACTTACATGACAAAAACTAGTTTATTTTGTTGCTTTTTTTTAACATTTGGTACTTGAGAGGAATAGACTAGGCAGAGACTACTTTTCAAAGACTGACCGCAGTAAATTATTGTAAATAAAAACATTGTTAACATTTCCTATACTCTTCAATTTTTTTTCCCCATTTGGTGTCTATGCAAATTGAGTCTTTACCCACAGTTGTTTTGAAAATTGTATCAGTGGAAATGCCATACTTCAAATATACAAGTGATTGGTATGCTTGAAGCTCTTTTGCCATCAGTGTTTGGTCCACAAAATTATTGAATAAGGATAAAGATGCAATATGCAATTCTTTATCCTTATTGCAGTACACTTTTTTCGTAAATTTTTGTATAATTTGTAAGTTTAAAATATTGGTAACTTGCATATATGGACACTTCTGAGAAAAAGAAATGGAATATATATGCGTGTGTATATTTTAATTTTTTTTAATCAGAAATTACCTTGGAAATTACTAGAAAAACTTATTATTGCCTTGGGAAAGTATTGAGATACAAAAGTAATTTTTATTGTTTCTTAAGCTGCTATATCAATCTCACTGTTTAAGAATTATAGTAAAGGACATAAAAAAATTCCTGCATATTGAATTCTTTCCCATTTATTATCCTCTATGTAGAGCATTCTTATTTCATTGTAAAAGTGTGAATTACTCATGGTTACCTTAAATAATATTTTTTTATTTAGAGATATTGTATATCATGCAACTTTAGTAGAGCATAAAAAAAAAAGCTATTATTGATTAATTGCTTGATATTTGCAGTATGCTTAACACTGATAAATCCAAACAGTTCTTATTATGTAAAGGAAGTAGTTTCATAAAACAGCTTTTCACCCCTTACAATGCAAAGTTGAGGTGTTTTAAAAGATTGTCAATTTTGAAAATTCATCACTTTGATCAGAAGAGATATAATGGAAAAACCTATCGAGGTCAGAGGTATGATACATATGATCTAAGGAGCACTAACATAGCTGCAACTCTGAATGCAAGCTCTCAATAAATTTAAAATTTAACTGACTGATACTATACTGTGGTTAAAATAAAATATATATAAAATAAAATATATATAAAATAAAATATTTTATCATAATCTAACCACAGAATATTCACAATCTTAAATTTAATTAAAGCTTGTATTTTGAGTGGAAGTTGTCACTGTTCCATAGCTCATATTATGGAGATATTAAAGAAAAAGGTTTTAGTTCCTGTATTTTCAGAAGCAACTGTATAATATCAGCCTAACATTTTAGCAAAGAACTATGCTGTGGTTAAAATACAATATATATAAAATAAAATATTTTATCATAATCTAACCACAGAATACTCACAATCTTAAATCTAATTAAAACTTGTATTTTGAGTGGAAGTTGTCGCTGTTCCATAGTTCATATTATGAAAATATTAAAGAAAAAGGTTTTAGTTCCTGTATTTTCAGAAGCAACTTTATAATATCAGCCTAACATTTTAGCAAAGAACAGTGCTATTGCTGTTCTATGTTTCAGATTCTGTTGCATATCCTTCCATTAAATTGGGATGACTTTAATAATAAATTAAAGTCATCCCAATAATAATTATAAATAAATAATAATAAATAAATAAATAAATTCATGCTTGCCATTCCATTACTGTAGTATTTTAAAATTTTTAATACTAATAGTGCACAAATTGTCATTTTGTTTTCTATAGTGCCTCCTTATTTCTAGAAATATGAAAGGTCTGATTGGTTTGGTGGATACAGAAAGTGACTGAAAATATACACAAATCTATACTGTACATGAGCAGTATGTATGCTGTTATCACTAATAACTTCAAATATACTGAAATCCTTTTCAAGATGAACTAGCAAAACTAAATTTCTGTAAAATTCAGTATTTTCTGCTAGGAGCTTTAAACTGAGGTAAAAGAAATTCTGAACCTCTCGTTACAACTTCACACACAGAAATGCAGTGGAATTCCATTCCTTTGCCTGTGTGATACAAAGAAATATCACTACCGAGTCTGCTTCCTAGGCAAAGGGGAGAACTGTCCTGAGAATAGTTCGAGCATATTTTTTTACACAAAGCTGGTATATTTCAATGCCTTTTTCATTTATTCACAAAACTTTATATATCTAACAATCCTTAAAAGGGGACAATTTATTCTCTTGTAATTTGAAGCATCTGTACTCAAGTCAAGTGAAAATTTTATACTTTAAAAAAATAAAAATAGTTTTATCAAGTAGCTGAATTTTGATGACACTTTGCAATAGAAGCTTAAATTATTAATATTTATTTTATGTAAAACAAAACTTTTGCAAAAGTTGACACAAAGTAGTAAGACAGTAAAAGAGTGCCTTATGACTATCTTTGTGAAAACATCAAATGTAAATAATATGTAGTTAAAAGATTTTTATTATGCTGTTATTCATACTTCACTTGATAATCCTGTACTATACATCACAGCAATATTATAGCTGTTAAAGTGTGAAGACTATGTTGTATTTTATTGTTAACAATTATGTCTTTGTCTGGCATTATTTTATAAACTTGTTATGCCAAACTCCATCACCACATTATTTTTATAGGCTTTTTCTAAAGTCTGATCCATTTAATTTATGTTCAAATTAACAATTTAGCATCTATGCCAATCAAATTAAGTTTTTTCTTTTGACAAACATATTTACAGGTATGGTTTTTAATTACTGATAATGTCATTCATTATGCATAACTAGAACTTAACTGTTTTATATAAATGACTACTCTTTTACATGCCAGGTTATAATGCTGTACTGAAGTGTCCTAATTTACAATTAAAAATTTTTTTGGTTATGAAGTGCATGTTTCTTGCACATTCAAAATCTCAAAGTATCTTCAGTATATGTCACACTACAGTAAGTCTGCCTTTACCTTTTTTTTTTTTTTCTCTCTCTCTCTCCCATCTCACAGAATTCATGACTTCATTATTTCTAGTAAATACATCAATTACTGCTCAAACAGATGTTAAATATTACTTTAATTCCACAATGAACTATTTATTACAAAATTATTCATAACTGCTTTTGTTTACAAATAAATGTATTTTTTCAAAAATTGTCGTGCATTTTATTTAAAAAACTGCAACATTTTAAGGGGATAAAAATAAATTTGTTTATTAAAATATTACTTGGAAATATGTTTTAAAATACAATTTGATACTAATTTATATAAATTGAAAATGAAATAACAGTTGTATCCAGTCCATGGAATGCAATGAATAGGAATTCCTTTGTGTTCCACAGAGTAGTGGAAGTAACATAAGATTTTTTATTAAGTGGTTTTTACACATTTTTCATCTAGTATGTTAATGAAGATTTTATCCCTAATGCTATTGAAGAACTGAAGTAAAAGCTGCATATTTATTGTTAAATTTTTATATTAAATAAATGCCATTAGCACAGAGCACAAATGTGTTTTTGTGTTTCAAAATACTTCAAGGGCTGTATTTAATTTTTATATATGTATACCCACTGTCCAGTCAAAACATGACCATCTCCATGTTTGGGCAATTAGCCATTCTTCTCCACCTGGTGGTACACTTATTACTGCGAAAACTGGTAAATGTGATATTACAGGTTCATGGCATGTGGTCCAGATGAAGGACATGATCTAACAGACCGAAAAAAAGGGATGATTATCTGGTACCAGTTGAAAGGTGGCAGTCTTACAAAACTGTGAATCTTATGGGCTATTTGTGGTGTGCTGTAGTTAAGATGTTCCAAGAGTGGATGGATAGTGAACAGAGCAGTTGCCGAGCCAGTGGTGAGCATCCACACCTTACTGATGGTTGTGAACATAGGCTATCGCACTTTGTCCAAGCCGACAGATGGAAAATGGCAGAGTGGCTGACCATGGACTTGAAGACTATTGGTAGTGTTTCCAAGATTGCAATCCAATGAACCCTTCTCTGGAGTAGACCACCCAGTTAAAGTACTCATCATCAATGACACCTGAAGTTTGCATCTGAAGGGCATCATTGGATTCTTGCCTAGGAAAAAAAGTTACCAAACAAACTGCAAACAGGAATCAATCTGATTTGCTGGCTAAAAGAAAACACTACCAAGTCTAAACCTCTTCCCCTGTAATTTGAATTTATGGTCCCTAGTTCTGCAATTCTGAAAACAGTGAACATTTCAACTTCAATCAGGTCCCTCTAAGGTGCCTGGTTGCCAAGCTCTGTAGTCCACAATCAGTCGTTCCTCCTTTTGCCAATCTCATCATGTGTGATTTGCCTGTCTGTGACCCCGAGAAGATCAATATCTTTCTTTAGACAAGGTCTCCATACTTGAACACCTATTCCAACTGCACACTAAAATTTCCTTATACAGTGGGATTACAACCTCCCTACCCCTACAGGCTATTATTTAATAAACCAACAGGATACCATGAACTTTCCTGGCCACCTGTTTATACTGCTCAGAGAACCTCCTTTCAGATCCCTTTCTCCCTTTACTGTTTTTAACTCAACCCAACCAAATGTATAAATTATTTTGGGGTTGCTATTTCCCAAGTGTAATACCTTGCATTTTTCTGCACTAAAACATAGCTGCTACTTCTCTGATCATTCTTGATGCCTGTTCAAGTCCCTGAAGGAGCACTGCTTGGCAGTGATCATTAACAATTCTCCCAATCATCTGAAAATTCTGATGTCACACCCTTTATCCCTTCATCAATATCACTCATGAAAATCAAAATATTACTGAATACAAATGGATGAAAGTAGCTATATTTGACAGTGTTTACAAATGACAACCAAAAATTTCTGAAAACGTTCACTAACCAAGTGTTTAGTGAATCATTAGCTCAGTCTAATGCTTTATGTACAAACTGTGAATCTCAGAAACTAAATATAATTATTGCTTGTTATCAATGAACTACCAATCTTGTTCATGAGAACAATTACACCATTTGATGATCTAACAAGCAGTAGAGTGGGGCAAGAAACAATGTGTTTAAAGATTACCAAGACCATTTCTATTCAATTATTAGCCAATGAACATCCAATTAAAAAAATAGGAAATCATTCATAAACAAGATTTGCAAAAAAGTAATCCTCAAACCATAATTGAGCCAAAATAATCATAGCAAAAGTCAGTCTACTTTCATGCATATTAAAATGGATGTTTGGAACATATGCTAGGCAGAACTCAAACAATAGATTTGTAATTAGTATTAACCTAAGGGGAGAAAAGGAAAAAAAAAAAAAATACCTACCTCATCTATCCATCCACTAATAATTTGTCTAATTCTTAAATTTATTCCAAATTTCCCTTTATGTGCACAGTTTGAACAAGAGTTAGGATGCCATCCGCATTTTATTTACTCAATTCATTTAAGGCCTTAAACAAACAGGTGCCTACCTTTCGGATGCTACAATTCATAGAACTGAAGTCTTACGATAAGAGTACCCTTTCATGTCCCTGACTAATCTTACTGCTCTTTTCTGAACCTGTTCCAACAGATCCACATCCTTCCTAAAACGAGACATCCAGACTTGTATGCAGTACTCAAGGTGCCTAACAAGGTGTCAAAAAGTTCTGAGAACAAAGTATATAAAATCTATTAATAAATTATAGAATAGGTTATTTTGATAGCTTACATGAAAAAAATTGTCATTGTCTTATGCATTTTCTGAAATTTTAATTTTTTATGTTGGCATGTGGAAGAAGAATGAATATACAGCTAATCAAACATTGTTCAGTAATCAAATTTTTGAACAAAGAGGGCAGAAATTCTAAATAAATCCATGAAACAATGACTATAATGTTTAGGAAAGTATCACTAGTTATGCTAGTGTTACAAGATGGTCAGCAGAGTTCAAAGGAGGAGAGGAGTTGTTGAGGATGATCCAAGGTCTGGTCAGCTATTTGAAACAACTACCATTGTACAATTAGTGTCAGAACTTTAAAAAATTTAACATTTCTAATAGAAGCATTTTAACAATAATATGTGAAGATGTGGGATATCTAAAGTTTATGCAAGATGAGGCTCCCCAAGACCTTTCCATTTAAATTAACCATCAGAGAACAATCAAAAGAGAATTTAAAAATTACTAATTCAGATATATTTATCATATTTGGTGACAGGTGACGAAATCTGGCTACATTTTTATGATCCTAAATCCAAATTAGAAAGCATGAAGTGGAAGTACAAGGGATATCCCACTCCCAAAAAAAAGTTTGAACCTAACCATCATCTGGAATGGGTGTTGGCAACAAATTTTCTGGACACAAAAGGATTGTTGTGAATTTAACTTGCATCTAAAGCCACAATAATGGGAATATTATGCCAAAATTAAAAGCTGCAATTTGAGAAAAAGACAAGAGTTGGATCATTGGGTTTGCTTCTCTATGACAGCATAGCTATGCAGAAAGCACAAGCTGCATATGCTAAAATTAGTGAGTGGGGGATTTAAAGAATTAAACCACTCCAGTACAGCTCAAGAGGCACCTCCGTAGCCAGGTGGGAAGGAGCAGCAGTGTGTAGCACATGCTTCTTGATTAGACCGGGGTTCGAGCCCATCACCACCAAATACGGAGGATGCGGAAAGATCAGGGAATGACCACCGCATATCCCGGAGCAATATGGCCTTTGTTGCTAATGCTCCTAAAAACCAAAACAACATCTCACCTCAAGTCACAACTTCGTGGAATTCATTTAGCCAGTCTACACTACTCAGAAGGCCTCATATCAGACTGTTACCACCAGGACTTTTTTCTTTCTCCACTACCTTGAGTGCAATTACAACCCAATTGTATGTTATTTTGGGATTACTGCTTCCCATATGTAGTACCCTCCATTTTTCAAAATTAAACCTCACCTCAACTGCCACTTCTCAGCTCATCTATTTAATTTTTCAAGTCTTATTATAGCATCACACCCAGATTTTTATTAACCACCCTGCCAACCTACATATCATCTTCAAATTTGGCCATTAAACTTGATATGTCTTCATCATTAATAAATAAATATTAAAACAAAAGACTTCGCACTGAATCCTGAGGGACTCCACTAACAACATTAGTCCAAGAAGAGCAGTGCCCATTAATAACCACTGTCTGCCTTCAGCTACTCAACCATCAGCTTACCCATAGCAGTAACTTGCCTGTAATGCTATAATTTATACAAGTCTTTCTTGTGGAAAATATCCAGTATTTTGCTGAAATCTAAATATACAATATATTTGAATTATTTTCTGCATCCAGTTCCTTTTTTGTTACATCATAGTAGCCAGCTAGATTGGTCTGACAAAATCAGGTGTGATTGCTGTATGGCTGCATTTCTGTCAAGACAGTCCTGCACACTAGCACAAATTCCTCAAGTTTTATGTTTTGTTCTTTTTTTTTATTGAAGGTTTGGTTAATTATAAAATGCACACACTTCATTCTGGGCAACATCCCAAATTTTTTCTGAGATTTGATATCTGTTTGTGATAACTGATTCTAGAAATAATATCCCTGATATTCTTTAACTGGTGGAATTGAGCAATACAATTCAGTGAACTGTTAACCCTTTTGTGAGTGAGTTAAGCAAATGTTTGTTCATTCATGGAATTTAAGTTTTGTAAAAATGAAAAACTGGTACATGAATGATTTTAAATATTAACACATTAACCCACTTTTTTTTTTATTATTATTATGGTGCCTAACCAAGCTGTCAACTGCTCACCTCAACCCCAAAGGCAAAAACTGCTGGTCCACTGTTGATGACTGTTGTCAGAGAAATGCATTAGCATTAGTTGAGGCATATGATGCAAGAAACCAGGTTCAGCCAAAAAAAAAAAAAAAAAAAACCTTCCCATTTCACCCATCCAGTCACTCCAAATGTTTGTCTACTTCAGCCTTAAATTTATTTAAGCTATCAACTTCCACAACAACAAATGGAAGTCTGTTCCATCAATCAACTACCCGCTGGCTAAAGGCAAAATTCCACACATCTATTCTACAACTGTCTTTCCTCAATTTGAATCTATGCCCCCTCAGGTTCTTAATCTGAGCAAGCATAAGTATCCTGTCAGCATTGAGCCTGCTGAAACCATTCAAGGCATTTGCATTTGTTGCCTCCAATACACACCCCAATCAGATCACCATGCAGGTGCCTAGTCTCCAGCTACTACAACTTGCAGAACTTAAGCCTTTCTTCATAAGTGTACCCCTTTGTTCCTCTCACCAATCTTGTTTCCCTACTCTGTACTCGTTCTAGCAACTCTACATCCTTCCTAAAATGAGGCCTGACCATTGCCTTGTACCAAGGGATAATCACCTCCTTGTCTCTGCTAGCAAAATTCTTATGTATCATTGACAAAACTCTGTGACTTGCTCTGACAGCCAGTCTGCACTGCTCAGAAAACTTCATATCTGACTGCACAATTACCCCCAGGTCTTTTTCATTCTCCACCTCCCTGAGTGTAGTGCCACACAGTTGGTACGTTTCTCTTGGGTTATTGCTACCCATGTGGAGTACTTTGCATTTGTTAAACTTCAGTTGCCACCTCCTCAGCCCATCTGCTCAACTTTTCTAGATCCTGTTGCAGTAGCGTACAGTCCTTACTGTCATTAACAACGCCCCAACTTCGTATCACCTGCAAACATGGACATTAAGCCTGATATACCTTCATCAATATCATTGATAAATACAGAAAACAAAAATGAGCCCAAATGGCCCCTGGGGACACCACTAATAACAGTCCACGAAGAGCGGTGTCCATTGATTACCATTCTCTATCTTCTCCCACTTAACCATTCCTTTATCCATAGCAGCAACTTGCCCTTCATGCCATAGTGCTCCAACTTGTACAGCAGTCTTCCATGTGCAACAGTATCAAAAGATTTCCTAAAATCCAAGTATATGATATCAAAATTATCTTTTGCATCCATATCTTTTGTGACCACATCATAGTATCCAATCAAATTGGTCAGACAAGGCTTCCCCTTAACAAATCCATGCTGTGTCTGAACTATAACTGCAGTCTTGTCTAGATGATCCTACAGTGCTTCTTTAACCAATGTCCATTGATTACCATTCTCTGTCTTCTCCCACTCAACCATTCCTTTATCCATAGCAGCAACTTGCCCTTCATGCCATAGTGCTCCAACTTATACAGTAGTCATCCATATCCTTTGTGACCACATTATAGTATCTAATCAAATTGGTCAGACAAGACTTCTCCTTAACAAATCCATGCTGTGTCTGAACTATAACTGTAGTCTTGTCTAGATGATCGTACAGTGCTTCTTTAACCAGTGATTCCATTATTTTCCCCAGGACAGAAGTTAAACTGACAGGTCTATAATTACTCGTGTCACTTTTTGATCCCCCTTTGCGAATTGGGATACATTTGCACATCTGTGGTCCGTGGGATCTCCCCCCCCCCCCGAGTCCAAGAATGCTTTCATAATCGTGGGTAAGGGCTAGCTTACTTCCTTTGCTGTCTCCTTTAATATAACTTGATAGATACCATCCGCTCCAGGTGCCTTCCTTATGTTTAACTTCAACAATTTCTCCTCCACTTTGCTCTCACTTATTACAAAATCATTTAACTTCCTCGTACAGTTTGATAAGCTCCACTTCCCTACAGACCTCATGTGTGAATGTAGATGCAAAATACTCATTTAGTTTGTTATCTACCTCAGTAGGTTCATCAAGAATCACTGCTGATGTCAATGGACCAATCTGATTAATTCCCTTCTAGAGTTTACATAAGTAAAGAAGTCTTTACTGTTTTTCTTTGCATCCGTTGCAAAAAAATTTCCGTAATCTGCATTTACTTGCCTGACCTCTTTTGTGACTTGATTAGAGACTAGCTTATATCTGCCATGGGCTTCTGTGTTGCGTGATAATTTATTTTCATTCCATGCATTTTTCTTCTCTGCAATGAGTCTCATTAGTTCATCTGATATCCATTTAGGCCTAAACCTTGAACGGTATTTCTTAGTTGGGAGAGAAAGCCTAGTAGCTTCTAAGATTAATTCTTTGAATGCTACCCATTTAGAATTTGCTGTTGGTAACATCATCAGTTGGTCTCACTGTATAGAATTTAAAAGCTGTCTGAGACTACTAGTCATCTTTACAAAAGCAAAAACCCTTCCCTTTACCCCTGTTGGTAGTTACCTCTCCGAGCAAATCCCACTTCAGCATACTGTGATCACTGCCACCTAGTGGTTCCTTTATCTGCAGATTCTTAATGCATGAATAATCACTGCTGATAATCAGATCAAGTATTACTCCCTCTGGTTGCCTCTTGAACATGCTGCTGGAGTAAATAATCATCCAACAAATCCACAAAAGTCTTGCTAGTGTGTGAGTGACCCAACCATAAGTTCCAGTCTATATCCTGGGAAGTTAAAATCCTCCCTTAAAAGGATATCTGCCAGGGACAAAAGTTGACATTGCAGAGCATATATCTTTTAAGGGCACAAAAGGTGATACTGTTTTACACAATGACATTAAGAGATCTGAGGACTTAAAGATGGCAATGTTTAGAAAAAGTTGTAAGAGCTAAATTTGAAAGAGTGCAATTCTGCCCAGACAAGATAGGAGGGAGTGAATTATGAGAGCTTTGTTAATTAATCTGGCCCTGGAGAGACTGTGCAAGGCTTGGGGGGGGAGAGTAAAGAGACTGTTTCTACAGGGATGGGATACACTTAAATATAAAAGGTGCAAGAAAATTTGGAAATTGGTGAAATAATGAGCACTTAAACCTGCATGGAGTGTAATCTGCCTTTAATTTCTTAAAGAATTACATATTATTCTTAGACATTTCATGCCACTTCCTGTACCACTTCTTCAGTGAAATTCTGTAATGCTGCTCATATGATACCATGGATTTCAAGGTCTGCTGTGAGGTCAACTTGGAACAAGGAAATAATGGGCTATATTAGGGTGAGTAAGAACAGGTGCACTCCACACATATTACTTCATATTACACTCCATAGGTTAAGTGCCTGTTATTTCACCAATTTCCAGTTCTTGATATACCTAGGCACCATGTCACTAAAAGAGTATTTAAGATATGGAAACAGCACTACTGAAATCACAAGGCATGAAAAATCCATCTCCAAATTTAAGGTATGTGAGGCTGGGTTAAAGGTCAGCATTACAGGACTTTGCTGAAAAAGAGGTACAAGAAGTTTCTGAGCACAATCTGTAATTCTTTAAGAAATTAAAGACAGATTACACTCCATATAGGTTTCAGTGTTCATTATTCCACCAATTTCCAGTTTTGATATACCTGTGCACCATGCCACTAAAAGAGTATGCAAAGATATTTGATGATGCTATGCTATCCAGACATTGTTAGGTGGGTTGGAAAACTGTAGATGGGGAATATACAGGCTAATAAATTACCAATAGGCAGTGGTGAAAGTGATTCTTGCCCTGCCTCTTTGGTATGTGCAGCAGTCTGGAAAGCAAGGATTTCGAGGTCTGCTGTGGGGTCAACTTGGAACAAGGAAATAATGGCCTATGTTAGGGTAACTAAGAGTAAGAACAGGTGCAACAATGCTAGGAGTAGTAAACAACTTTGAATTTGAAGTGCTGGTCAAGTCATCAAATGCAGACACTGTGGGGATATCAGAGAAGTAGTGTCACTCACATATAAGGTATGCAGAATTTGAATACAGTGAGTATAGATTGTCAAGCAGCACAGGGCCTCCCCCCTTCAACTAAGCAATGTGGGGAGTACAATGTATACAGAAAGGCCATGAGGGATATGCTCTTAGTTAAGAACAATATAAAATTGTTAGTGCCCCCAGTTAATATGGGTGGCCAGTGCGATGTTCAGTCAGTTTGGTGTGACGTAAGCACTGGGAAAACAAACAAATACGAGAGTAGGTTGGTCACTCACACACTATCAAGACTTTTGTGGATTTATTCTATGACTGTTTTTTACAGCAGAATGTTAGAGAGGCAACCAAATGGAATAATACTCCTAATCTGATTATCAGCAATGATTATTCATGCATTAAGAACCTGCAGATAGAAGAACCACTAGGTGGCAATGATCAGTGTACAAATGTGGGATTAACTTAGAAAGATGTAACTTAAAGATTTTGCTTTTGTAAAGGAGACTACAGTGGTCTCAGACAGTTTTTAAATTCTATACAGTGGGACCAATTAGTGAAGTTATCAACAAATTCTAAAATGATATGCACTCAAGGAAGTAATGATAGAAGCGCTTTTTTTTTTTTTTTTTTTTTTTTTGATTTGGTAGTTGTTGGTGCATCGGCTTCTGTGGCCATATTGCACCTCCCAAGGTTTTTGCAGTACTTTGATCCAAGCCCGAGGCGGGAATCGAACCCGCGACCTTTGGGTTGCCGGGTAGGTACTTTACCCACTCGGCTGATAGAAGCTACTAGGCTTTTCATTCCAACTAAGGCATACTGTTCAAGACTTAGACCTAAATGGATGTCAAATGAGCTGAGATATGAAAAGAAAAATGCAAGGGATGTATATAAATTATCAGATAATACAGAAGCCTAGTTATAAATTACTCAAGTAGATATAAATTAGTCTGAACCAGAGCTGTAATGCTCAATATGTTCTACGTTGATATCAATATTTGTAAAATAATAAGAGGAGTTAGGGAGTGTTCTACGTATCATATTGAAGTAAACTTCTCTTATTCTTTTACAAATAAATTAGTCTGTAATCAAGTCACAAAGGAGGTGAGGCAAGTCAAGGCATAATCTGCCTTGACTTGATTAGAGTAGTGGATACAGGTCTGGAGCTCTCATTTTAGGAAGGATGTAGAGCTGCTGGAATGGGTTCAGAGAAGGGCAATGGCACTGGTGAGGGAAACAAAGGGGTACTCTAACGAAGAAAGGCTTCATTTCTGTAAATTGCAGTGTCTGGAGACTAGGCACCTGCAAGGTGATCTGATTGATGTTTAAGGCTTTGGCTTAGGCAAACTCATTGTCAATGGTATTCTTCCTCTTGCACAGACTATGCACATGAGGCGACAAATTCAAATTGACAAAGAATGGTTGCAAAAGTTTGCTTTCAGATAATGCATGGATGAATGCTGGAACAAGCTTCCATCCATTGTGGAAGTGGATAGTTTGAATAAATTCAAGGAAGAACTAAAAGTATTGGAGGGGATGGATAGGTGAAATGGAAATTTTTTTTGGCTAATGCTGTATAAGCTTGCATTATTTCCCATTACTGATACTAATCTGTGTATTTAACTATTCATATCATGATAAGGGAAAATCAATATTTATATCATGTCAAGAGGCCCAATTTAAAAAAAAAAAAATGTTGGTTCTGGCCAATGAGATATGTACTGCATGTTTCTTAATGCTTGTTTACATTTATGATATATTTCTTGTTGTGAATTAATGAAATTACATGTTTAATAAAAGTTATTAAAAATTGTCAAACAAATTTCATTTCCTGTTTATATTCTGAGATGGCTTATGGCTATTGTTGGCCATTGTATTATATGGATGCTTCAAGTGAAAGTGACCATAGGAACTGGAATACTATCTCACACTGCCATTATGGAGAAAAACAACATACTTCTGCAACCATGGAGAAAAACAACATAATGGCAGTGTGAGATAGTATTCCAGTTCCTATGGTCACTTTCACTTGAAGCATCCATATAATACAATGGCCAACAATAGCCATAAGCCATCTCAGAGTATAAACAGGAAATGAAATTTGTTTGACAGGCTTCTGTGATAATTATAAAAAATAAAAGTAGCAATATGTAAAATGTGAATATGGAATGCTCAATTAAAAATTTTAATCATTATTTTAAAAATTTTTTTCAATGTAAAAGTCCACACGAATACAACTGTAATATGAGTATTTCATTAGGGGTATAAAGATTTCTATAAATTTTGAAAAGTTCTTTGTTAACATGAGGTGTATTCAAGTTATAATCCAAATCAAATTATCTACAAATTGAATTTTAAAATATATATATTCAAAGTACAGTACACTTCCTAGTTCATTTCACAAATATGTGGTGTCTCAATTCTAATCTCATTTCCACTTGCAGTCTGCCAAACCAGTGTACTTTTTCTGACAGGATCTCATTTATCGGTTGATTCAACTACTGCTCATCTCAGTTGCCCAAATTATTTGCTGTATGATTCCTTTCACCTCAAAGGTCATACTTGTGCATATGCCTGTTCCAAAATTCCCTGTCAGAGACTTGGTAATTTGGAATCTCCTCTTTTCGATCTTCTCTGACTTAAAATCTCTCTACTTCATTCTGTCAAATTCATCTGTGTCTCTGCTGTTGTCCCAACTCCACTAATGACTTGAAACTATTTGACTTCCTCTCTTTGCAACTTGACTTTCTCCAGTCCAACTTTACTAACAGTAAGGTAATTTTCCTTGGTGCTTTTAATATTCACAACACCAGCTGGCTTCCATTTTCTAGTCACAGCGACCCAGATGGTCGAGAAACAGGCTTTTGCAGTTACTAATGACCTAGCACAGATTGTTCATCTACCTACAAGAATACAGACAATCCTAACCATACAGCCAATATGCTTGATCCTTTTCTCACAAACAACCCTTCTAAGTACAAGGTTCAAGTGAGTGGTCCTTTAGGCACCTCAGATCACAACTTGGTGATTGTCTCTTCTCCAATGGAGTCTTTATCTCATGGCTATTCCCAACCTTGAGTTGTTTGGTTGAATATAAAATAGAATGACCTGCGAGATTTCTTTTCCTTGGTCGGATTACTGTTTCAAAACTTCTAATGTCAACGTTTGCTCAGATCGTGTCAGTGAAATTATTCTTGCAGGAATGGAATATTTTATCCCACACTCCACTTTAAAATCTCGTAATTTATCTAAACCTTGGTTTTCCAATAAATGTGCTGTCTGTTCAAGAGACGAATGTTGATATTGAAATTGGCTTGTTTCCAGTTCTTCAGTTTCATTTTCTGCCTACACCAAAGCTCGCAACAATTGTAAAGCAGTTATTAATCAGTCCAAACTAGATTTTGAACAAGCTAAGAGTAGAAAACTTGCTTCTTGTCCTAATGGTAGCCGAGCATTCTGGTCCCTTGCCAAAGCTATTGGCCGCAACTTTTGCCCATCTCTGCTCCCACCTCTGTCAAAACTAGATGGTTCTGTTGTCACTTCAGCCAAGGATAAAGTTGACCTGCTAGAATCCCATTTTTCTTCCAATCCATGTATTAATGATCTTGGTAAAACACCACCATTCCCAACACACTCCATTCAGTGCCTCCTGTGGTCTTCCATCAAAAGGATGTCAGAAGGATTTTGACGAATCTTGATGCTAAGAAAGCTCCAGGTTCTGATGATATTTCTCTACTTATTTTCAAAACCTGTGCTCCCTAACATACTCCTGTTCTTTGCAGCCTTTTGTCACATTCTTATTCCAAAGGTGTTTTTCCTTCTGCTTAGAAATTTGTTCATCCAGCCAGTTCCTAAAAAGGGTGACAAATCCCTCCCATCTAATTATCGTTCCATTGCAATTACTTCTACTCTTTCTAAAGTAATGGAGAAATCAATTAACCACCAACTCCTAAAACTACCTAGAAACCTTCCGTCTGATCAACAATCGCCAATATGGATTCCATCAGTGTCGATCCACTGGTGATATTCTGGCTTATGTTACCCAATTATGGACAAATTCAATAGAAATATTTGGTGAAACACAAGCAGTTGCTCTTGACATCTCAAAGGCTTTCGATCGTGTTTGGCATAAAGGTCTTCTAAACAAGCTTCCATTTTATGGTTTGTTTGCCAACTATTTTTTGTAATTGGTCATCCAGTTTTCTCTCTGATCGCTCACTGAGGGTAATGTTAGATGGCTCTCTGTCTTCTAACTTCTCCACTAATGCTGGTGTCCCCAGAAGGTTCAGTTCTTTCCCCCACTCTTTTCCTCTTGTATAGTAGTAGTAGTGGCACATGATGCAAGAAAGCAAGTGTAGGAGCTTATGCAGCATCAGCCAAAAAAAAAAAAAAAAAATCACACCATTCCCTCCAAATGCCTGTCCAGTTCCTCCTTAAATTTATTTAACCTATCAACTTCCACAACGACAGATGGAAGTTTGTTCCAGCAATTAACCACACGCTGGCTAAAGGCAAATTTCCGCACATCTATTCTACATCTGTCCTTTCTTAATTTGAACTTATGTCCCCGTAGGTTGGTAATCTGAACAAGTGGAAGGATCCCATCAGAATTCAGCGTGCTCAACCCATTCAAGACCTTATAGACCTCAATCAGATCACCGCGCAGGTGCCTAGTCTCCAGCCACTGCAATTTGCAGAACTTAAGCCTCTCTTGGTAAGAGAATCCCTTCATTCCCCTCACCAATCGTGTTGCTCTTCTCTGTACACGCTCAAGCAAATCCACATCCTTCCTAAAATGAGGCCTCCAGACCTGTACGCAGTACTCAAGGCGTGGCCTGACCATTGCCTTATACAGAGGGACAATCACCTCCTTTTCCCTGCTAGCAAAATTCCTATATATCATTGACAAAACCCCATGACCCGCCCTAGCAGCCTGTCTGCACTGCTCAGAAAACTTCATATCTGACTGCACAATTACTCCCAGGTCTTTTTCATTTTCTACCACCTTAAGTGTAGTACCACACAGTTGGTACGTTTCTCTGGGGTTACTTCTACCCATATGCAATACTTTGCATTTGTCAAGGTTGAACTTCAGTTGCCACTTCTTAGCCCATCTGCCCAAATTATCTAGATCCTGTTGCAGTAGCACACTGCCATTACTGTCATTAACAACCCTGCCAACCTTTGTGTCAACTGCAAACTTCGACATTAAGCCTGATATACCTTCATCAATATCATTGATAAATACACAAAACAACAGTGGACCCAACACCGAACCCTGTGGGACTCCACTAATAACATTAGTCCACAAAGAGCAGCACCCATTGATTACCACCCTCTGTCTTCTCCCACTTAACCATCCTTTTATCCATTGTAGCAACTTACCCTTAATACCATTCTGCTCCAATTTGTACAGTAGTCTTCCATGCGCAACAGTGTCAAAAGCTTTCTTGAAATCCAAGTATATGATATCAAAATTATTTTTTGCATCCAGTTCCTTTGTGACCACATCATAATAACCAATCAAATTTGTCAGACAAGACTCCCTTAACAAACCCATGCTGTGTTTGAATTATTGCTGCAGTCTTGTCTAGATGATCCTGCAATGCATCTTTAACCAGCGACTCCATTATTTTACCCGGAACAGAAGTTAAACTAACTGGTCTGTAATTACTCGTGTCACCCTTCAATCCACCTTTGTGAATTGGGGACACATTTGCACATCTCCAGTCCGTGGGAACCTCCCCTGAGTCCAAGGATGCTCTCATAATTATGGCTAAGGGTTTGCTTAGTTGCTTTGCTGCCTCCTTTAAAATAACTGGATAGATCCCATCCACCCCAGGTGCCTTTCTTATGTTTAACTTCAACAATTTCTCCATCACTTTGCTCTCAGTTATTACAAAATCATTAAGCACACTGCTACAATTTGATAACCTTCTTCCATTTTCAAATTGTAATAATTCCTCACGTGTGAATGTCGATGCAAAATACTCATTCAGTTTGTTTGCTATCTGAGCAGGATCATCAACAGTCGAACCATCGATGTCAAGTGGACCAATCATATTCATCCCCTTCCTTTTAGAGTTTATATAAGTAAAGAAATCCTTGCTGTTTTTCTTAGCATCTTTTGCCAAAGATTTCTCGTAATCCGCCTTCGCCTGCCGAACCTCCTTTGTGACCTGATTACAGACTAGCTTATATCTGCCACAGGCTTCTGCGTCACCTGATAATTTATATGCATCCCATGCATTTTTCTTCTCTGTCACGAGTCTCATTAGTTCATTTGATAACCATTTAGGCCTAAACCTTGAACGATATTTCTTAATCGGTATATAAAGTCTAGTAGCTTCCACGATTAATTCTTTGAATGCTTCCCACTTAGAATTTACTGTTTGTAACATCGTCAGTTGATCCCACTGTACAGAATTTAAAAACTGTCTGAGACCACTGTACTCCCCTTTACGGAATATGGTAATGACCTTTTTCCAGTGACTGGAAATCCTATTCATAGTTTTGCCAATGATAGCACATTGCATTCCACTTTCTATTTTGAGAAACCTTGTCCTGCTCAATCAGCTTCAACTTCTTGAATATCCGCTACCAATTCCTTAAATGCCAATCTCCAAGTAATTCTCCAGTGACAACTTAGTTGATTTCAATCCTAAAACTCAGTCTTGTCTTATATCTCACAAAAAGGATTCTTCTGCTCCAATGCTTATCTTTGGTGACACTCCGATTTCTAGGCAAAATGATATATCTCTTTTGGTGATTACCCTGACTTCTAATTTCCTCTTGGCACAAGCACATTACAAATATTGCTTCCTCTGCGTATAAAAAACTTGGTTCTCTATTGCTCTTGGCGTTTTCTTCCAAACAGCTGTACAAATCAGAAATCTGCCCTACCATGGAATATTGTTCCCACATCTGAGGCAGTGCCCCCAAAACCTCTCTCAGGCTTCTAGATTCCATTCAGAAGAGGGCAGTTAGGTTAATGACTCCTCTAACTGTCTCTCCACTCACTGTCTCATAGATGTAGTTTCTGCTGCATGCCTTTTCTACAGATACTTCCATGGGCACTGTTCTTCTGAATTGATTTCTATAATTACTGCTCTCTCTCTCAAAACAGTCCAATCATGTGCCGCCAACATCCATTTACTGCCCATCTTCAAACTCACAGAAGGTGATTTTCATTTTCCTCGTTATACATTCAACTGCCGTTTTCTGGAACAACCTTCCTTTAAATGTCTTTCTTGAAAATTACAGTCTATAGAAGGTGAAGTCTAATGTCAACAAATATATTCTTTCGTCTTCTCAACCTCCAACCCAAACATGGTACTGAGTAATGTAGGTTCTAATACCTCTGGTGTTTGGGGTTTTCATAAAAAAAAAAAAAAAAAACAGTAGAACCCAGATAAGAAATTCCCGCAATAAGACATTTTCCCCTCTACTAGGTTTGGTTTCTTAAGTCCCCATTTCAATTCTATATGTTGTAATATATTATTTTCCGGTGTAAGATGTTTCCCGGGGAAAATGTTTTCCCGCATAAAAGTTCGTGATAAAGAATGCACCGTATTATTATAATGACATTTTCCCACTTAATGTTTTTTTTTTTTTTTAAATATAGAAATTATTTATTTTTAATATTAAGCAATATAAACATTTGGTAATCGAACAAGTTAGTGCTAAGCATCATTTTAGTTCATAGTAAACCACATTAGGTGAAATGGCATAGATTTTGATATTCGTGTATCTCATACTGTGGATGCCTTCACAAGTTGCTCTGATATTGCACTACCTCCAATAAGCAACACTTCGTCAATGGAAAAGACTAATGTATTTTACTAATGTTATTAGGAGTGGCATGACTATTGCCTTATACAGAGGGATAATCACCTCTTTTTTCCCTACTAGCAAAATTTCTATATTGCCTATTTGAGAATCCACTGTCGAAGCTTTGCTTATTCAAGGTAGTTCAAATATCAGGGCAACTCGTGAAGGCATTCACAATATAAGATATAAGAATGCCATTTCACCTACTTCGGTGATTTATTACAAACTGAAATGATGCTTGGCACTAACTTATTCGATTAGTGAATTTTCCATAGTTTGGGGGCTTTCAGCGCTAAAACCTTTTTAGTATAAACATTTTGTTATAATGGAAGTGACATATTGCAATTGTTTTCATCAATATCCATAATTGGATATGTAGACTGTGTTAAGTTCTGATGGTTGTGAACAGTTCTGAATTACTTAATGAATTGCCAGTCTTATTGTAATTGTAACCTTTTAAGGTATTTTGAAACTCTACAGCTCATTCTTCCAACTTGGTAATGAGTTTAATGAACAAAATGTTAATCAATTAGAAATCCTCAGTTTAATGTTTTCCATATAATTCTGAAATAGTGCTTAAAATGATCTTTAACTTACATTGATGAGCCAAAACATTATGACCAGCGAGTTGTTATGCAAATCGAAGCAACTGCAGGTGAAGTACAGTGTGTGCGGTTCAGGACCCGGTATAAAAAACACCTGATACTGAGCTCCGTTGATCAGTGTTACTCTTGTTTTTCGGATGGGAAAAACAGCAGATTTGAGCAAGTTTGACAGAGGCCAAATTGTAATGGCCAGATGACTGGGTCAGAGCATATCCGAAATGGCTGGTGAGGTGCTCATGATCAGCCGTGGTTAGTACCACCGAAAGTGGTCTGAGGAGGGGAAACCCACGAATGGCCGGCGAGGTGTTGACCAGTTCATTGATGCTTGAGGTGAGCGAAGGCTCTCCTGGATGGCATGTGGCAACAGAAGGGTGACTGTGGCAAAATTCGCTGGTAATTGGAATGCTGGTGAGAGGAGTAATGTCACAATACAGTACATTGAACCCTGCTGAAAATGGGGCTGTGTAGCCACACGCTGCTCCAAGTGGCCATGGTTCACTGGTGACAGCACCTACAATAGGCACACAAGCATCGAAACTGGACCTTGAGTGATTGGAAGAAGGTCATCTGGTCCAATGAATCATGTTTCGTGTTGCACCATGTGGACAGCCGATTATGTGTGAATCATTTATCTGGTGAAGTGATAGCACCTGGATGCACTATGGGATGAAAACAAGCAGTGTCATGCTTTGGGCGATGTTATGCTGGGATACCCTGGGTCCAGTCATCCATGTGCCAGGCACTCTGTCATAGACCACCTACCTAAACATTATTGCTGACCAGGTACGCTCCTCTGGCAGTGCAGTCTTTCAGCAGGATAATGTGCCATACCACACCACCCAGATTGTTCAAGACTGGTTTGCAGAATATGAGGAAGACTTTCAGGTGTTCCCTGACCTCCAAATTCCCCAGAAATCAGTCCCATCGAGCATCTGTGGTTTTTGTTGGAACAGCAACTCAGATCTGCTGCATCTCAACCACAGACTTTATAGGAGTTAAAGGATCTGCTGGTACGTGTTGGTACCAAATACCACAAGACACATTTAGATATCTTGTAGCATCCATGCCTGTGTTGGCTGCACATGGAGGACCAACGTCATACTAAGTAGGTGGTCATAATGTTTTGGCTCATCAGTGTATGTATGTGTATCTTCATTTTTATTCACATACTTAATATTTCGTACCCTCAGATCATTTTCCCGCATAAGGTCTAAACCTCCAGTCCCTTGGAAAACTACTCTTTATTAAATATAGAGTAGTTTTGGGGTTCTACTAAAGGTTAGGGTTCTACTAGTTATAGGGTTCTACTTATATTAAAGTACTAAAAGGGTTTAGGGCTGAAAGCTGCAGACTAGACTAACAAGTTAGTGCAAAACATTTTAGTTTGTAATCACCATAGTAAGTGAAATGGCATAATTTTTGTTACATCTCACATTATGAATGCCTTCACGAGTTGCCTGTTATTGCATCACTTCAACTTAACAACACTTCCCCAGTAGAAAAGGCTGTTACTTATTTGAGGTGGTACAGTAACAGGCAACTCGTGAAAGCATTCACATGAGATGTAACAAAAACAATGCCATTTCACCTGTGATGATTTACTACAAACTAAAATGATGCTTTGCACCAACTTGTTTGTCAAAGTACTATGAATGCTTTAAAAAAAATGGTAGGAAGTTAATTTAGAATGTTACCAAAAGAAATGACAGCACAACAATGTGGCACATGAACCATTGCACCAATCTCTAAACAGCAGCCTTCAGTCACAGAAGAAAGTGCAATTATCCAGTATTTACATTTAATAGGAAAAAACTATTGAATTTCATTGGAAAATGTCATAAGTTTGTTCTAACTACATTAAGGATGTGAAAAATGTGTGCAGCTAGGAGTCTTCAAAAACAAACTTGTGAACCAGTTATTCTGAGGTCAACAGCTGCTGCGTGGAGGAGACAGTTTTGGGTAACAGATTAACAGTAGATGAAACTGCAAAAACTACGGGCATTTGTTGCCTCTGTGAATGCTATCTTGAATCAGTTTTCAACACAATCATTTTAAAAGCCATTAAACAAAATATTGCCAAACTACTCATTTTTAATCACTTTATTTTTTCTGAAACAAGTAAAAATGGGAATGGTTAGTGCAAATCCCAATGAAATATAGTAGTTATTACAATAATTTATTAAGATGCACAGTAAGAAAGTAATTACATCATGCTTACTAGAATATAAATATTAACTTACATTTATATATATCAACATTATAATTAACATTATGCATTTTAAATTAACAAAAAAAAACCTTTAACAAATGAACAAAGTTTAAAATCTAAAATATATTATTAAATTTAATACAAATTATGTACTGAAGTTTTAAATTAATAACAAAAACATATATAAAAATTAAAACACTACTATTGATTGCCTCTTTAAGAAAAGAAATTTTATATACAAAATACACTACAATTTTGCAGTACAAATACTTATATAAAGCACAAGAACATTCCTTTACATAGTGTTTCATTTGAACACATACACACAGTGTTTCAAATTAAAAGACACCTTGGTTGCTTTTGCTTATTTTTAGGCTATTTCATCAAATTTTTTGAAATTGATGTTTAGATTTTGATTTCTAAATTTAAAATCTACCTAAGCAGCTGCTTTTTCTGAATGGGAGAAATTTTCCTCATCAATTTAGTCTAAAAACATCAACTCTGTACTTTAGAAATGGAAATAAGCTGATTTTATTTGAGTAGTAAAAAAGAATAGTTATATGGGATGTTTGCTGCTTTGCATTGTGTTTTAATAGCACCAACTGTATAGTTGCAGTTATGACAAGTTTCCTCACACTGCAACTGTTATATTAGTATTATTTTTTGTCTTAAATAAAAATCAGTTGATTTGTTTCAGAAGTACATCAATGATGAGGAACAATTTTCCTGCTGAGAAAAAGCAGCTGAGTAGGTAAAATTTAAAGTTAAATATTGTAAAATCAAGTTAAAAATTTTCAGTTCAAATGTGAACATTAATATTCATATTTGAACTGAATGAAAAATAACTGGCCAAAAATAACCTAAGCCTAAAAAGAAGCAGGATGAACCTTGCTGCCTTTTAATTGAAACACCCTCTTGTGTGTGATCCTGATGGATCCAGAGTACTTAAATTATAAAAATCTTAAATGTTATATTTGTATTAGCTCACAAAATATATATACATTTATGGAATTCTTATATTTCTGACAGACAGGTGCAGCTGAAATTTTTATTTATGGCAGCAAGGAATTGTTTTATCAAAGGAGAGTCTAGGAATTAACTTTTATGCCATATGAAAAATAACTTTGCTTTAGCTTATTGTGTGCAAGTATAATGGATTGCACATAATTTTAAGCAGGCACATCCCAGTAATACCTAATGATAAAATTGTTTACAGGCAATGTTTTTAAGCACTTATGGGAAGCTGATAGACCAGGGTGGGAAATTCACACACAAATGTTTCCTACATGATAGCTGAAAGATATGAATGTAACTGAATTTAAATGAAGATTAATTTTAGTTCTCATAGCTGTGTATGTGAAGATAGCATATGTCTGTATGTGAATTATACACCATTGGTTCAATGAGAGTTGTAGTGCATTCAGGAATAACTATAAACAATTTATTATTAGTTACAGGACAGTACTAGGTGTGGCCAGCTTACATTTACACGTCATATCCACCATGCTAATATTAAGAAGATAACCTAAAGCAAAATAATTTTTAACATGGTGTAAAAGTGTTTTTCCTGCACTGATCTTGAATAGAGAAAATGATTTTCTGTAGTTACTGGACGGTGGTTCAACCTGTTGCAGTATAAATATGGTCGCCCTTATACACACTGTGCTTTATAAAATATACATTTGAACTTGAAGATATATCAGTGAACAAATAAACTTCACTTTTACAATACAGACTCCTGCACCAACAAAACATTCTTTAAAATGGCTGTAATTTGGCTTCACACTACACAGAACTGTTTTTGTATATTAACTTTATTTAGTAATAAAGTTAATATTAACTTAATATCCATCAAGTAATTGTAAATTATTCTTTCACTTCTCAATCAGTAGACAAGAGAATAACAGACTGCCATATTACAGGCTAATTTTTTTTACATCAAGTTAACCATTCATGAAATTGTTTATTACTCAAATATACAAACATATTTATATGGGCTTATGAAAAATTTGATAAGTCAGAACAAACAAAAGTTTATGGGATTATATTGCAATGCAGGCATTGAAATAACTTTAAAATTGTACACACCTTTGTGATTCTGTCTTTGCCAGTAGAGGGGCTAAGCATCCACATGCACACCAAGGAAAATGAATGTAGATGTATATAATTTTGAAATTACAAGTCAGAAGGTTGCTTCGCTCCCTTCTGCTTTGTGTCACATGAACCTGAATTGTGTTTTTATATTTAAATTTTTTTAGTGGGGGAACCCCCACCCCATTCTTCAGCATTTTTTGTTTTCCATTAATACAAAGATTTGTAGTTGCTTTCAATTGTCCATGTGAAAAATATATTGTCAACACCACCAACCTTAGATAATGTTTGACCTTGACTTTTGTTTATTGTAATACAAAAGCCAATTTCACAGGAAACTGTTTGTTGAAAAATGAGGTTATATTCCCCTTCATTTGAATCTGTGGAATATATGCTTTCAATCCAGCTGTCACCTGTGACGTGTTCACAAACCAAACATTTCTTCCTTATTTCAACTACACGTAGTCTTTTGTATCTTTCCTTTCTTAACTGAAGCCCTTAACTTATTTTCATATTTTTCGATAATTGCTTTGATATCAGGATTTTTAAGTGCTGCTTCATACTCAAGATTTTTTTTTCTCAGCCTTTGGTTTATGATCTTTCTCTTTTCTATTACTGCCATTATTAACAACATTGCTAATAGCTGAAGAAACTTTTGAATTGCTGCCTTGAGATATGTAGAATTCTAAAAATTAAAAGCACTACATTCTTTTATATAGAGAAAAATTTAAATGCTAAAAAATTAGAGTTTGTAAAATCGTCTTCAAGACAGACCTGTCAATCACTTTGTAGTATGATGCAATTCCTGCCTTGGAGAAAGCAAAATATTCTTTTACATATAGACTTCCAGGCCTGGCACTAGGGGCACACACGTGAGGCACTGCCTAAAATAAGTGCTGCTAGATGCACTACTGCATATATATATATATATGCACATTAAGATATGAATTAGGTGCTGTGACAAGGTTTTGCCTCTGGTGCCACAAATGTTAGTGCTGTTTCTGATTGCTTACTCCCGTTGTTAAAATATAGCCTCAACTTTTATGTGTTTTGCTATGCAGAGAAAATATGTCAGTAATGGGGTTAAAATTAAACAAAAATTATTAGTACCTTTTAAGTTTTAATTTTTATTTACACTACATTATTTATAGGTCAACATATATTTACTAATTGAGGCAACTATAATCTGATTACTGAGTTTGAGATAAATGCACCTTTGTGATGCAAACAAGTTAATGATGTAACTTGTTTAAAGCAACATAGGTTTGTTTGATTTGGTGTTTAATAGTGTACTGGCAGCTGAGGCCATAATGTGCCAAGTCAGTAGCAATTTAGGTCAACATCTAGATAACTGTGTTGTCTCTAATGAGAACCCAACTCTGTATCACTAGGAACAAAACATCCCCAAGAGGGGAACTGAATGCGTATGTACATACAAGTTTTACATTATCAAAAGCTTGTTTAAGGTAAAGTTATACTGCACAGCACTGATGTCTCATAATGGGAGGTTATCATACTGCATCAAGATTGCACTACAAATAAGTAATATTTCTCCAAAAAGAAATAATACATTACTTTGGTTTTTTTTGCCTTGGTTAAACTTTTGTTCATTCAGCAATCAAATTTAAGTGCACATAATGCACATCATTGTTTATAGTTGATTCAGGAATACACAGGAAGCATAATCCCCACATTATCACTCTTCCAGTTCAATATGCTTAATTTGCACTGAAAAAAAATGAAACTACAATTTCAAGTTAGAACCTTTCTACCAATTAAGAATTTTCTACAACAGTACATATGTTTGCTATACATTTCAACTGAGAATAATTTTTTGCAATGTTATTGCTGTTCCTTTAAATATTCACTCATTAACACAGAATAGTGATAATATATAACATGAAAGGCTTGGTAAAAAATCTACATGTAGTGACAAATAAGGTAATCATTGGTTTTAATAAATAAATACAATTTTATAATGTTAATAGGGCATCTTTCTATTACAAATCAAAGCTTTAAAAGCTGATTCTCACAGGGGAGTTATATTTCAAAAAGGTGCCATGAACATGGAAAGGAGCTGCACTTAGAGAGACAAGATTAACTTCTACCAAAAATCTAAATGTTTATTACAAAAAAAATTAATAGTTACTTTAATTCCAGTAATGTCAGCCCGTAAGTGGTCACGGGCTCGAACATTTGATAAAAAATATATCAAACAGTTTTAAAATTCAATAACATTTTTATTTTTAATTCATTCTTTCAAGAATTATTCTTTTATTCAGATAAGTTTTAATGTGGCCACTAGAAAACATTAAGTAACAGCAAACTAACTTAGATAACATTTGGTATGAAAAATTGATTGTTACATATAAAAATACTGTACCACCCATTACATATTCCATTTGTTACTTGGGGGGGGGGGGGAGTAACAAATGGACCACACTGCTATGATTGAAACTAAAATTCTATGGGTTTTTTTTTTTTACAGGTTGTAGTTGGGTTTTTTTTTAGGAACATTAGCAACTAAGGCCATGTTGCTCCACATAATGCTGTCTGTAATTGTGTGTGTGTTCTGTGGGCAATTTTCTGTTTGGTGGATGAAAAACCTGAATTTCCTGCAGAGAAAAACCACGTTACCTGAGACAGACAGACTAACTCAACCACTTTGTGAAAAAGGCCAATAAAAATTCCTCCCATTATCTACAGGACTCTAACTCTAGTCTTTTCCGTGCCGTGTTGAAAGGCTTGGTAAAAAATTTTCTGCATGTAGTGACAAATATGGTAATCACTGGCTTTAATAAATAAATAAATACAATTTTATAATGTTAATAGGGCATTTTTCTGCTATTCTAAACTTACAAATCAAAGCTTTAAAAGCTGCATCTCACAGGGGAGTTATATTTCAAAAAAATGCCATGAACATGGAAAAGGAGCTGCACATTATTATTGTTGTTGTTTGGTTTTTAGGAGCATTAGCAACTAAGGCTATATTGCTCTGGGGATATGCAGTGGTCATTCTCTGACCTTTCTGCATCCTCCATATTTAGTGGTCACGTGCTCGAGCCCAGTCTAATCAAGAAGCATATGCTACGTACTGCTGCTACCCACCTGGCTACAGAGGCGCCAAGATTAACTTCTGTCAAAATGAATTTTCTATCAAAAATCTAAATGTTTATTACGAAAAATTAGTAGTTTTAATTCCAATGACTCTGAAAAATATATCAAACAGCTTTAAAATCCAATAACATTTTTATTTTTAATTCATTCTTTCAAGAATTATTCTTTTATTCAAATAAGTTTTAATATGGCCACTGAAAAACATTTATTAAGTAACAGCAAACTAACTTAGATAACATTTGATATGAAAAATTGATTGTTACATATAAAAATACTGTACTGCCCATTACATATTCCACTTCTGTTACTTGGGTGGGGGGGGGGGGCACACTCCTATGATTGAAACAAATTCTATGGATTTTTTTTTTTTTAAGGAGCATTAGCAACTAAGGCCATATTGCTCCATATATGCTGTCTGTAATTGTGTGTGTTCTGTGGGCAATTTTCTGTTTGGTGAATGAAAAACCTGAATTTATTGCAGATTCTGAAAAAGATATCATATGGTAATGGCATCACACAAACTGAATAAACTCCTCCCTATATTTTCAGTACAAGTTTTTTCATCCTTGGGGAGGTTTTAAATAAAATTCCTTAGCTCCCCTTGACTGGTCACCAAGAAACACTGATAAATTTGGAAGACACTCCAGTACTTTTCAGAACCTTGTCAGAATATTCTGAACATTTGTACCAAATTTTGTGTCAACAGGTTAAAACATATTGCCCCCCCAAAGAGCCAATACACAGTTTTGACTACCTATCACGTGAGCCTCAATCTGAAGATATTCTCGGAAAACATTTGAGTACAATATACACATTAATTCCCCCCCCCCCCACCATACCATCATAATCCAATATGCTGAAATGCAGAAAAATGTGTACATTATCTAATGCTCTGTTATCAAGGTATTAATTTACCTAAACGTATCTTAATTTTTATTGTCTTACCAGGTTGATTTATATACTATGCTATCACAGCACATTTAACACTGAGATGCCAGCATAACACATGTAAAATATCAATTACAGGGAGTCACTGCAGATGTATATGGGTATAAAATGAACAGCAGATGCATCTTGTTCAAGTGAAATGCCATATGGGGTGGAGCTCAAAAAGTTAAAATGCTAATAGGCAGTTTAGTAACTGCTAAAAGTTTAGTAACATTGCAGCATTATGTGAATTTCATACTCAGACTATTTATTTTCTGTTTGTGTGTTTTCTATTTCATTTTTCACTGTTTCAAGCATTGCCCTGGGCAGGACTGTCTGCTTACTGGTTGCTATAGTGTTGAGGCCACAGTTCTTCAGCTCAGATTTTAGGGGTTGAGAGTTTATTAAAATACTATGCTTGTCCCATGGAGTGAGTGCAGCTTCTTTAAAAGATGAGCATCAGAAGCCAAATTCTTTCTTACCCAGGTATTTTCATTGCCTCACTACTGTTCCCAAGTTCTTACTTCTGAAAAATTTTCTTCCCTTCTTTCTAGTTTTCCATTTATGGCACTTTTATATAAGTGCCTGGTAAAGGGTCTCACTGGTTTTTTTACCTTATTCTCTTTCTACATAGGCACACTTTAATTTACTACTACAAAAGTTTGTCACATTTTCTTGATTGTCAATATTGATAACAGCACAGTTTGTTGCACATGTAAAAATTTAAATTTACATGAGTGATTTACTAATTATGAAAATTAATACAGAAATTACACATAAGTGGATAATTAAATGCAATTATACACTGATCACTGAATTATGACCACCCTATGAAAACTGAATGCGACCCGTTGACCACGTGAGGTACAAGAGTGCGCAGTTAGTCGACCTATGTAGAATATATAAGGTGTCAGTGGTTCAGTAGGTAGTAAAATTGAGCATGATGGGTAAAAGGAAGGATTTGTCAGACTTTGATAGACAGATTGTGAGAGCTCAACGAGCTGGTGCCTCGATTTTCCAAATGGCTGAACTGGTGGGGTGTTCGAGAGCCACCATTTTTAAAGTGTACCAGGACTATCGTCAAAATGGTCAAACGACCAGACTGCAAAACTCTTACAGGCGAACAGTTGCATCACTGTTGAAGAGTTGACTACCCAATACAACATGGGCCAACCCAGAACAATATCTGGCATGACCGTGCATTGCACGCTCGCACATATGGGCTATAGCAGCAGACAACCTCTACAGCATCCTCTCCTAACCAAGGTTCATTGGCATAAAAGACTCGCCTGGTGCAAAGAGCATGCAAGTTGGATGTTAGAAGACAGGAAGATGTGATGGTCAGATGAATCACGTTATTTACTCCACACCGTGGATGGTCATGTACAGATTTGGCATCAACAACATGAAGCTCTTCATCCATCATGCACGGTATCAAAAGTGTAGGTGGTTGTATGGTGTGGAGGAGACCACCGATGCTTTCCTATATATAGTCAAACTTTTATTACAGAAATTTCATGAGAAAACCTACCAGGTGCTGTGAAGCACATTAAATAACTTTAAAATTCATATTTTTGATGTGCTTTCCAAATATTGAAATCTGTCTTCTAGGAGTCAAGTTATATTTTCTCTCTATCTTGTGAACTCTTCTGTGTAGTTGTACCACAGAATAAACAGAAAAATTTATTTATTAATGGCCATGGTGAAAATAAGTACTGAGAGAGAGAGAGAGAGAGAGAGAGAGAGAGAGAGAGATGCAATAATGGGAGAAACTAAAAGAAATCATGAGCAAATAGATAGAAGCAGCTCACTGAAGCCCTAGATGACTACTAGCACAACAGGGGAAAGTAAAAAAATCAATGCTCATTTTTCACATGAGCACTGATTTGCACTCACCACTAATCTGGTCAACCTTCTCTGAACCCTGTACATAAAGGTTGTTTCTCCCCCCCACCCCCCTTTTAGGTGCAGTCCATACCTGAATACAATATTCCAAATGCATAATCATCATCCTGTAGAGAGAGAATAATGTCCTCCCTACTGACAAAGATCCTATAAATTGCAAACAGACGTGCAAACAGACAGAACTAGGTGTCTTCCTAGACACCTATTTATCATATCAGATTAAATCATAACACCTAAGTATTTCTCATCTTGAACTAGTTTTAGCTCCTCTTCCCCTAACTTATTTGACTCAAGGATTTTTGTTCCCCGAATACAGAACCTTATATTTAGAAACATTAAATTCTAGCTGCCATTTGCATTAAATTCCAGAAACATTAAATTCTAGCTGCCACCAGATATGCAACCAATCCATGTCTTTTTGAAGCATCATGGCCTACCTCAAATTGTATGCTACCCTTCTCAACTTCAAATTATCAGCAAACTGACTCCAGGTAATCATGCAAATTTTTCAAAATTATTCAGTAAGAGGTAGCTTGTGAAGATCTCATGGATTGACATAATGAACATGCAATGAATGTGCATTGCATGTTCTCTCCCCATTAGCTCAGCCAGGTTAGGAGATATGGGGAACAGGAGGAAAAAAAACAAAAATGAGAAACTGTGTTCAGTGTTTGCTGCACTACCCAGACTGAACAAATGCATCTAATATGAATGGCATACACCATTTACAGTCAAATGGTGTATGCCATTCATATTAGATGCACCATTTACAGTCAAATTTTTACAGGAGAAAGTCAAAAGATGAGCAAAATGTTTATATCCTTCACACACTTCGTACATGGAGTGTGTGAAGTTGAAGTTATGAGGACAGCAATTCCATCACTAAAGAAGTGAGACAGAAAGTACAACAAAATGTCTGAGAATTATCTCTATTCCTCTAAGAAATTAAAAGCAGAATTTATTCCACATGGAATTGCTTAGATTTTTGCTGTTCTCCATTTAAATGTACTTGTATATCATGCCAATAAAAGAACATCTGGAAGCTTTCTATAAGGGATAGAACAAAGAATTTGAGAGAAAATATGTATGTTTTAATGAAACATTTTGTAGATATCCATTTTCCGTTTTATTAATTAATTACAAAGAAAAGAGGTTAAGACAAGTATTCCCAAACATATTCTAATCAAATATCTATAATTTTTTAGAATTTCTGAAAAGCCAGTTGTACTGTGTTACTGCTGATCCAAAACTTGTAGGCAGTACCTTCCAAGTAAGCTTAATAACAGTTTACTAAGGATAATAAATAATGAAAAGGTTGAACCAGAAAAACTGATTTTCTTCAACAACAGTTTTCATTCTGAATATTGTATTAGACTTAGAGCTCCTGTAACTGATGCCTGTTCAGCTTGTATTGCCCTGAACAAATGCTATGGGGGGGGACTCATTATTAAACTGAGTATTCACAAATTGCATGGAAAAGCATTCAAGAAACTGAAGGAATAGGCTGCGTTGGTAACATTCTCATTTAATTATCAGAAAATTCCCATAAACTCCAAAGTTTTCAAACCAGATACTACTGCCAACAGGTGCATGCATATAACTTCACAACACTGAAAAGATTTTCTTGTGCTAAACTACAAAAAAATGTTGGGCATCTCACTTATATGGAACATGAAATTTCATCAGCTGTCTTTCATTATTTAAAAACTATGATTTTACTGGCTTTAAAATTGTCAGATTATGTGCAGATGGACATGGTAACCAAAACTACAATTCACCTATAATAAAGAATATGTTGCTTTTGGCTAGCAAAAGAAGCTCCTGGCTGTGCTGACTGAGTAAAATTAAACTGAGTCATTAAAAAACAAAATTGATGAGCAGATTAAGTGTTTGATTTAAAGAACTACTGAATAAAAAGTCAACTACAAATAATCTTAAAGAATATACTGGGTTTTTCTAGAAAACTTAGAATCTGTCATCAAACTATGGCACTGGCTAGCTTTGTGTAGCGATGGCATAATTGAATAAAATTTATAATTTGACAAGTGTGTGTGAAGGAGAGAGAGAAGCAGAGTAGTATAAGTACAAAACTGAAGCTTTAACTAATTATTTCAATTATTGAAATAATTGATTATTCCTATTCCCATCACCAGTTTGATGACAGTAAGGTGAAAATTTGGAAATCAACAGTTTGTGAAGTACTGAAGACTCCATCTTCACAGCATTTTAAAAAATGAAGAGGTTTATCCTTCAAAAGTGCAGAAGTGGGCATGTAAAGATTCAGCATAAAATGAACTACCAATCAAACACAAGTTCATCACAGTCTGTCCTGGGGGGGCGGGGGGAAGGAAAGAAAGTGAATTTGAATCCAGATGAACAGTTGTGTTTAACTAAATCCTGTGAATGTCTAGAATGTTGAAAATCTGTTTAATTTAGGACCACTGCTGGAACACTATTATGGCTTTATGGAATTGATTTTTATTATAACTATGCTTTTTTTTTTTTTTCCAATTTTATTGGACACAATGAAAATGCTTTTTGGTTTTGGGTGTAAAACTAATTTGGAGACTGAAGTTGTGGTGACTGTATTCTCTCTCTCCCTCCCCATTTATGATCTCTAAAAATGTATGTTTTGACACATCTTTTTATATCACTTACCTACCTGGTTTTCTTCAAATTCATTATATTTATATTGCATACAATTTTTCATAAGTTCAATTGTTTTGTCAAATAGATCAGTCATATAACCACTTGTGTTACCTCTTAACTTATCTAATCCAACCCAATAGAAATATCTTATTTTTCTGAAAATAAGTGAAGAAAATTTAATTCAAACATTTTTTTAAATTTCCTGAGAAATTCTGAAAAATGGACAAGACTACTTTTGGAATGGGACACTAAAAAATAAACTTCCATGTTTTAAGCTAATCTGCTTTGTATAATTCTATAATTCCTATCAATGACATCTTTAATTTTAATGTGGTTTTTAATTTTTCAAACTGCATCTGGTCTTACATATTACCTTCATCACTGATAACATTGCACTGTTACTCTGAGAGTACAAAAATAAACAATTTGTGGAACTGAGCAACTTTAATGACTAGACACAATCCATAAAAGGTAAAGTGAGAATATTAAAATTAATTATTTTTTCACTAATTTTAAATTACCTAGCAAGCCTAAACAGTAAACCTGTAACTAAATAGAAATTTGGCTAGCTAGAGTTAACTACACTTTTTTTCTTTTTTTTTTAGATTATTAATAACAGAGGCTTATGCCATATTTTTTTCCCCTCCAAATTGTGATAATTTTAATGTGCAGACTTTCAAGTACTGTAATAATGAAAACTACAGAAACATACTAAACTGAACCAAGAGGTGGAGGGAAGAAACAAATCTATTCAGCATTATTCTATAGTTGTCACTATTATTGGTGCATCTAATGCTACTTTAGGTAAAAATCAATGTGCCAAATATTACAAAATAGATGTCTTTTGAATAATTACTACATTCTGAGAATAAAGATTTTCACATATCAGGAACCACACAAAAATAACCATTTGTTTGCTTTCAAGCCTGCACTGTAACATTTTTTTTTGGACTTTTTAAAAATATTCACTTTAAAGTAATATTTAAATTATGAAGTTGAAGACATTTTCACTCCTCTGTCAAATACAGGAATGAACATGTATTTCTCTTCACAATCACTAAGGCACTCTGTATTTTAAGATAATCAAGGAATCGACAAAACATTTCACAAATTTATTAGTCTGTTATAATGTATCACATTTAAACTTCTGGAATTATGTTAATTCCAGATGTTCATTATATTCAAAAACACTTTTTATAAAAGGAATTATAGAGAAATATATAAAAAAGCTATATAGATAGTAAAGGATATACATTAATATTATTTGAAAATAAATTTTAAACAGTATAATCGCATATTAGTGCATTGTATAGTGCACAATATGGTCAACGTCGTGAAGTTGAATCAAAGTATTAAAAATTTAAGGGCTTTAGAAAAGACTGAGTTTATAAGGACTTAGCTCCTAATCTTATAAGAATATCATTAATTTTAGCCTTGTGTATTTACAATTCAAAAATGAATATCTATATTATAAGTGAAGTAAATATTGCAATAAGATGAAACTTATAATATAAACTGTAAAACTACCTGAAATAAACTATACTAATTAACTAAATTTTTAACTAATACATGATAACTATTTATCTGCCAGAGTAATAATGAAAAAAAATTAAAAGGAGTTAGGATAATCTGTTGTTCAGTAGGATGTCAAGTTTCATAAATAAGAGGGATAGTTTATATCTAGTTTGGCACAGAGCTTTACACAATTCAGTTGTGCTTGAAATGAAAGTAAGTACATCATTATAAAACCATTTAAGTAGGATTGGCGGAACAGTCATGTTTTTGATTTATCGAAGATTAAGCTGATTAAGATTATTTAAAGTATATGGGACAGTTTAAACTTCAAAAATATTTCAAAGGACATTCTCATTAATCTTATTTGAAAATCAAATTTTAAATGGCATATTGTGTATCAGTGCAAAACACAGAAAATATCTGAAACTACAGTTCAATGTTGTTGAATGTTTACTGAGCAAAAGCTACTTAAATAAATAATTTTAAAAGTAAATATCAGATAAGCAATAGGCAAATCACAGTTTTTAGTGTTTTATTTTTAGATAAAAAAAAAAAAAAAAAAGTTCCTAATTGTTCATGTTATAAATTATAGGCTGTTTTAGGGAATAGATATTTAAATATCATTCCTAACCAACTAATAGTCCCATGATATCATAAAAAAAATATTGCCACTTTAAGGGCAATATTCTATAAATGGTAAAGAAGGGGCTAAGATACATATTGCTTAACAAGCAGAGCAGAGCTACTGGAAGTTGGACCTTAGAAACAAATTCGTCATAGTAGTGTGCAACAGTTTAATAATCAGATTTTCTGTGTTTATTTTAATGGTGACAATTGTGATTTCTTGATTTAAATGAAAATTGCATCTTGCCATATCTAACAATATTTGATGTTACTTGACACTTAATAATAAATTTGTAGATTCAATGATGAAAAGTTATTTTATAAATAATTTCAGGAGGAGGAATAGGTTAACAGGAAATTTTTAAAACAGATTTTTATATCCATGATAAAACCATACCAGTTTTTTCAAACTGCAACATCCTGAAAGTGATTGATGTGTGCAAAATTGATACAAAAATATATACACTTTATTTGCTATATAATTATCTAAATCAGTAGTTCTCAACCAATAGATCACTCCCCAGGGAATTTTAAAAGCCAGCCTAGGAGGTTGAGAAGTACTAAAATAAATTAAATTAGTCTCAAACAAAGGAGGGAACTGAGCACATTATGACTAGCACGTGGGTCACAGAACAATTTCAAAGTCTGACTTGCTCAAAAAAGATCACCAGGAGTAGAAGGTTGAGAAACACTGATTTAAATGAATCACCTAAGGTGGCAAATTTGCAAAAGTTTTTCTGCATACCACAATTCCATAAACTACCAATCTGACACTGCATCACTAAATATCAAAAATATAATATGGGCTTTACTGGAATTTTAGATAATAATATATTATTGAATGGCCAAGTAAATAAACTCTAACCAACTCAATGAAATAATTATCTCAGTTTATGTAAAAACAAAATCTATTTAAATTTAAAAATGTGGCTATTCATAATTCTTACTCCAATCATCCTAAATATTATAACAAACAGTGAAACCTGTCTCCTTTGGGCAAACAAGAAGTTTTTATCTTTAAACAAGATTTTTCCTTATGGATCAAGTTCTGAAGAGAGAAAAAAAAAAAAAAAAAAAGTGAAAGCAATCAATTTATTTTTATATACTAATATGATCCACACACAAACATATATAAATAACTGATCTGATCTAACTTCGAAATTTTCTACTTTTCTTCATAAAATAAAAACAAGAAAAATTTACCCTTATATTGTTTTTTGTGTAATGTGATAAATTGTGATATGTTACATCAATTATTAACAGTATGACCTACAATGAGCATTAAGAATAGGAAAAATCAAAGGATACTTTTAAAATAGCCAGTGTACACTGTGTCACAAAAATGAAACATTACAGTTTGTTCACACTTACTTTAATCCTGACTTACACACAACTGATGAACATTCTTACTGGTCACTTGCCAAACACTACCACTAAGTTACATGTAGTGTCAAAGAAATAGTGCCTGAATTCAAATCCACATCTTTACATTATTTCAGGATCAGCATAAGAATGAGCATGTATGAATTAAATCACAAGGTTTACTTCTTTCAGTGACTGATTACTTTGACTGACACTGATTACTTTGGGAGCAACTGCACATGTGCATATCAAAGCCTATTTTCTAAGTTTATGATTTTGTACTGTTTCTGCAAAACTGGAAGTGGGAAGATTTTAACCCAAAATGTCCTATCACTAATGGATCCCTCAGAAAATAGTCACTGTGTGATGCAACACCTGCACATTAGTGTTTATTGAAAAATTCTGTAAATACACCTAACCCTCAATTATTGTACCTGTGTTCTTGGAAAAACCTACATTAATCAAGCGTACTAACCAATATTAAATTCCCATATAAACTTGTGTAACTTGCCAAGATACTTCCCAAACACTGGCAAATAATTTTGTTTTTAAAATATAATATGAATAAATATAATTATGGTACATACCTGCTAAACTAATCCTGTTTGAAAAATTCATTCAAAGTAGGCCAACAAGTTGCCTTCTTTTCATCATAAAGAATCTAATAGCAAATGGCCTCTGATAACATTACTACTTCTTTCAAAATTGGGAATGCAATCTTCTGACTCCTATTGTCTCTACCACCTTTATGAATTCTTGATGGTTCAAGTTCTTTGAAGGAGCTCAGGAGATTTCATCATCTCTATCATTCCTTTCTTCAATTTGCATCTGTGCCTGCAATTCAATCAAACTGTCAGTCATGAGGTCTTCTCTCTACGTGACTCTAGCAACTCATTCACATTTTCAGTACCCACCTCCAAATTAAGGTGTTCTGCCATGTCTAAAATTTCCTTTGTGACATTTTCTTGTGTTTTTTTTTTTTTTGGAAATCTTCATAGTCATGGACAAACTGCAGGCAAAGTTTTCACCAACAACTCTTCACAGTAGAGAGCTTGATATCTTTCCAGCTTGCAGCAACATTCCTCACTGCCATAAGGATATTATACTCTACCAAAACTGATTAAGAGTTGTTGTTGTTCCTACCCAACAGTAACAGCAACAGCCTGAGCCATGGTTCTTCTCAAATACTGCATAAAGGTGAAAATGATCCCCTTGATCCATACTTTTCCTTTTCACCCCATCAGTTCTAGGGACGCCCTCACTTTTTTTTTTTTTACTTTTCAATCATCTGAATCACATGTTAAAAAGCGCTTCTGAAAGTTGTTTTTCTACTGAAACTATGAAAACTGAGAACATGTAAGCAGAGCAGCATTGTGCTTGAGACTGCTGAAACAACACCAAAAGCAAAACCAAAGCCTTTAGAGTTTCACTTTCAGATTTATAAAGTACAACTTCTAATCTTGTAAATAAGTTTTCTGTTCCTACTCTAGGATGATCACAGGAATCACAGAAGTATACAATTACTCTAATCATTTACTAAGATAAAGTGCACAATTACTGTAATCGTTTACAAGGATAACATCATAGTGCACTAAGGAAACAAAACTATGTCCTTGGTGCATTATGTCCAGTATATGTTAGGTATACAGTTTGTCTCATACATGTATATATATTGGACAAACAGTATCAGTATAGAATGTATGTAGTATGGGCTTGGCACACCCAGGGTCCTGAGCTTTATATCATCATTCTTCCCTTTCTCTCTCTCTCAGGGTAACTTGGGAATTTTTTTTTTTTTTTTTTTTTGGCTGGTGCAGCATAAGCCTCAGGCTTCCTTGCACCATATAGCTAATAATAATAACCATACTACAAGTACAAACCCCAGGCAGTACTAGACCCAAACCCACAAGCTGTATTGGGACCGCGCCATAATAACGGATAAGACCATCCCACACAACAGACCGTACATAACCCTTGTGGAAAAGATGGAAAAGGCTACCTACCTGATTGACATAGCGGTGCCAAACACTAGCAATGTCCAGAAAACCCATGAGGAAAAAATTAGGAAGTACGCGAACCTGAGATCAAGGAGATGTGGCATATGCAAGAAGTATCAACCATCCCAATCAACATGTCAACCACCGGTATGGTACCAAAGACTCTACATAGCAGCCTAGCAGCAATAGGTCTCCCAAAGAACACCTACAAGGAACTCCAGAAAGTCACAATCCTGAACACCTGTAGGATAGTCAGAGATTTCCTCGACTGACAGTAACACCAGACATTACAAACACCCTGTGTACTTGGTAGCAGTACCCATCACGGAGTGGAATCCCCCAATCAGGGAGAAATGATATGAGCAACAACAACAATAATAATCAGATGTATATTAACTGGATATACAGTAACTGTGTCAAGTGTATTTATCAATACTTAAGAACCCCCCCCCACCACCACACACACTATGGCCACATTAGTAGATGGTCTCAGGTAAGGGTAGCAAGATTATTTCTACTAAAAGCACATTTTTTTTCCTTTATCCAGCAAAATAAACCAATTCATTAGAGAATGAACACTCATAATTTACAAATAAAATTTACTTGGGTATGTCAGCTGCTAATTGGAAAACTCATAACATGAAATGTGTCCTACATATACTTTCGTTGGGTGCAATATGGTTTATATTGATACATATCCAAAATTTTAGTTGAACCATTGTTATCTGCAGGTATCTCCCTAGATTGATAGGATGCTTAAATAGGAAATTTAGATAACAGGAATGCCTTAATCCCTGTGTGTGTGTGCGCCAGATAAAGTTTTTACGTACCATTTATACCTTGAATCTATGTTTTATCTGGATTTTTGCACTATGGCTGAAAATATCTATTTTAAATGTTTGAGAAATTCAAGTTATTAAGTAACATGCCATTTCCCAGAAAGTCACAAGGGTTGCTCCTCAGTTCCAGGATTATGGGTGAATTCTCTCAATATGTAATAACATTTTTAACTTTACATGGAAAGTGGATGATGAAAACAAAACGTACATGATGCATTCAAAGCCAGTAACTCAGATCTGTCAGAAATGAAGATACACATTCTTTTGCATTTTTACAAAGACCAAAAATTGTTCTCTGGTATTTCTGGAGCCTAAAATACCACACTGAATGCTTTACACAATGAACAGTGATTATTTTAATAAATTACAGGTATTTCCAAACCCTCCCCTAATGGAATGTTGATGTGCCTTCTTTAATGAACTGTGTGAATTAACAAAAACATTTAAAATTACTAGACAAAAACTGCATATATTAAGCAGCTGAGAATCCCAATATTATAATTACAAATGAAATTCCAAACCACGCACTAATACTCTGGACATTAGTGCATCAACAGGAATTTGGTTTGGAGACATCAAACAAGATGGCTATTTCAAAAATATACATAACACAGTTATTACTGCAATGATATATCAAATAAATTTTAAGGAAACTTTAAGAGAGCCTTGCCCAAGAACAAGTAACAAGATGCACCAAGAAGTATTTCCTCGTGATTGCCGTGGACTTTGCTGGGGCCTTCGATGCACTTTGGTGGCCAAGCATCTTGGCAAGGCTTCGGGTTGCTGGGATCCCAGGCACCCTCTACAGGGTCATCAAGAGCTACCTCACAAACAGATCCATCAGGATTGTTGCTCCCTATGGGACCCTCTCCAAGAATACATTTCGCAGCTGTCCACAGGGTTCAGTCCTTGGACCACTACTGTGGAACATAGTAATGGACTCCTTCCTAGCTATAGACCTTGATGAGGTAAAATCGCAGGCCTTTGCTGATGACCTCTTACTGACAGTGACAGCGGACTCAAGGACACAACTGGAGACACTGACAAACTGGGCTCTGTCCACCCTTCAGGAATGGGCAAAGAAAAATCAACTTAGAATATCCCCTGCAAAGACAAACTCCATTCTGCTCAAGGGGTGCCTCAACCTCAGGCGGCCTCCACAAATCAAGATCGACAAGAAAACAATTAAATTCTCAAAGCAGCTAAAGTACCTAGGCATGATTCTAGATCCGAATCTATCATTTCAGGACCACCTGAAATATTTGCGTACAAAAGTCAGACGATACACTGCATTGGTTGCCAGAGTCACTCGCAGAGACTGGGGCCTAGACAGACGGGTGCTACGTCTTTTCTATAAAACCATCTTCACCCCAATAGTCACGTATGCATCTGGCGCATGGTATCAAAAAGCCACAACTGTTGTCAATAAACGAATCATTGACTCGATTCACCGATCAATCCTTTTGACCATTACTCGAGCTTGCAGCACAGTGAGCACGCATGCCCTGCAAGTCCTTGCTGGTGTCCTTCCACTGGACTTAGAGATCATTCGACGGGGCCTCACGCACCACCTGGACAAGGGTATCCCACAAACATGTTTGGGATTCACCACCGACATCATCAATAGCAAGACTATGGAAAAGAAAAAGCTGCATGCTCACCTGCTGCAGGTGTGGCAGGATAGATGGGCCACCTCGCAAAAAGGCGAAATCACCAGAAAGTTTCTGCCCAACATTGGCCGGGTTTTTCCGAACTTCCCACCCTGGTTTTCCCCAGGACTACAAGTCACATACCTACTGACAGGACATGGAGCTCTGAATGCAAAGTTATCCCTACTCGGAATACAAGAAGATCCCACCTACACCTGCGGGGGGGGGGGGGGGGGGGGCTGGAGAGCTGGCAGCACCTCATGCATGATTGCCAGCTGTATGACGACCTCCGCAGTGCATTCATCACCAAAATACAATATCTACCATACGGCCAGGAGCACCACATCTTGGACACCAGGGAAGAATATCAGGCTTTCTCCAGCTATGCACTGGCCCTGTTCACAAGATGGGGAGCTCTTATCGCAGCGAACCGCAATCAACCACTGACACAATAAGGAAATGAACAAACCTCGAAGGAAATCATCCCGTGGAAGACGCCTGAACCCAATGGCCTCCGATCATCAAGGCACTAAACCCTGAAGTGGACCTAAAGTTGAATAAATGAGAAATGACTCTATAGACAACATTGACGCAAACACCACATGGATGGGAAATGTCACAAGAAAGACCCCACAAACACCGACAAGCAAACCCGGACCTTTTGACAGTAAAGACTGCAGAACGGACGGGAACCACCCCATGAACGATCATGCTTCGGTCCGATCACTCCAGGAAACGGACTAGAACCACTAGCAGCTCCGCTGCCAAATGCTATATGGCGAGCTGAATGGGGGTACCCTTACCCTATTCATCTTAAATTCCCTATCCCCGGCAGGAGGGAGAGGAGACATGCTCTGTTTCCTCCCTCCCCTGCCAACCCATCTCTTCACCTGGTGAGGCATGTGCCTGCCTCACCACCTGAGGTCGCCTTCTCTATCGCCCCCATGCTTCTGCCTTTCCCCCCAGTCTTCAGTCTCTTCCCCCACTCTAACTGTATACCTTATCCATGGCAGGGGGAGATAACTCTTCTTCGTCTCCCCCACCCGCCATCCAAACTCCCCTCTGGTGAGGCATGGGCATGCCATACTGTCTAGCAGGGGTCATCTCCTCTATCGACCCCTTACTTCTACCCCTCCAGCTTCAGCCTCCCCTCCCTCCCACTTTTATCTTTCATCTAACGTATAGCCCACACGTCTAAATTTAATAACAACAAAATTCTGCCCGACCTATTAGGCCTTTTAACACATCTTTGTAGTGTTCAACCCCAACCAGCAATTTCCTAACAGCAATCTCCTTAAGAATTAACGTCAAACGCGTATATATACAAAGGGTACTAGGAAAGTTTTGCAATATGACGCAACAATGAATCACAGGAAGCTACTTGTTGCTGCATGTTGAGACATGTTCATACGTGCATAGTAGCCGCCGCGCCAAGTCGATGGGCTCAGTTATTCATTAGTAGTGAGAGTGTAAAGTGCTTGCGATGGCATCGTGGTCACGAAATGAGATAAGGACAGTTTTGCGGTATAATTTCGTGCGTGGTTTAACCATAGACCAGTGCTTAGAAGAAATGACTCTTGCACTAGATGATGATTGTCCACATCGTACAACGATATTCAGGTGGTATAGAGAATTCCAAAGGGGAAATTTCACTCTGGAGGATTCTGAGAGGCCGGGAAGGCCACGAACATCAGTTACGGAGGAAAACGTTACTGCTGTGAGGAAAATGCTTGACGAAAACAGGTGAGTGACCTACCAACAGATAGAGGATACTTTGGGCCTAAATGCACCAGCAATTCGTTCGATTCTGCAAGATCATTTGCACGTGAAGAAACTTTGTTCTCTCTGGGTGCCGCATCAACTGACTGAAGAGCAGATGACACGACGTGTGACTTGGTGCCGGGAGATGTTAAAAAAAGTTTGATAAGGGACAATCTCGGTATGTGAACAACATCGTGACAGGTGACAAGACTTGGCTGTACTATTACGATCTGCCGACCAAGGCTCAAAACAAAGTTTGGGTCTTTGATGACGACGACACACCCGTAATTGTCAGAAAATCCCGATCTGTAAAGAAGAAAATGATAGCTGTATTTTTCAAATCGAGTGGAATTGTGGAACGTGACGTTTTGGACATGCAGAAGACAGTCACAGCTAAGTGGTATACTGAATAATGCCTGCCTAAAGTCATTGGATCTATGAAGAACCTGCGGCCAAAGTCAAGAATGGACACCTGGTACCTCCATCACGATAATGCTCCAGCTCACAGCGCCAAAGCCTGCACCGAATATTTGACCACGACAGGACTGAAACTTCTCGAGCACCCTCCCTACAGGCCAGACCTTGCTCCCTGCGACTTTGCACTGTTCCCGCATGTGAAAATGAAGCTAAAAGGGAGGCGGTTTTCCAGTGATGAGGACCTTCTACGGGCTTGGGACAACGAGTGTGCTTTACTCCCTAGTGAAACTTGGCAGAACTGGTTTAAAGATTGGTTTCGGAGGATGGAGAGGTGTATTGAATGTAGAGGAAATTACTTTGAAAAAATTAAATAAACAAAGCTGTATTGCAAAACTTTCTTAGTACCCTTTGTGTATATATATATATATATTTTTTTTTTATTACTATTTTATTTTATTTTTTACTTTTATTTTTTTTTTAGGTCCTAGCCACTGAAATCCCAGGAAACTAGGTGGCAGGACCTGCCGGAGCAACTCATCATGATTCTGGACACCCGGTTAGCCTCCACGTGGCAAGGTATGGGCAACGTTGGGCCCCACCAGGGGTCTGGCGGGCAATAAGCCGGACAAACAATGGGCACAACAGATCACACTGCACAGACATGGCCCACACACTTTCAAGTCTCTGGCTTGACAGTGTACTGTCCTCGATACAGTGAACATACGCGGAGATGGGAGAAATCCCAGGCGCCGTCTGACACGAACATACCTTATACCCCTAATATTTCTTGCCTGAAAAGTTTCTTGGGTGCTGTACTAAGTACCGTGGGTTGGATGATTAGCATCTAGATTTGATCCAGACTTTTTTTCTTTCTTTTTTTTATAGGATTCAATCAAAGATATTTATGTAATAATACCTCAGGTGTTCTGGTACACAAGGATTATATCATTACTACTTTGCAGAGCTTACCACTGAATTTGTTTAAACAAGTTTACAAACCAACACCCAGAAGACAACAGCTGTCAAAAAAAAAAAAAAAAAAAAACACACAACTGCACAAACTGTATCATTTTAACAAAATGCTGAGCAGCTTTTGTTAAAAACATCGCAAAATATATTTCACAAACGTGTTTTTACATATACCACTTTCTACTTAATGCTGGTTTTCAACAAGTGTCGAAGAGCTGAAAAACCAGTCTCCTTACATTTTTTAAAGAGTAACACAGGCCAACAAGTATTTTTCATCGGGGGGGAAGAGGAGGAATTGTGGATTAGATAATCTTTGGATGTTAGTTAGTTATTTGGTTTTTAGGAGCATTAGCAACTAAGGCCATATTGCTCCGGGATATGCGGTGGTTATTCCCTGACCTTTCCGTATTTGGTGGTGACTGGCTCGAACCCCGGTCTAATCAAGAAGCATGTGCTACGCACTGCTGCTCCTTCCCACCTGGCTACGGAGGTGCCTGATCTTTGGATGAACCCAAAATCTGTTTTCAGTATTCCTCTAGCACCTCTAATTTTGTGATGAGACAGATTACATGAACATTATACCACTCACACAGCTATTCAAGCCATTATATTATTCTACTTGAATAAAATTATTATTTATTTATTATTATTACTACTATAATTACATAAATATATACATTTATATTTATGTAATCGTTTGAATCTATAGATTCTTTCTTTCCCGACTAAATCACAACAGTAAACAATCATGATAGATATCTGAAAAATTTACCATACTTTACCTCTCCACTAAGTAACCAGAATAAGGCATGGGCACTACACATTTGTATCATTTATTTGAATTGATTACTTGACTGGTTGAACAAAAGGAAAAAGTCAATACTATTTGTCACACCCATGATATCAAAGGGAGCCAAAAACCCACAACAATGACTGCTACTTTTATAATGTGCAAGTAACTGAATTCTCAGTGAAGAATAAGGACAAAACTGTTTACTTGAACCTGGATTTGGCAAATGGGACCAGTCCCTCATGATGACAGTATGCCAATTCCAGTATCTCCACAGCACACATTAGATTCTTTAAAAGACTAAATGGAATACAATGAATATGCAATTTGTGGAGCACTGAGAACTACAGCTGATCCTGAGTACACAACAGATGAAGAGACATCTGAGCTGTTTACCCAAGGTGAGTTAGATGACTTCATTAGATATCTCGTTCTTTCCACACATAAAGCCAAACTTTTACCTGAGGAGTAAACTAGAAACCATCCATTAAGAACGTCAAAGTGTTTTACTATTGAAAAATAAACCAAGTAAATAAAAATACAACATATAGTCTGATCTGCTACTGCCATGATATCAATGGAATTTTTAGGAGTGAATTGTCACAAGTATTCATTACATCTGAATGGTATCTCTTCACTGACTCCTCACAATGAAGTTTGGAAGGTATTCTCTTGCATAATGGGAATTTAAAGTCATTAAAGTCTCCCACAGTATGAACTCTGTTTATACTAAAGTTGAGATATTATAACAAGATACTTGAAGAAATTCAATACAGCACCCAATTGATGTAATATCTGTGGCGATCTCAAAATCATTGCTATGTTAATGGGCATGCATGGAAGGCAGCCTCCTTGTGACAGCCAGGGCTGTACGTTTTTTTTTTTGACTCTGGTACCGTTAAAGATACCAGAGTCAAAAAAAAAAAAAAAAAAAACAACAACAGCATATACAGTGAAACTTCTCCTAACGGACATCTCTCTACAACGGACATTTTCAAATTCCCCAACTCACCTGTATTGGTTTTAATGTGTTTGCAGCTTCTGTCTAGCGGACATTCTCTGTAACAGATGCGGATAGGCAATCTGCACTGTTTCGTTTAGATTAGCACTTAATTTGATCTCCCCATTATGGACTGCGGGAGAGCTCACGGCCCTTTTTTCTAGAAACTTTTCTTCCACGTATTGCCTCAATCGTGTGTTTATTTTCTATTTCCGATTATCTGAATTTTATCAAGGTTTACATCACGGTTCTAAGCCCTTTTTCAAGAATTTTAAGGCACGTGTAAAACTTCTGATGAATTCGGTGTGTGGGGGGGGGGGTACGGTCAGCCTTTCGTCTTTTCAGTTTCAGTTTTCTTCAGTGTCGTGTGAAGTGCACAATGTCTTCTCGTAAACATTTAACTTTAAAAGATAAAGTCGAACTCATTAATGCGTATGATCGGCAAAAAAATAGTGTTCGCAATCTCGCTGCAAAATTCAAAATCAGGAAGACGCAGGTAAGCGACATCCTAAAGGAAAAAAATGAACTGCTGAAATAATTTTGACAACACGGAAATGATCAGGTTCAAAAATCATTCCCGAAAACTGTTGGACTTCAAATTGACAATGTTACGTATGAGTGGTTTTGTCGCGAATGTGCTAAAAAAAATTCCCATTAATGGGCCTATTATTAGGGAAAAGGCTTTGGAGGTTGCAAAATCTATGGGAGTAAATGAGTTCAAAGCTTCTGTGGGATGGCTAGACAAGTTCAAAACTCGGCATAAAATTTCTTGGAAAACCATAAGTGGTGAAGGTGGATCTGTTGATACTGGGGTTGTAACAGAGTGGACCGTCAAATTGGAAGATTTATGTCATGATTTTGAAGCTAAGGATATTTACAACTGTGACGAAACAGGGTTGTTTTTTAAAGCTCTTCCTGAAAAAATAATGAGTCTAAAAAACGAAAAGTGCCAGGGCAAAAAAATTTCTAAGGAACGCTTGACTGTACTATTGTGTACAAACATGCTGGGAGACTTTGAACAACCTCTTGTTATAGGAAAACCACAAAATCCTCGTTGTTTCAAGGGCATAAAGTTGAATCTTTTGAATGTTGACTGGAAGTCTAATAAAAAGCATGGATGACACGAGATATCATGAGCGAATGGATAAGTCACTTTAACCAAAACATGATTTGTCAAAACAGAAAAATTATTCTTTTCATGGATAATGCTACATCTCACCCGCACATTGAATTGTCCAACATTCAAATCGTTTTTCTGCCACCAAACACATCTGCAGAGTGTCAGCCCTTGGATCAAGGGATAATAAAAAAATTTTAAACTTCACTACAGAAAACGTGTTTTAAGACATCTCATTGCAAACATGAACGATGTAACATGTGCGAGTGACCTTGCAAAGAAAATCAGCATCCTAGATGCGATTCAATGGATTTCCTCTTCAGTAAACGCAATTAGAAAACAAACTGTTGTGAACTGTTTTGTAAATTCTGGCTTCTCAAATGCAAAAATTGAAGTTGTGAACAGCAATGTGGAGCACCAAGAAGAACAAGAAATTCAACATCTATTGATAATGTACGATACTTCAGCTGTAAGTGACCCTGGCTACAAAGATATAGACTCGAACCTCACTACAGAAGATGGTGCTCTAGATATCAACGACATTATCCTCGATATTTTTCAAGAAGTTCCTCATGAGGATGAAGAAATGGAAGGTCATTCTGTCGAAGAACATATTAACGACGAACCACCGATGAAAATAGAAGAAGCGCTCATACAAATCAATCGTTTAAAAATGTTTTTCGCCGCTGAAGAAGATACTGAAGGACTTTCGATGGTTTCTTCACTTCAAATAAATGCTGAAAACAAAATTATCAGCCGGAAGAAGGTGCAGAAGAAAATAAGTGATTACTCTATGTATTTTTCTTAAGATAAAGTCATAATATGCATAGCACAATTGTATGTATATTATTAACAAAAATATTGTGCAAAATCTGTATATAATTTAATTTAATTTTACATTAAACGTTTAACGATTTTTCTTTATCTCTTTTTTTTTTTCTCCCTCAGACTTCTTGTTAGCGGACACTTCTCTTTAATGGACACATTTTCGTTCCCCATGGCTGTCCATTAAAGGGAAGTTTCACTGTATAAATATAATTAGAAAAAAACAAATCATTTTGACTGATCTGTTTTGTTTTCGAATTTGATCTTCTTTTCTCTCGTTGCCTCTTTTGTTTAGATGCTCCAGATTCATATTTTCACTGCATTACTAACTGCTAAATTAAACTAAATTTCAGTCTTCAGATCTCTCAACTTATATAAGGTTCAAAAATCCATGGGTGGTCCAATTAAAATAGCTTCAATAGAACGAATAAAATTTCCATATAATAAACGGATTTTGAGAGACCTGGGCATGCATTTTTCTCACCTCTGGCCTTTAGGCAATAGACCTACTGCTGCTGCTGCTGTAGAATGCACAAATTAAGAACTAAAGGGACATTCCACAATTTAGTGGTGTCCGTAACGCATTTAGAACAGACTCCCACATATTGTACCGAGAAGTTGTGCTCGTCAACTGCTTTCTTGTGTTCATAGCCAGTGGAAAAGATTAAAGCATATTCCCGATGTGGATAATATGCCGTGATCAACTGTTACACCCTATTACAGAATTAGGAGAGTGATTTTTCTTTATTCTGGAAATTAATCTGTTCTTTCGCAAAAACGAATCATCCACACTTTCAGTAAATTTGACCTGTCTCTGTTTACATGGTAGGTAAAAGTGGGCCCTAGTTTAGATCAGGGCATTAAAAAAAAGAAATTGCTTTAAAAATTTGAAATTACAGAGGCTATGCAAGACCCCCCGCTACGGTAGGAACCAAGGCTAGTGCCTCATGTGCCTATTCATAAGTACAGCCCTGGTGACAGCCATTCTACTGTAAACCATTACATCACACGTGACCATGCAATGTATAAGGTATAAGGTATGTTCGTGTCAGACGGCACCTGGGATTTCTCCCATCTCCGCGTGTGTTTCGCTGTATCGAGGACAGTACACTGTCAAGCCAGAGACTTGAAAGTGTGTGGGTCGTGTCTGTGCAGTGTGATATGTTGTGCCCATTGTTTATCCGGCTTATTGGCCGCCAGGCCCCTAGTGGGGCCCGACGTTGCCCATACCCTGCCACGTGGAGGCTAGCCGGGTGTATCCAGTATCACAACAATTTGCTTTGGCAGGTCCTGCCACCTAGTTTCCTGGGATTTCAGTGGCTAGGGCCTATTTAAAAAAAAATAATAAATAAATAAAATTAAATAAAAGTTTATGCATTTGACATTAATGCTTAATGGGATTGCTGTTAGGAAATCGCTGGTTAGGGTTGAACACTAAAGAGATGTGTTAAAGGCCAAATAGGTCGGGCAAAATTTTGATGTTATTAAATTTAGACATGTAACGCTAGATAAAAGCTGATAGTGTTAGATATCTTAGAGATTTGCACAAAACCGGTAGAATTTAGACGTTGGTTATAATATGGCGGCATTGTTAAGGGGTGTACTCGGTCGATTTAGTGAGAGAGGGGGGGGGGGGAGATTGAAGACTGGGGAGGAAACAGATGGAAGAATAGGGACGGATAGAGTAGGCATCCCCAAAGAGGTCAGTGGAGACGAGCCCCACCAGGCGAAATATGGGGGGTAGGCAGGGAGGAGAGGAGACAGAGATCCGTCTCCTCCATTCCCTGCCTAGGGATGGGGTTTTAAAGGGAACCAGGTTAGAGTACCCAGTTCGGATCGCCAATGGCGTGTTGGCAGCAAAGCCGCAGAATGTCTTCGTCGGTGTCTTGTCCAAGGAGTGTCGAATCCGGTATGAAGGTCCAGCTGCCCATCCCGCTCTGGGGGTGGGATATGTTAGCTGGCAGTGGGGAACCTACCAGGTGAAGGGGGGGGGGGAGACGCACACATTTACTTCATTCGTAATGTGCATTCTCACTCTACTTGCATTCTTTTTTTTTTTTTTTTTATTTATTTATTTATTATTATTTTTTTTTTTATACTTTTTTCTTATTTTATAATTTATTTTTTATTTTTTTTTTATACTTTTTTCTTATTTTATAATTTTTTTTTTTTTTTTTTATTTCACTCAACTCATTCATCTTTTTCTCACACACCAGGAGGGGATGCAATGATGGGTAGCGTAAATTTAAATACTAATTAAAACCAGGGTTAGTGTGTACTTAACTTAGCATTTGTGGTTTGTGTTCTTTTCTCTCATGCTTGCACTTTTATTCATTCTTCTAGCTCTCATCTCATTTATTCGACTCTTTCTTTCTGCACTGCACTCTCTGGGCACCGCAACTTACTGTTATTCTTCAGTTGTGGTGCAGGCCTAGCTGCAAGGTTTTTTTTTTTTGCAGGCCAGGGGAGAATGCAGTGATAGTGTTTATGTGGTTTGTAAATGTTTGTTGGTACAGTATATATAAAGTAATGTAAGTTATTTTTAACTTTGTATTCTTTCGGCCAATTACATTTGCTCTTCTGCTCACTCCCATTCACTTTCTCTGCATGCATTCCCATCCCCCTCCCCTACATTGGTTTGGGGCCCCAGGTTCCTACACATGGCATGGTAGTCATGGGGAGTTTTGTTATGTCAGGTTTCTGTCAGGGTGCAGAATACTGCTATCCTAACAGTTTTTAAGTCATCATCTGGGCGTGGTGGGAAACTTGGGCAATTTTACTATTGATTATTGTTTAATTGCTGGGGGGCTGAAATTGCTCTGCGCATTTCGAAAACTTTCGGTGTGAAAGATGTAAAAGCTTTATAATTTTGCTCTTCTATGATGAAGAGATGTTCTTCTCCCCTGGGAAGGGGACCAATCTGTGCTATTAGCTCTGTTCTGGGGATTTCATATATTATACATTCATAGAGAATGTGTGCCCAGTCTTCACTTTCGCCACAGGTGCAGTTTGGGTCATCGGTCAGGCCTAAGGAGGTTAGTTTCGCCTTTAGGGAGCCGTGCCCTGTCAATATAAATGTTGTAAAAAGTCCAGGGGCATACCACTTAGGTGGCTTTGGGCTAACCATTGACACCAGTGGCAGAAACCGTTTGGTGACCAGACCTCTGGTTTCCTGCTCCCACTTTGTTTGCCATAGCTCGTGGAGCTTTGTGGCTATTCTTTTTCTTTCATCATTGAAGGTATTGGTTGTATCAAGGGCTATCCCCAGAAATTCTGTGGGTATGCCCTTTTTAAATCTATAATATAAGCCTCTTTTGGCTACTTCCAGGTAAAGTGGGAGAGTTCCGGCCAGCAACTGTAGTGCAGGTGTGCTTACTGTGCGACATGCTCTGGTAATAGTGAGTAGTATTGTCCTTTGTATCAATTCTAATTTATTCCTATTTCTTACTATGGCCGAGCGGATGAACCACGCACCGGCTCCATAGGTGATAACAGGCAGGAACATTGCACGGTATATGATTGCCAAGGTCTTTCTTTTGAGTCCCCAGTCTGCTCGACTGATCCTGGCAATCATACCTGCATAATTTCGCACTTTTTTCGCCAAGTAGATCAAATGGGGGTAAAAAGTTAATTTTGAATCAAAGACCACTCCAAGATATTTTAGTTGTGTTACCATTTTTATAGTGATTGTGTTAATTTTGATTTGTGGACGTCTTCTCATGTCCAAATTACCTTTTAGAAGTATTTGTTTGGTTTTTTCAGGCGATATTTTGAGCATGTGCATTTGTGCCCACTCCTGCAGCTGCAAGAGAGCGGCATTTGATCTTTGCTCTACAACCACTCGTGAGTTGCCTTTTACAAGGAAAATCATGTCATCTGCAAAGGCCAGGCTTTCCACGGGGCCCAGATCCAAGGCCAGAAATTCATCCAGAACAATGTTCCAAAAGAAAGGGCCAAGGATTGATCCCTGCGGGCAGCCTTTATTCACAGGGCGTGTCAATTCCTGGAACCTTGTGCGTACTGAGACACTTCTGTCTGTAAGGTAGCTGTTTATTACCTTATAGAGGTTTTGTGGGGCATTTGCCTGGCGAAGTCTCCTAAGGACACTAGGCCACCACAGTGAGTCAAATGCCCCAGCAAAGTCAATGGAGATTGCCAGCATATATTTCTCCTCTGTGTTTTTAACTGTTGTCAGTAGGTGGTGCATGGCATGGTGGACCATGCAATGTAATGGGCTACAGTAGAATGGCTGAGGAATGAGTAGTACAGTATGCAGTATATTCCATTAGTGGATTCAACGAAGATTTTCCTTCCAGCCTCTCCACATTAAACTTGGCCTAATGAAGGGTTCTGTGAAAGCAACGAGCAAGATCAATTTAAGTGGGTTTCAATACTTAAGCAAGAAAGTTCCAAAAATCAGTGATGCAAACGTGAAAGAGGAAATATTCATGGACCTCAAAATTACCGAGAATCAGCTTGTCTGGCTTTTGGTAATCTATGAAGGGCGGCAGCACTACCGATGGAATATTTATAGCAAGGATCCTGCAAGAGAAGTATAGAGAGAAAGAACAAGCTCTCCACTAGACCTAGAAAAGGCCTCTGATAGAGTACTTAGGAGTCTTCTGTGGAAGAGGTGTGTTCCTGAGACCTATGTCAACCTTATCCAGGATGTGTACCAGGATAGTAGAACTAGAGTACATAGTGCAGCTGGAGTTAGTGATGCCTTCACTGTTAACATTGGCTTACACCAGGGCTCTGCCCTTATCCCATTTCTATTCATCATCATAATGGACACATTAACCAGAGACATTCAGAGCAATGACTCTGACAGTTTACTCTTTGCAGATGACATCACGCTTAGTGATGAATCACAAGAGAAAGTACAGGAGAAGCTAGAGAGATGGGTAACAGTTCTAAAGGAGGAAGGTCTAAAAGTCAATGAAGTCTTTTGGCAACCAAGACTGCTCTCTCAGCATTGGCAATGTACAGCTTAATAGAGTTAATAATTACAAGCACCTTGGGTCAGTGCTAGACACAAATGGCACCTGTAAACAGGACATCCAAAGTTGAATAAAATCTGGATGGGCCAAGTGGTGGAAAATGTCTGGTGTTTTGAAAGACAAGAAGATGCCAACTAAATGGAAATCAAAAATTTACAAACAGGTGGTAAGGCCATGTATGTTATATGGCTTGGAGTGCTGGGCTGTCAGAAGAAAAGAAGAAAGAGTTTTAATGTCAGCAGAAATAAGAATGCTAAGGTGGAGTTTGGGAATAACCCTGAGAGACAGAAGGTGGAATGAAGATGTAAGACAGGAGATGAAAACTGCACCCATCAACTTGAAGATTAGGTAGAACAGACTTAGATGTTGGAGGCACGCCCAGCACTGTGAGTTTACTCACATTACCAAGCATGTGCTTAGCTGCCAAGTTCCAGGTCGAAAATGGAGAGGCAGGCTGAAGATGACAAAAGAGAGCAGCACAGTTCGGCAAGATATGCAGGAACTAGGACTCACTCCAGCAGGCTGTGCCAACCGTACTAAGTGGAAGCGTTCCATCCATGTCGCTGACCCCTAACTAGGACAAAAAGTGCAGATAAAGTAAAGTAAGTATATAACATATATAAATGCAATAATTCTTAATGAAAAATTATATGTTACCTTAAGCACTTATATAAAAGTGCATTGTTGATCTATGCAGGATAATTTGGAGTTACTGCAGAAGTTTGTGAACTAGTAACCCTTTCTCCTTGGGCTATTTGTCCGTTACGCCAGCCTTGGAATTTTAAGAATGCATCAATACCATATAACACCATTCCTATATAACCAAAAAACTATTGGGATGGGGGAAAGGGGAAAAGTATATATATTAAAAGCATAATACCTATAAAAATATACAACTATTTTCTTTTAATCTATTTATGGAAATATAATCAATAACAAGGATTTTTAGTTCATTCTTAAACCAGGGCTGGAAAATTCCTAAGTGCCTGGACAACTAAAAAAATTCATGCCGATACCTAAAATGTAAGCTAAATCAAGCTAATCAGGGAATTTTTTTTTTTCTGTTTAATAAAACTTTACTTTTATTGGTCATGAAATTATACTGAAAAATAATATATTTGAGTAGTCAAACAGTTCTGTTCATTAAACTGTAACAGATTTCGAGCCGGTTTCACTTGATAATTATGATAATTAATAACAGCACTTTTCTAGCATTTCAAAAATAATGAAATAAAATGTTTGTATATATTTTGCCACTCCTTTAAAAACTTTGTTATGCTGCCAAAATCTTTCTTACAATTATCATTACAAAAAACTTTGAACTGAAATAGACAAAAGTGTTGAACCAAAAAAAGAAACATTTGTATTAAAATAAATACAGTGGATCCTGCTTTAAGACTGGTTCACTGTACCATCCACTTTATGATGGACTCTTGATAATAAAATACCATCCACTATATGATATGTAGTAAGTAACGGTCATTGTGATCACGTTTATGAATTGAATTTTAATTCTATTAAACAGCAAGTCTAATAAGCGAAAATATGAGGAATATTATCTACAGGCTATAAAAGTAAAAATATAAAGCACAAATTTACAACTTTATTACCTTACCAATTAACAAAATTAAATGATATGTGAAAATCGGAAGAATATTTTCCATAGGTTAGCAAAATAAAAATAAAATTTATGCATCCGTACATAGCTCAATTAATACTTTAATATATACATGCTAACTAATTGATATTTCTGTTCACTGACATTTGGGGGGGGGATGTAAAATTTAAAACAGTAAAAAAGATAAGAAATCAATAACAAAGAACATGGCATGCACAAATTGCAACTATCACGATACATTCAAGTGAGATACGGAGTAAAGTTTACAAAGCTTAAAAAATGGGAATGAAGAGAAGATTCTGAAAATTCATTTTCATATGATTGAGATTTCATGGAAGGAGAAACACATTTCACCATAAGAACATAAAAATTCATAGAATTCCAGCTATCTGTATTATTGAAAATGCAATAAGATCAAGTGTACTACCCATTTATAATAGATTACACTAATAGAAAACCAGAAACTGCAAATCATTTTTATTGTTTTATAGTAGTGACCTCCAGAAATGTGCTTTAGAAACATATCACATGTAGAGGCATTAAAAATTGATTGTCATAACTGAACGTATGATGATGAAAATGCAGTGCATTTTAAACTATTTGAATTGGTTTTTTTGAAATTTCATTTTATAAAGCAGCTGATTCTACTAACCAGTAATCATGTTAACCAGCACCTACTTATTTCACTTTACATTACAACGAGCTTACAACTGTCTCTGACTGGACCACGTGGTCTTTTCTCTTAGGCAATAGCAGCATTTGTAAACGTGTTGGTAGCATGCTTTGTTTTTGCATCCTTTAATTGAAGTGATTTTTGTGTTGTGCTTATTTGACATAAATTTACTGTATTGAATTAGTGTACGTACAACATTGTGTAAAAGAAAAAGAGATAAATAGCCCAGTTACACAGAGAACATTTCAACTTCCAGTGTCTTGGAACGAATTACCTAAAAAAAAAATGTTATTGGGTTCACATTACGATATTTTCGTGATTAGATGGTGTCTCTGGAACAGCTTAATATCTGTAAGGTGGAGGTTCACGTTACGATATTTTCATGATTAGATGGTGTCTCTGGAACAGATTAATGGAGGTCCACCGTACTTCCTTCTTAAAAGTGTACTGTACATTAATTTCAATATTATTTGTAAACAAAAAAGTAAAACAAATAAAAAGATAAATTACACTCTAAAGTGAGGAGTTGACTACTAAATATAGTTATATTTAGCAGTCATATATGGACTGAGACCATTATCAACTTAAATGCATATGCTATTTGCACTCCCACATTGAAAAATTCAACTTTAAAGTGCAAAAAAAGTGATTTCTTAAAACACAGTAACAGAACCACATCACAAAAATATTTATTATTATTATTATTTAGGCTTTTATTTTTGTTCCGTGCAACCAAGATTGAAACGAAGATAAAGCTTTGTTAGTTCACTTACAATATATGGAAACAACTTGCAGTCAGATTATCAAGAAGTGTACATAATTGTTTAAATAACCATGACTCTCTCCATAAAAAATAACATGTGAAATGGCTGTATAAATGCAATATTTGAATAGGTAAAAAGCCCAGCCAAAGACGATGACAAAAACAAAACAAAACTGGAATCAATAGTGGAACAGTATACATGTAGTTCCTGACTTTACGAGTTAATTCATTCCTAGTGTGCTCGTAAAGCGGGAATTTATTTCCCATAGACAATGTTAAAAATAGGGGTTACTTTATCAACAATTAAATTAGTTAGCTAATTAGTTTGTGTTTAAACAATGATTGATTTATCCAAAGAAATGAAAACGTAGCCTTGTAAAATCAAGCAAATTATAATAATAGAGAAATTATTTATGACTTACAAATGTTAAAAATGTTTAATCATCGACTAAATGCACACTCATTGATCACTCATTATTGGCTCGGCACTCGGATTGTTGCACAAGGAGTAGTCTTCTTCAGAAATGCTTCAAGAGGCATTTATTTCCAAGATAATCTTCTCTTTTCTTTATAAATTTCAATAGCATGCATAAGCATTTTTTAACGGAACACACAAATTGCAACTAACATGATTTTCACGGAGTAACAAGTTTACGAAGCTTAAAAAAAAAAAAAAAAATGAAGAGAAGATTCTGAAAATTTATTTATGTTTTTATACAATTGAAGATTTCAGATTTCAGGAAACACATTTCACCATATAATGTAAAAAACCACACAATTTCAGCTATCGACATTTTCGCAAATGCAATAACATAGAGTTTACTACCCATTTATAACTGCTTGCAATAACAGAAAAACCCAATAAACTGAAAAGTGCAATTGTTTTATGGTAGTAACCTCCAGAAATGTGCTTTAGAAAAATATCACAAATCCATTCAAAATTGGTTCTTATAATAAAACATATGATAACAATGAAAGTATAGTGCATTTCAATGATTTGAATTGGTAACTAATAAAATTTACACTATAAAAACGACATTTTAGAGAATTATACAGCAAAAATTTCGACTTCCGAGGTCGTGGAACGAATTGCCAAAAAACAATGTGCTATTGGGTTCACATTACAATATTTCACGATACGATGGTGTCTCTGGAACAGATTAATATCGTAAAGCAGGGTACATTATATTGTATAGCTACGCGTGCGGTTTGAAATGCAATATTTATTAATGTTTAACATTAATTTTTGCAATTAATATTCATATTTTCAATTTTGTTTATACTTGGGAAGGAAAAAAAAACTCATAAAACCGGGAACTCGTAAAGCGGGAACTGCCTGTATTTCGAAAGATGTTTCAAAAAACAGTGTTTATCATGCAGCAAAATTTATCTAGGGCAAGCACATACATAGAGTTTGCAAAAGAACTTCTTGGTTTATTCATTACCAATAGCAATGAAAAACTCAAAAGTTCTTTCACAAAAATTAATCATGTAAAGAAATTTAAAAGCCATTAATTTTGTGTAAAAGGTGCTAAAAATACATAGAGCACCTTTTTCTTCATTCTGATGAAATTCAATGTCCTTTTAAAAATTGGTACGTGATGGCCAGTCTGTGAGGGTGACAAATTTGCATACTATCCCCACCCGAGAGAAACACAACATACTACTCAAATCAAAAAAAATTTTAAAAAACATAAAATACAGGACTACAATATTATATAGGAGAAGGGTGTATTATATAATAAAATTTACAACTTTAACAAAATATTTAAATTGAAAGCAATAACATTGAAGTACCATCTTCCAAGGAATGGAGCTTACATAAAATATAAACAAACGATTTACAAATTAAATTTAATTTTGAAACATTTATATTAAAATAAATGATGGAAAATTACCACCATTTATATGCATATGATATATTAACAGCTTAATTTCTCTTTGTAATTAAGCTGTTAATATATCATATTAACAGCTTTGTAATGTAAATATTTACTTACATTATTTTTTTACACAACTGATATATTTTAATATACTTCATTGTTATTTTTTATTGCAAAAAAAAAAAAAAAAAAGATTTTTTTAACATAACTTCTACTTGAATGTTGGTTACTTCATAATGTATAACAACACCAGCAATATTTTCATCCTTTTATGGTCCTGGTCTTTGACTCTTAGAGTGCTTTCTTTGTTCAAATCACCTAAAAATTGTTTGTGTAATATCCTCTTCAGTAATCCTTTCAAATACCAGAATATATCACTATTAATCAGTTTGCTGGAATTCTGCATGACAATACAGACTCTAAAAAATTAATATTTTGATACATAACAATATTTTCACTGTTTTGTCTAGTACAGAGCAGCCAACTATAAAAACTGCTTTGATAAAGCATTTGGTGATCATTGCCTGATTAAATTTTTTCTTAAGCAGCTGCAATCTGCAGCATAGCATCCAGTACACTTCCAGTCCTTAAAAATTCAATTAGACTGGATATCATCCATTTTTGCAACTGCAGGTATTACCGAAGAGTTCCTTAACATTCTTTATACCTTTCTCAAGCAGCTTCAAAACTATAGTTGCATTTGGTGGAAAGCACCTTACTATCAACACTTGACAAGAGGGAAAAAAAAAAAAAAAAAATTATAACAGCTGGACAGTCCACAACAATTAATTTTTCAATTCTCATTTACAATATTCAACCAATCCATGAATAATATGCTACCAACCACATCAAAATGTCAATATTTATATTTTTAAATCACCAAGAACCCATTAAACTTTGATTACAACTAGTAACTTCTTACCAGTTACACTCGCAGCTAATAAAACAGGCTTACTTACTCTCCCTCTCAAAAGGTTCCCACTTTTATACGTCACCTTTTCATGCTGCTAACTTGTTCGGTGAATGGTACTTTTACTGTTCACTAGACAAGATATAAATGAAGCCAACTTTGTATTAAACTTAAATGATCAAAAAGCTTAAGTGTTTTTTGTTTTATAATTTAATAGTTATAAATTCCCATGCATATCTTTTGAGTTTTCTGGCATTATTAAATTTTTCTTCTAAAAATTGTCCAACCTTGCAGTTGATACAAGATCAATTAATTCTTTTGCAAACTGCATCTTAAATAAAAATAAAAAAAAAATAAAAATATGATGTGCAGTCATTTAATGCTATTGTTTTGCAAAACCCAAGTGGAGCTGCTTTACCAATTTCATCATTATTAGTTTACTCACGTTTCTACAAACTTATCATTTTAAATCTGTTTCAGATATTCCAGTTTTCTTTTCTTGATATGGCTGATTTTGTTTATTCTAAAAGCATTTGCAACTTTCCTTTCGCTATAGTTTTCTAAAAATCATCACTTTTACTTTTTATTATATAACTTTAGCATTAATTCTCCTTAATTTGGCATCTTGAATACTACTAAAATGCACAATTTTAAATCCAACTTGGAAAGAAGACTAAGCTCTGATGAGAGGTTACGGATAAGAGAAAATGTAGAATAACAGGCAGAGATGTACTTCCCAATAATGGGAGTTTTGTTGCGATAAAGAGGTAACTCAGCCTGCACATGTTCACTATTGCATCTACAGGCAACACTTCCATTTAATGATGAAGAGGACATGTTGTCCAAACAACAGGAGTCCATGAACCCATCATGCATGGTGCCCAATATCCAGGAAGGTGTCAGTGGTTGCTTAATATGGAATATGTTTTGCTGACAAGAACTAGGACTCCTGATTTGTATGGGCCAAAATCATGAGATCTACTGGCAGCTCTTAGGAGACTATGTGCACCCTGCCACAATGCATTTTTCCCAGAGAGAAACTGAATCTTCCAAGACAAGATGTGCATGCCATCGGGCCTGCATTTTACACAAGTGGTTCAAGGAACACTGTGAAGATATCACCCATCTTAATTGGCCTCAAAAGTCACCTAACCTCAAGCTAACTGAACACCTGTTGGGTGTTTTGGAACGGAAAGTGAATTGTATTGACATGCAATCATCATCTATTCTGACACTGTGGAAAGCCTTGCAGGCAGCATGGCTACAAATCCCTACAGACAACTTGTGAAGTCAATGCCTAGGTAAATAGCATATGAACAGTGGCCCAACACAGTATTATGCAGGTGGTCACAATTCAGTTATCACTGAGTGTGTGCATATACAAGGGGTGATCATTTAATTTGCAGACTGGTGCAAGATTTTATGTTTACCATGCAAACTTTCCATAACTGCCACTAGAGGCACTCTCTGATCGCTACTGAGCAAACTCTGTATGCTCATGACTTAGTACCGTGCATGGGTTGAAGGAGAAGTATGGGGGGGGGGGGGGTGCCGGAAACTTTGCTCTAGAGACTAAACATGGGTTTCACCACTTCAAGCCTCCAATAAGCAAAGTGGTGGTATTTCACCGGTTGATGAAAGTCATCTACCACCTACGGATAAGTGCAATGAGCTGAGTGAGGCACGTTAATCATTTATTTTTAAGGTCATTATAACCACGATCTTGATCATTATAACCAAACGTGACTTTGAAATAGTGGACCACTCACGACACTTTCGCCACCGCCTATGGCTAGAGTCACTCAACATAGTAAACAATCCAAAGGCATTAAATCGCCAAAAAGGCATACGTCTACACCCCATCCTAGAGACAACTGTTTTAATGCTAGATGATCATCAGTGGAGTAGAAAGCAGCCACGTCCGTGCAACAACAATGACGCATGATTAACGTGCCTCACTCAACTCATTGCACTTATCCATTGTATTTAAATGTCAGTTGATGAAGAGACACGCGTCTCGAAAGCTACTGTTAGTATATATTTGTATTCTTACATTAAACTGGATTTATAACTTATACGTGTATGTTATTAAAAAACCATAGACCCCACTACACCAGGCCCATTTGTTACTACAATATTAATTGTTCACATTTACCAACAGTTTAGAAGTGGGGGAAAAACAGTAAAGTACATCACTTACAGCTCCTGCTGCCCAAGCTGCATCAATACTTCCAGTTGCTGCAAGTACTGTTGCACCAGTAAAATAGAACAGTGTCCATATAGCACAGTAAATTAGTTCCTGTAAAAAAGTTCAGAATGCTCTATTACATTTACAAATCAACATAACCAATTGTTTTATAGTATTTACGTACTTGCAATTTTTATAAATCAGAATCTAGAAAACTTAATATAGATTCACCTTTCAGCACTGAAATAGTGTCCCAAAATGTTTCTTCCAAAATAATAATTAATTAGCATCTGAGGCAAATGGAGAATTATGAATAGCATTATAAAAAACAAGCTGCATTTAAAAATTTTTGCTTGTTTATATGTTCTAAAAATAATTTTATTTCTACTTTTTTTCCCCTTTGTTCTTTTGTGTAGTTCAATTATAGAGCACTGGCTCCAGAAAATTTCTGTACAATGCTTTACCTTTTTATCACTAGAAAAAAAAAAAAAAAGATTCTTTTATTACGAAAATGGTGTTTTTGAATTAAAAGGGGTTTAAAAAAAATGTAAATTCGCCCAACAGCTGTGATACAAAGATGGAAAAAAATTTTGTTTGATACCTTGAAATCTCTAAAGCAACCAAACAGATTTGTTTCAATCTCACATTTTTTTTTTTTTTTTTTTTTTGCAGCACTGAACGAAGTGAAGTGTCACAATGGATAAAGTTGAATACAATCAGTGATTTGGTTCCTCTTTCTGCAAGGGAAAACACCCAAAACAATCCACGAAGAAATGGCCGCTATTTATGAAAAAGACTCCACAGGTTACAGTGTCGTTGCACATTGGTATGAACCAGGGATGGGCAACCTCCAGTCTGCAAACGTGCATAATCCGACCTGTGGTCATTTTCAAAATACATGTATATATAATAAATGGCCTGCCATTTATTATATTATAAATTTGTTACTATAATTGCATTTTTACCTTGAATTTTTACTTCATTTTTCTTATTAATAAAATTAATTACAGGCAGTTCCAGCTTTACAAGTTCTTTTTTCAAGTATCAAGTAGCAACAGAATCGAAAATATGAACATTAATTGCAATAAATAAATGCTAAACATTCAACAATACAACATTTTAAACCACACACGTAGCTATACAATACAGTAAGTTTAGGTACTACTGTGAGTGCATTTATTTGTTCGGGCAGAGATAAGGAGGGAGGTCAAACTCTTGCAGCTTGAGGTTTCTACAACTGACGTCACATCACTGATCTGTTTCAAACACACAATGGAGAACTCGCAAATGAAGACCTTGAAATGGCAAAATGTGAAGAAGCTGAGGAAGAAAGAAGATTTAAAAGCTGGAACTCCTGTTCATTCTTTCACTCTCAAGGGGCTTAACAAAGCTTTTCAAGTCACAAGATTCAAATTTCGAGCACACTAGAAAAGTTGATATAGATTTAAAAAATGCTTATGCATGCTATCGTAAAAAGAAAAGAGAAGACTGTCGTGGAAACAAATGACACTTAAAGCATTTCCAAAGAAGGCGACTCCTTTTGCTTCCAACAAACCAACGAGTGCAGAGTCAACAGTGAATGAAGAACCATCAACAAGTGTTCATTTAGTCCAGTGGTGTCCAACCTATGTCCACAGGCCGGATACGGCTCGTGAATAATTTTTATACGGCCCACGTGGCCATGAAAATTGCTCTTCTTTGGATCAACATATATTTGTAAACAAATTTTTTCATGCATGACATCAAATAAATATTTAAAAAGAAACAGAATAACAGATGACCATCTTCATTCCGTATTAAAAATTGCGAATTTTCAACCAAATTTTGAACAATTATCTAAAAATATCCAGTCTCAACCATCTCATTAAATGTTGTTTTGCTCAGTAAATGTTATTGCATATTGTACCTAATAAAATTTTCAAAAATTTCATAACACTAACACTTGTTATCCCTGTGTGTGTGTGTGTGCACGCTCTTTATTTTATCAACATTGTTCATAATCATTGATACAGTAGAAGGTGCTAAACTCAATGCTTTATACACATCCGACTGACGCTCGCCAGACTCCATGCAATGAATCACATCCATTTTCTCCTTAATTGTTAGGGTTTTACACTTTTTCCTGCCTGTTAATTAAACCATTAACAATTGAGGGAAAATTCAAAGAAACCAACGTTGCACACTGAACATAAACAACTCTTGGCGTCACTATCATTCCACCCACAATGCACCACGAAAAATAAAAGAAACACAAGCGTTGCTGTGATGTGTTACTGAGTTGCGATTTTTTTGTTATTTTCAATTTTTTTTCAGGTAATATTTTGAAACAGTCATTAAAGTGAAAAGTCGTAAAATGTACCGTCGTAAAACAGGACCTACCTGTATTTATCTTGGATAAGTCATTAGCTGCAATAATGATAAATGGCTGGAAGTCAAGAGAAGAACTAAATTTTGGATGGGGAGCATTCAGGAAATATAGCCACATACTAAGGAGCAATATCTCAATTTGTCTGAAACATAAAATAATGAACCAATGTATACTCCCCACCATGACTTACGGAAGTGAAACTTGGACACTCACCAAAAGAATGAAAGAGAAGATGAAAATTTCACAGAGAAGATTGGAGCGATTTATGTTAGGCATTAATCAGAACTGTTGGATAAGAAGAGAAACACATGGATTAGGCAGCAAACTCAAGTAAAGGACATTCTTATCAAAACTAAAGAACTGAAATGGACTTGGGCAGGACATATAGCTCGAAGACATGACAGATGGACTAAGAAAATAACAGAATGATACCCAAGAGGAGCTAAAAGAAAACTAGGATGACAACAACAACAACAACAACAACGGAGATGGACGGATGAAATTTAAGAGTTTGTGGCAGTAAATTGATGGCCATTCCACAAAAGTGAAGGAACTGGAAAGCTGATGGAGAGGCTTTCATCCTGCACTGTACTGAAAATCGCCGATGATGATGATGTCCATCATAACCTCAAAAGACATCAATCATACTGCATGATGGAATATATGTGGGGAGCTTTGCTCTGGAGATTAGACATGAGTTCCACAAATTCAAGTCTCCAATAAGCAAAGTAGTGGTATTGCACAGATTGACGAGTCATCTATCACCTAGTATTGCCTGATAACACGGATCGGGGGGGGGGGGATTCCTCCATTGTGGTGTGGGCACCATACCTCAATCCCTGCTTATATTGGTTCACATGTGGGTAGCCACCTCCAGTGTACCTGGGTGCTGTATTTCAGCACTTGCGTGCAGAGGTTATACCCAGGGTTACTAACAGTCCCACCATTGTGAAGGTACAAGCAGAGGATTTGGCTGCCACAGAATGACCAGACTTCATTGAAAATTGGTCCATTTGACTTGAGTGTCAAACTAAAGTAACAGTGAGGGTCAACACCAATATTTCACAACAGCAACTCAAGTGGTTACTGTTCTGCAGGAGGAATAGAGAGCTATATGTGTTGTATTCTTTTATCCACTGGCAGAAAGCCTGCCAGGAAGATAGTGTCACAGCAGTGAAAGTGGAACCAATATGCTACTGAACTGAGTGGCAGTAATGTCAATATAAAACCAACATGCATCCAAGTACATTTTGGAGGGATTGTACCTTATATGGATTTTATTTAATGTTTTCACTCAGTACTTCTCTTATCTTGAAGAAACCTATGACAGTTAGAACAATTAATTATGGCAATTACTATAAGCTTTCCATTACATTTATCATAATGAAATAATCTTCTTAATAATTATATAATCAGTAATCTAAAAGCACAAATCTAAAAAAAATTGCACTTGAATAATGCATACCGACAACAGCCAATTGATGATGTGCAGCCTCTCAATTATGTGAAAGAGGTACATTAGGAGTAATATTAGTGTTGTCCAGAATGCTGCCATAGTAACAAAGCTAAACCAACTTCCTGCTGAACAGCCATTACATGGAAAAGCTTGTCCACAGATGAAACTGATAAGGCTGACTGCCTACACATGTGGATAAAAAAAGTTATAAGAAATCAAAGTGGATGTATATTAGAACATATTTATAATTAAAATAATTAAAAAGGACTATCCCAATTTACAAATAAACTGTGCTCTATTATTACAGCAATTTTATTTATTTATGCACAAATCAACCATGTTTTGCTTATAATAATCCTGTTTAGTTTTTTCTTTCAAAATTAAGTATACAGATTAAAGCAAAACCGACTTGAATAGTAAAAGAAATGCTTTTTGAGACTATTCTCAAACTTTACTTATTTAAATAATGAAGTTTGTGTTTTACACAGATATACAGAACAGAATATAATCATTATATATTAACCAACAAAAAACTGAGTAAGTTGTAATTCTTTCTTAAAACTTATAACCAAGAACATAATCCAAAATATTTCAGTCAGTCAATCTGTGTTTGTTTGTTGTTTGTTATTTGGTTTTTAGAAGCATTAGCAACTAAGGCCATATTGCTCCGGGGATATGCGGTGGTCATTCCCTAACCTTTCCACATCCTCCGTATTTGGTGGTCACAGGCTCGAACCCCAGTCTGATCAAGAAGCATGTGCTATGCACTGCTGCTCCTGCCCACCTGGCTACGGAGGCGTCAGTCAATCTGTGTGGCCAAAGTATAGGGCTGTCATGGCTTAACCATATCACACAGAACACAGTAATGGTAGATAGCAGCTGAAATATGCAGTGATACCATCCTATTGGAACCACACAACAGCCTCGGACCAGGGGCAAAGCACCTAGTAAATACAGTTGCATAACAGATAAAAATGAGATGTAATGTTCCTCAGCCAGACAATCAGCAAGTAGATAAAAGCCTAGAATTTCAGTACTTCTCTTATCTTGAAGAAACCTCGGACAGTTAGAACAATTAATTATGGCAATTACTATAACCTCTCCAAGGCCAACAGCCAATACCCTGATATTACACTGAAACTGCCACTGAGTGGCAACATGTGAATTTATCCACCCAATAATGCATATTGTGGTATGCTCAAAATCTTGGGGGGAATACAAGGACTAATAGATTAACAGTAGCCACTGGCAGAGGTGAAATTGATTCTTGCACTGCTTCTATTGGAATGAGCAGCAGCCTGGAAAACAAGATGCAGGATATTTCAGAGACTGCTGGGAGTCATTGCTGTACACGTAAACACATGGGTTGTGTTAGATTAGCTAAGAATAGGAACAGGTGATGGTAGCTAAGAATAGAAACATATGAATTTGAGGTATTGCTCAAAACATCAAAGGCAGATATTGTTGGGATATCAGAGATGTGGTGTCACACAGATATAAGGAATGCAGAACTGGAATTTGGGAAGTACAATGTGTACAGAAAGGATAGACAGGATAGGAAGAGAGGAGGGGTTATGCTATTAGTTAAGAAACACATAAAATCCAAGGAAGTGAAGCCAGTCGGCATCGCTGGACAGTGCAGTGTCAAGTCAGTTTAGTGTGACATAAGCACTGGGAGATCAAAATTGAGAGTAGGAGTGTTCTATAGGCCTAATGACTCTGCTGAGTATAATAAGAAACTGTACAGGGAAATAGAGTGGGCTGGTAAATCAGAGACTCTTATAATGGGGGATTTTAATTTCCCAGATATTGAGTGGAATTTGTGGGTTGGTCACTCATACAGTAGCAAGGCTTTTGTGGATTTATTGGATGATTGTTTTCTACATCAACATGTTCAGGAGGCAACTAGAGGGAGTAATACTCTTGATCAGATTATCAGTAGTGATTCTTCATGCATTAAGAATCTGCAGATAAAGGGAACCACTAGGTAGCAGTGGTCATAGTGTACTGAAGTGGGATTTACTCAAAGGAGGTAACTACCATTGGGGTAAAGGGAAGGGTTTTTGCTTTCGTAAAGGTGACTACGATGGTCTGAGACAGTATTTAAATTCTATACAGTGGGATCAACTGATGATGTTACCAACAGCAAATTCAAAATGGGAAGCATTCAAAGAATTTATCTTGGAAGCTACTAGCCTTTACATACCAACTAAGAAATATTGTTCAAGGTTTAGGCATAAACAGATGTCAGATGAACTAATGAGACATATGGCAGAGAAGAAAAGTGCATGGGATACATAGAAATTAACTATATAGTATCGGTGTAAATACACCATAGTTAACCCATATATTTGAACTATGTATGTAGTAGCGTGGAGGGCATTGTTTTAATTGTATCTCATAATGTGGTTGCCTACAACGAGATAGCTACTATTGTATTACTTCAAATAAATAACGCTTCTCTAGTAGAGAAGACTACTGTTATTTATTTTCAGCGATACCACCACCCAGACGATCGTTTCGAAGCTGTGCGGCTTCATCATCAGTGGGCGGGCAGTTACACAGGTAATACAACAAGCCATCACAGTTGCGAAGTTACATCCACATTATGAGAGATGCCAAAAGGGTGTGGTGGTAATGTATTTGGAAAGTTAAATGCACAGGGTATAATCCTTATGGGTTTTGATAATTAACTATATAGTATCAGTGTAAATACACCATAGTTAACCCATATATTTGAACTACGTATGCAGCGTACAGGGCATCGTTTTAATTGTATCTCATAATTGTATCTCCTTGTGAAGGCAACCGCATTATAGTATCTTCGCAACTGTGATGGCTTGTTGTATTACCTGTGTACCTGCCCGCCCACTGATGATGAAGCCGCACAGCTTCGAAACTAACGTCTGGGTGGTGGTACCGCTGAAAATAAATAACAGTAGTCTTCTCTACTAGAGAAGCATTATTTATTTGAAGTAATACAATAGTAGCTATCTCGTTGTGAAGCCAACCACATTATGAGATACAATTAAAACGATGCCCTCTATGCTACATATGTAGTTCAAATATATGGGTTAACGATGGTGTATTTACACTGATACTATATAGTTAATTATCAAAACCCATAAGGATTATGCCCTGTGCATTTAATTTTCCAAATATAAATTAACACGCGACACAGAAGCCTATGATAGATATAAGATGGTCTGTAACCAAGTCACAAAGGAGATTAGGCAGGCAGAAAAATATGAGAAATCCTTGGCAAAGGATGCAAAGAAAAACAGTAAAGAGTTCTTTACCTATGTAAATTCTAGAAGGAAAGGGATGAATCAGATTGGTTCACTGGATATTGATGGTTCAACAATTGAGGATCATGTTCAGGTGGCTAACAATCTAAACGAGTATTTTGCATCTGCATTCACACATGAGGAGTTATTCAGAAAGGGGAATGCCAGAGGTGAAGTAAACTCTGGCAGTGAGCTAGATAATTTTGTAATAACTGAGAGGAAAGTGGAGGAGAAATTGTTGACGATAAACATAAAAAAGGCACCCAGGGTGGTAGGATCTATCCAGCCGACCGGGTTAGCCAGGTGGATAAAGTGCCTGCCTGGCAACCCAAAGGTCGCGGGTTCGAATCCCGCCTCGGGCTTGGATCAGAGTAAAATGCAAAAACCTTTGGGAGGTGCATTATGGCCACAGAAGCCGATGCGCCAACTAACAAAAAAAAAAAAAGGATCTATCCAGTTATATTAAAGGAGGCAGCAAAGGAAGTAAGCAAACCCTTAGACATAATTATGAGCTTCTTTGGACTCAGGGGAGGTACCCATAGACGTGAGATGTGCAAATGTGACCCCAATTCACAAAGGAGGATCAAAGGCTGACACAAGAAATTATAGACCTGTGAGTTTAACTTATGTTCCAGGAAAATTAATGGAGGCACTGGTTAAAGAAGCACTGCAGGATCATCAAGACAAGACTTCAGCTATAACTCGGACACAGCATGGTTTTGTTAAGGGAAAGTCTTGCCTGACCAATTTGATTGGATACTATGATGCAGTCACAAAGGAATTGCATGCAGGGAATAACTTTGAGTGCAATCACATACAACTTTGAAACTGGCATTTCTTCTATCTCCAGATGATCCTTATTTAGCCTAATAATGTGAACTTTTCCACTAGAAGGATAGCAATTGTCCACTGGTCAAGAGCCTTGCCCACTTAATATCACCCAAAAATAAATGAGTAGAAGATAATTGCATAAATACACTTAAAATCATCACCCTTTAAACCTATAATATATAAATGATTTAAAGTTTTACTTACAATCTGTGCAACTTTAAGCAATCCAGGTAATGTTCGTATATAACCTGGTTCAAAGCGAATTGCTGGAGAAACCTTGGTTGTGGTTGTTGTCACAGTAACTGTACCTGTTGCCATTATGACGACTAACAGAAACTAGAATGTAAAATAACTATAATCACAAAATGGAATATCAAAGCAAACTTCTGAGTAGCAAAAGGCATACATCCACAATTCAGGCTAAAAACAAATTAGATACTACATACTGTCAAATACATAACATATACAAAGTCAAATACATAACATATAGTATTAGTAAAATAATGCAGGAAGCAAGCAAGCAAAACAATTGAGGGGTTAAAAAAATTATAAAAAATTATTATGATCAATTCACCTTCACTCACTTAAATTATTACCCATTTCTTTCAAGTATTTGTCCAGTCCATTAATTTAAGTAAATTTCCAACTGCAATAAGAGTAGTAGTAGTAGTGGCAGCGTGTGATGCAAGAGCACATGTGTATGAGCTTATACAGCATCATCCAAAAAAAAAAAAAAAATATATCACACCATTCCCTCCAAATGCCTGTCCAGTTCCTCCTTAAATTTATTCAACCTATCAACTTCCACAACGACAGATGGAAGTTTGTTCCAGCAATTAACCACCCGCTGGCTAAAGGCAAATTTCCGCATATCTATTCTACATGTCTTTTCTTAATTTGAATTTATGCACCCTTAGGTTCGTAATCTGAACAAGTGGAAGGATCCCATCAGAATTCAACGTACTCCACCCATTCAAGGCCTTATATACCTCAATCAGATCACCGCGCAGGTGCCTAGTCTCCAGCCACTGCAATTTGCAGAACTTAAGCCTCTCTTGGTAAGAGGATCCCTTCATTCCCCTCACCAATCTTGTTGCCCTTCTCTGTACACGCTCAAGTAAATCTACATCCTTCCTAAAATGAGGCCTCCAGACCTGTACGCAGTACTCAAGGCATGGCCTGACCATTGCCTTATACAGAGGGATAATCACCTCCTTTTCCCTGCTAGCAAAATTCCTATATATCATTGACAAAACCCCATGACCTGCCCTGGCAGCCTGTCTGCATTGCTCAGAAAACTTCATATCTGCCTGCACAATTACTCCCAGGTCTTTTTCATTTTCTACCACCTTAAGTGTAGTACCACACGGTTGGTACGTTTCTCTGGGGTTACTTCTACCCATATGCAGTACTTTGCATTTGTCAAGATTAAACTTCAGTTGCCACTTCTTAGCCCATCTGCCCAAATTATCTAGATCTTGTTGCAGTAGCGCACTGCCATTACTGTCATTAACAACCCTGCCAACTTTTGTATCATCTGCAAACTTTGACATTAAGCCTGATATACCTTCATCAATATCATTGATAAATATACAAAACAACAGAGGACCCAACACCGAACCCTGTGGGCAGAGGACCCAACACCGAACCCTGTGGGACTCCACTAATAACATTAGTCCACGAAGAGCAGCACCCATTGATTACCACCCTCTGTCTTCTCCCACTTAACCATCCTTTTATCCATCGTAGCAACTTACCCTTAATACCATTCTGCTCCAATTTGTACAATAGTCTTCCATGCGCAACAGTGTCAAAAGCTTTCCTGAAATCCAAATAGATGATATCAAAATTATTTTTTGCATCCAGTTCCTTTGTAACCACATCATAATATCCTATCAAATTTGTCAGACAAGACTTTCCCTTAACAAACCCATGCTATGTCTGAATTATTGCAGTCTTGTCTAGATGATCCTGCAATGCATCTTTAACCAGTAACTCCATTATTTTACCCGGAACAGAAGTTAAACTAACTACTCCTGTCACCCTTCGATCCCCCTTTGTGAATTGGGGATACATTTGCACATCTCCAGTCCGTGGGAACCTCCCCTGAGTCCAAGGATGCTCTCATAATTATGGCCAGGGGGTTTGCTTAGTTGCTTTGCCACCTTCTTTAATATAACTGGATAGATCCCATCCACCCCAGGTGCTTTTCTTATGTTTAACTTCACAGTTATTACAAAATCATTAAGTATCCTGCTACAATTTGATAACCTTCTGCCATTTCCAAACCTTAACTCCTCGTGTGTGAATGTAGATGCAAAATACTCATTCCGTTTGTTTGCTATCTGGGCAGGATCATCAACAGTCGATCCATCGATATCAAGTGGACCAATCAGATTCATCCCCTTCCTTTTAGAGTTTATATAAGTAAAGAAATCCTTGCTGTTTTTCTTAGCATCTTTTGCCAAGGATTTCTCGTAATCTGCCTTCGCCTGCCTAACCTCCTTTGTGACCTGATTACAGACTAGCTTATATCTGTCATAGGCTTCTGAGTCGCTTGATAATTTATATGCATCCCATGCATTTTTCTTCTCTGTTATGAGTCTCATTAGTTCTTTTGATAACCATTTAGGCCTAAACCTTGAACAGTATTTCTTAATAGGTATGAAACTTTTAGTAGCTTCCACGATTAATTCCTTGAATGCTTCCCACTTAGAATTTACTGTTGGTAACATCGTCAGTTTATCCCACTTTACAGAATTTAAAAAATTTCTGAGACCACTGTACTCACCTTTACGGAAGCAAAAACCCTTTCCTTTACCACTGATGGTAATTATATCTTTAAGTAAATCCCACATCAGTACACTGTGATCACTGCTACCTAGTGGTTCCTTTATCTGCAAATTCTTAATACTGTACACGAATGATCACTGCTGATAACCAGATCAAGAGTATTACTCTCTCTGGTTGCCTCTCGAACATGCTGCTGCAGAAAACAATCATCCAATAAATCCACAAAAGTCTGACTAGTGTGAAAAGTCTGAGTAGGCAGGTGTTTATTCCATAATCAATTGCTCTTGACTAAAGGAAAATTTTTTGGACATCTAGCCTACAATTATCATCACTCAATTTAAATTTATGACCTTTTATGCTTGTCATGCAACTAAATGGAAACATGCCCTAGTCTTTAGTTAAATCAACTTAAGGTGTCTAAATTAACCTGTTCAGGATATAATTTACATTTACCAAGTTAAATTTTTTCATATACAATTCAACACAAGGTGTTTTGAATCTTCCAATATATGGTTCTATCTTTTATTTGTGTTTCTAACTACTAGTTGACACAGTTTCAACAGACAGTAACGTGAAAAACACTGAAATCAAAAGGAGATTGCACCTGTCAGACGTTTTAGGTTTAAGAAATGCCAAAATTCTCTGATCCAGAAAGTGATGAAATTGAATTAAATGATAAATACATACAGGGGATATTATTATATTTTAAAAAATAAGAACCACAATTTTTTTATGAATTAATTTTTAACAAATATTTGTCTGTTTTTTTTAATTGTGATTTGATTATTGACAATACTTTCATTTTAATGTTGGGCAATCAAATAAAAAATATTAATATCTAAAAGCATTTAAGTACAAATTTCTCACTTTTACAATTAAAAAATTCTATGAAAAAATATTCACTTCAAAGAACTAACTGGAGTGGAAACTCACTACCATGAGCCAATATACATTTGGCAAACTCACAAAGAACTCAATCAGGTCATTCCACAGATGCTTGGTTTCCAAATACTATAACTTGCAGAACATAAATCTCTCATAAGAGCATCCCCTTGTGCCCTTAACTAAACTTGCCACTCTTCTTTGATAAGATGATAGCATATATTGCTATAATCTTACCAGAAATGATATCACATTCACAAATATTCAAGATGTGGCCTAACTATTGCTTTATATAATAAAATAATCACCTTTATTTCTAAAGGAAACGTGTGTGTGTGTGTGTGTGTGTGTGTGTGTGTGTGTGTGTGTGTGTGTGTGTGTGTGTGTGTGTGCGCGCCCTAAAAGAACCCAGGTTTTTATATATTGGAGATGTGAAATGCATCTCCTTTCAACAAGTTTAGTTCAAAGAACAAAAGTGATAATCACAGACCTAAGTTTGACTTCTGTGGCATGAGAAAATAATGGAGTTGATAGTTGAAATAATGCAAGGTCATCTTGACAGAAATGGAGGTATAAGGTAATAACAGCACAGATTTGTGGGGGAGAGGCCATGCCTTTCCACAACATACATAAGGTTGGGCACGGAGAAACAGGAGATTATGAAACCTGTTTTTCCCATGAAACATTGGAGTAGGGATGATTTGGCTACCTATGTTATGTCGTCTGCAGCAACAGGTCAACGTAAGATCGTTGCAAGAAAATTTGTTGTCCAACAGTTCAGTGCATGATAATTCGCTGTATGTGACAATTTAGTGCATGCAACAATTTGACGAAAGACAATTGGTGGCTAGTACAATTCTGTGAGTACAATGATTTAGTGTATGCACAACAATTCGATGTATCACACAGAGATCAGAAATTAACAAAAATCAATGAAGTAAAAGGTTTAGGAAACAAGAAATTCAGTGCTTTAGAAAGGAGAAATACAAAAATCTAAAAAAAAGAAAATATTTTTAACCATTTATTTTACACAAAAGGATTCATACTAATCCTTCATGCAGGCAGGTTGGCAAATGAGTACGTGTCTATTTCAGTACAACTCCATTCACATTATAACACCTTTAAATCTTAATCACCTTTAATCTTAGACAGTTTTTAAAGTCTATACAGTTGGATCAACTGATGATGTTACCAACAGCAAATTCTAAACGGGAAGCATTCAAAGAATTAAACTTGGAAGCTACTAGGTTTTCCATACCAACTAAGAAATATTTTTCAAGATTTAGGCCTAAATGGATGTCAGGTGAACTAATGGGACACGTAGCAGAGAAGAAAAATGCATGGGATACATATAAATTAACAGGTGACACAGAAGCCTATGGAAGATATAAGCTGGTCGTAATCAAGTCACAAAGGAAGTTAGGCAGGCAAAGGCAGATTATGAGAAATCTTTGGCAAAGGATGAAAAGAAAAACAGCAATGAGTTCTTTACTTATGTAACCTCTAGAAGGAAGGGGATGAATCAGATTGGTCCACTTGATATCGATGGTTCAATTATTGATGATCCTGCTCAGGTGGCTAACAAACTGATGTGTATTTTGCATCTACATTTACACATGAGGAGTTGTTCAGGGAGGGAAATACCAGAGGTGTATTAAACTATGGTAGTGGTGAGTTAAATGATTTTTTTAATATATGAGAGCAGAGTGTAGGAGTAATTGTTGAACATAAACATTAAAAAGGCATCTGCGGTGGATGGGATCTATCCAATTATATTAAAGGAGGGCAAAGGAAGTAAGCAAACCCCTAGCCATAATTATGAGAACTTCCTTGGACTGGAGATGTGCAAATGTGACCCCAATCCACAAAGGAGGATCAAAGGGAGAGACAGGTAATTACAGACCTGTTAGTTTAACTTCTGTTCCAGGGAAATTAATGGAGGCACTGGTTAAAGAAGCATTGCAGGATCATCTAGAGAAGACTTCAGTTACAGCTCGGACATGGGATGGGTTTGTTAAGGGGAAGTCTTGTCTAACCAATTTGATTGGATACTATGATGTGGTCACAAAGGAACTAGGTGCAAAATATAATTATGATATCATATATGTGGACCTTAGGTAAGGTTTTTGATACTGTTGCACATGGAAGACTACTGTACAAATTGGAGGCAAAATGCTGCTATGGATAAAGGGATGGTTGAGTGGGAGAAGACAGAGTGGTAATCAATGGACACTGCTCTTTGTGGATTAGTGGAGTCCCCCAGGGTTCAGTGTTGGGTCCATTGTTGTTCTCTGTATTTATTAATGATATTGATGAAGGAATAGCAGGCATAATGTCTAAGTTTGCAGACGATATGAAGATTGGCAGGGTTGTTAATTTCAGTACACTACTGCAACAGGAACTAGAAACGTTGAGCGGATGAACTGAGAGGTGCAACTGAAGTTAAACATTGACAAATGTAAAGTATTGCACATGGGTAGCAAGTAACCCCAGAGTAACATGTCAACTGTGTGGTACTACACTCAGGGTGGTAAAGAATGAAAAGGACCTGAGAATAATTATGCAGTCAGATATGAAGTTTTCTGAGCAGTGCAGTCTGCAAGAGTAGCTCATGGTGTCTTGCCAATCATGTACAGGAATTTTTCTAGCAGGGATAAGGAGGTGATTATCCCCTTGTATAAGGCAATGGTCAGGCCACACCTTGAATACTGTATACAGGTCTGTACGCCTCATTTTAGGAAGGATGTAGAGCTGCTGGAAAGAGTACAGTGAAGGGCAACAAGATTAGTGAATGGAACAAAGGGTTGCTCTTACAAAGAAAGGCTTAAGATTTGCAAATTAGTGTCTGGTGCCTAGCCACCTGCGAGGTGATCTGATTGTGGTGTATAATGTCTTGAATGGTTTGAGCAAGCTCAATGCTAATGGAGTTCTTCTTCTTGCCCAGATTAATTGTGAAGACAGTTGTAGAATAGATGTGCAGAAATTTGCCTTTAGCCAGCGTGTGGTTGATTGCTGAAACAAACTTCCATCTGTCGTTGCACTTGATAAATTCAAGGCAGAACTAGACAAACATTTGGAGCGAATGGATGCGTGAAATAGGAAGGTTTTTATTTTTTTTTATTTTTGTCTTTTTGGCTGATGCTGTATAAGCTTGCTTTTTTGCATCATATGCTTCTTCTAAATGCTAATTTTTTTTTTTTTGTTTTTTAACATACCTACTGAGTTGAACCTTGTGTTTCCAGGAGCATAAATTGGCTGGGTGTTAGCAAGCTAGAAGAAAACTACAGGTACAGAATTCAAAAAAAGGAACAGAAATGAAGATTATCACTGTGAAAGTTGTTAAAGCCATATGTTGTTTTAGTAACATAATAATAATAGAGGCATGTAATGAAAGAAAGCAAGCATATAAGCTTATGTAGCATCAGCCAAAAAAACAAAAAAAATTCTCACATGGAATGGTTGAGGATTGCAAAGTAAGAAGAAACTCATCTAAATAGAAACCACAGGAAAGTTAATGAAGGTAGGTTGCTTTTTCTTTCATGGAGAACTCTGAACTCTGCTCTATTCTAGCAACACAGATTTGTGAGGGTTGGGAAGTTGCAAGAAATTTATTGATTGACAGAAAAAAAGATAGTAGTAGTGGAAAATGCCAGGAAAGCAAGCTTATATAGCTTGCTTTCCTGCTGGCCAAAAAAAAAAAAAAAAAAAACACAAAGTACACACTTCTTCCATGAATACCCTCCATGAATTTGTCTAGTTCTTCCTTGAATTTATCCAAACCAGGCACTACCACAACAACACAGGGAAGGTTATCAGACTGCTTTTTTTTTTTTTTTTTTTTTATTTAACATTTTCTTTTGGCATACCATCTCTCAGTCAGGAGCACTGACTGAGAGATGATATGCCTGACATGGATCCTGGTGAAAATGTCTCACTGGGTCAATTTTAACTCCTACACAATCTTCAGGGAAGCTTACCCATCTACCCTTAACCCAACCACGCAAAACTAGCCTACTACTAACTTCCTGAATAAAAACTATTGAATGTTGCAAACATCAGAAGATGAAGATTACACAGCTAGCATCCATTAATACTCTACTTTTGGTCTCTGGAACAACTCCCCCCCCCATGTGTATTTCCTAAAAAATGTAACTTACAGAAGTGGAAATAAAATGCAAACATAGTTCTCTTGTATCCCAATTTTTAACCAGTCCATGGCACTTTTTTTTCATAGGATATCCTAAAAAAAGGGGGGAGGGAATAGAATGGGCATTACAAAACAAAAATGGATAGTACACTCTCAAAAATATAAAATATCAAGATCACTAAATTCACCATTTACAGCACGGCATGTTAAAAGTTTGCATTTCTGTCTTCTTTTGCAACACAGCGTATAAATTCTTCCTAAAAATTGACCAAATCGCCATGTATACAAATATTATTAAAAATATTATATATATTCCACATTATTAGTTACTTCCATTTTAAACTAATGTATGTTGCTTCCCGCATATTAACAGCCATTTTGAGAGAACTGGTTTTGTGTTACCGACCTTATGCTGTGATAACAACTAGAGTAAGAGTAAATATTTATTGATCTAATACAGCGGTTCCCAACCTTTTTTTTTTCCCTCAAGAACCCCTTTCAACGTAATATTTTTATCACGAACCCCTAAGCCTATATTCTCTGAAATTGTATAATAGTTCTGAATTTTTATTATAAAATATTTCCAATACTACATGTTTATAAGCAATAATGCATGATAATGTAAAATTATTATTAAGTATTTTTTAACAATACATAACAATTTTTTTACCTTTTTACATAACAATGGTCTTTGAGAATGGAAAAAAATTTAGTATGGTAAAACATATTTACTTAACAAAATATACTGTAAAATAATTAACTAATTATAAGGAATTATGGGCGATATGGTTTCTTTCTTTGGCAGTTCTTTATATTTAATTTAATATAACTTTATTATGTTATATTTTGTAGTTTACAAAAATATACCTATGTAAATTTAAGCAGACGCCATGACAGAATTTTTAGTGCAAATCCCTGGAATACCATTGTGAACCCCCAGGGGTTTGCAAGCCACTGGTTGGGAAACTGCTGACAAACACAGCATTAGCACTTGTCTGGTGTAATGTCATCCATCAAGCAAAATCCAAATAGTTGCAAAAACGGTGGCAGGGCACCTGACAGGTTCTTGCACTCAATTCTACATTTAGCAGAAAAAATTTCAGAATTTTAATCACTAAGTGGGGTAACAGTTAACATGGCATTTTATTTTCAATGGGCACCTGTGAGCTGTTGCAGTGCCACTACTGCTGGGTTAAGAAAGAATTAGACAAATTATTAGAGGGGATACACAGATAAGGTTATAAGCTTATCTATGTATCCCCTCTAATAATTTGCCATTTGCCACTACTAATAATATTTCATTGCCAATCATAATATTATAGTATCATCTGCTCATGCCATTAAAAACCTTGATGAAACTGGTTCTATACTAAAGAAGTCTCAAGGCACATAAAAAAAAAAAAAAAAAGAGTACATGCACCAAAAAGCATTGCTATTGTCAGGACCATTCTCAAACAGTCTGCATATTGCCATACAGTTTCATTAAACACTTCAGACAGTATTTCATTAAAAGTTAATGACACTACTCAGAATATGCTATTTCAACAAGATACTGATAAATTATTCAGTTCATCTGAAAAATGGCGGTGGAGGTAACATTGAGGGTAGCAATAATCCTATAACAATATACTACAGTAGAACGTCTGTTATCCGGAAGTCAGTTATTGGGAATACAGTAATTTGAAAGTCTGATCTTTCTTTATTTTATTTATTTATTATTTTTTTTTTATTAATTAACGGTAGTACAGTAGGCGTCGGTTATAGTGACCACGTTTGCAAATTGAATTTTGATTCTAATAAGCGAAAGATCGCGTTTACTACCCGTTTATAACAGATCGTACAAACAAAAAGCACAATAAACCAAAAACTGCAAATTGTTTTATGGTTGTGACCTCTAGACTTCTACGTGACTTTCAGAAATATACTGTAGAAAAATATCACCGAGACTACTGGGTTTTATCGGAAACCATGAGTTAATTTCAGATTAGTTTAGCTCCAGATTCGGTAAGAATAATATCGGCCCGAAACTGTGTGATTTATTATTTTTCTCAATTTTTAAGGTAAAATGTGAACGAAAATAAAATGCATTGCAACAAAAAACGGAAATTATTAATAGAATTAGAAAAGGTGAAAATTTAGGAAATCTCTGCAAATAGTTTAATGTATGGACCTTAACAATTTACGACATCAAGAAAAATTCCAATGCTATAACAGCGTGTCGATTATGGATAGTGAAGGAGGATCTATCAGGAAAAAGACGATGTTGAAACATGAAACCGCTGCTTTAAAGAGTGCACTTTATTTGTGGTTTCTTCAGAAGTGACGTTTAGGTGAACCAGTGTCTGGCCCAATGTTGTGATTTTCAAGCATTGGATTTTAATAGAAAATTAAAACGTAATGAAGATTTTAAGGCAAGCAAAGGTTCGCCGAAAAACTTTAAACTGAGATGCGGTATGCGTGAACTAGATATTCAAAGCGAGAAACTTTCTGCAGATGAATCGGCAGCGGTATCCTTTAAAAGTAAGTTTGCTTCAGTTATAGCAAATTACGAGAAAGAAACGTTTATAATGTTGATGAGACGGGCTTATTATGGAAAGCATTATCGAGAAAAACCCTAGTCCAGTGGTTTTCAACCTGCGTGCCGCGGCATCTGAGGTTGCCGCAACAACATTCCAGGGGTACCAGGTAATTTGGGTTTAAGTTACTAAACTTATTATTTTTTAAAATTTATTTCATTATAAAAAAGTGTACAGTATCTTTTTAATTTTGTGGTGATCTATAATTGATGTTCACTAAGTACACCTCTATATAAAGAATAAAATTATTATATACTGTATACATATAATTTGTATTATGAAATGTAATTTTTATGATTATATTATTGTAATAACTATCACACACACACACATATATATATATATATATATATACTATCATTGAATTATATTAAATAAAATTAAATTATAATGAAATAAGTAAATAAATAGTTGAGCATTCATTAGAGGCAGCGACATGCAATTCCTCCATATGAAGCTGAAATACATCCAATATATTAAATTAAATAAAACATAAGCCAGTAGTATGGCAAAAACTGTAGAGCGAAAATTAACATAAAAATAACCCAAATAAACAATCGAACAAAAGGAAGAATAGATATAAATAGTAGCCCGTAAACCCTTGTATAATTTCGAACTTTTAATCCAATTAAAACTATACAAAATTTAGACTAATGCCAATTATTTATTAATTTAGCGGTACCCCCGAGAGGTACCAGTTCCTGGTACTTCGATCTTTTCACCATGGCGACGATTTGTATAGCGATTGAAATGCAGCGATTCCATGACCATTATTGGCCTCGTGGTCCTCTGTCGATATGGGGCATGATGGTCAGTCTATTTTATTGCTGTTCTGATTTTTGGTAATTCCCGCCGGGAGCTAGAGTGCAGAGCAAATAAAGTTCTGGAGGACTTGGATATCTGGTGTCAAACACATAAACTTCAAATCTCGACTAATAAAACAAAACAAATGTTGCTAAAGGGCTCTCTTGATGTGAATAGACCACCTGTTATTAAGTTGAATGGAGTAATGATTAGGAGTACTCGGCAGCATAAATACTTAGGAATTTATCTCGATGACCGTCTTAATTTTAATTACCACGCAAAATATGTACTTCAGAAAATAAAAGCTACGACCTATAAAATTATTAAGATTACCAGGAGTACTTTTGGTGTACAGAAATCTTCCATTAAATTATACTACTCTTGTATATTTATACCAATTGTGTGTTATGCTGCTGGGGCCTGGGGATACAGAATCGGTAACTCCCTTGTTCAAAAATATCTTACCCAAGTACAAAGATTCTTTATTCTCGCTGTAAGTAGAGCTTGTCGAACTGTCTCTACAGCTGCTCTCCAGGTCCTCAGTCATCGACTGCCAATCCAATATGAAGTAATGTTACACTATATTTTATATTGTAGAAGAAAAAATGTTCCTGCGATTGTAAATGGTATAACATATAATACTGACTTGCAAGAAAAGGTAGACATTAAAAGAATGAGAAATGAATGTTGTACAGCGTGGCAAAATACCTGGTCTACCTCTGCTTTGGGTAGGGAGACCTTTAAGTTTTTTCCCGAGGTTGTTGATTACGACAAGAAAATGGACTGGTTCAATCCTGGTTTATACGTTACGTTTTTATATACCGGTCATGGAAGTCTTAACTTTAAATTGTTCTCACTAGGATTAAGTAACACTCCTCTCTGTAGTTGTGGTGCTCAAGAAACTGTCGAGCACCTCGTGTTTCATTGTCCTTTGTACAATGATTTAAGACTGGACTTACAACTTCTCACAAATGTATTTGACTGCTCCGAACTGCCAAGATTGGTTAACTGTTCCGAATATTATACTGCCTTCTCCACCTATGCAGAGAAATTGTTTAAACGGAGGAAAAGAATTCTTGCTCCTGAGGTTCAGTAAAATGCTAGACTGTTTCTTTGAATTACTCTTACCTGATGTATTGATCAGTCTGCTGGACTCCGAAGCCCAGTATTTAGTTATGTACCATCATTGTATATAGTCTTTATGTACCACCATTGTATATAGTCTTTTTATGTACCACCATTGTAAATAGTCTTTTTATGTATAATTAATCATTGTACTCTTTATGTATAACTAATCATTGTACTTTTATGTACAATTAATCATTATAAATTGTACCCAATGTATAGATTACTTTCAGCGGTGAATAGGGGAAACCCTGGAGCCCGCCAAAAAAAATAATAAAATACTTTGAAAGTCTATTTTATTTTAATTTATTTTGATTTTGTTATCGTCTGGTAGTTCCTTTAACCCTCTTTTGGTGATATTTCACGTCTTTCGCAACTGGTACCTCTGGGGGGGTACCGCTAAATTAATAAATAATTGGCATTAGTCTAAATTTTGTATAGTTTTAATTGGATTAAAAGTTCGAAATTATACAAGGGTTTACGGGCTACTATTTATATCTATTCTTCCTTTTGTTCGATTGTTTATTTGGGTTATTTTTATGTTAATTTTCGCTCTACAGTTTTTGCCATACTACTGGCTTATGTTTTATTTAATTTAACATATTGGATATATATATATATATATATCCAATATTATAAGTAATTATAGACCTGTTAGTTTAACTTCTGTTCCAGGTAAATTAATGGAGGCACTGGTTAAAGAAGCACTGCAGGATCATCTAGACAAGAATTCAGTTATAGCTCAGACGCAGCATGGTTTTGTTAAGGGCAGGTCTTGCCTGACCAATTTGATTGGATACTATGATGTAGTCACAAAAGAACTGGATGCAGGGAATAACTTTGATATTATATATTTGGATCTTAGAAAGGCTTTTGATACTGTTGCACATGGAAGACTGCTGCACAAATTGGAGCAGTGTGGCATTGGAGGCAAATTGCTGCTATGGATAAGGGGATGGTTGAGTGGCAGAAGACAGAGAGTGGTAATCAATGGACACTGCTCAACGTGGACTAATGTTATTAGTGGAGTTCCTCAAGGTTCAGTGTTGGGTCCGTTGTTGTTTTCGGTGTTTATGAATGATATTGATGATGGGATATCAAGTTTAATGTTCAAGTTTGCAGATGATACAAAGGCTGGCAGGGTCGTTAAGGCCACTACTGACGCTATGCTGCTGCAACAGGATCTGGAAAGGTTGAACAGATGGGCTGAGAGGTGGCAAATGAAGTTTAACATTGACAAATGTAAAGTACTACATATGGGAAACAGTAACCCCAGAGCAACGTATCAACTCTGCGGTACTACACTGACAGTGGTGGAGAATGAAAAGGACCTGGGGGTAATTGTGCAGGCAGATATGAAGTTCTCTGAGCAGTGCAGACGAGCTGCAAGAGTAGCGCATGGTGTCTTGTCAATGATATACAGGAATTTTTCTAGCAGGGATAAGGAGGTGATTATTCCCTTGTATAAGGCAATGGTTAGGCCACATCTTGAGTACTGTATACAGGTCTGGAGGCCTCATTTCAAGAAGGATGTAGAGCTGCTGGAACGGGTACAGAGAAGGGCAACAAGATTAGTGAATGGAACAAAGGGTTGCTCTTACGAAGAAAGGCTTAAGTTTTGCAAATTACAGAGTCTGGAGACTAGGCACCGGCGAGGTGAACTGATAGAGGTGCATAAGGCTTTGAATGGTTTGAGCATGCTCAATGCCAATGGGATTCTTCATCTTGCTCAGAATAATCACCTCAGAGGGCATAAATTCAAATTGAGGAAGGACGGATGTCGGATAGATGTGCGGAAATTTGCCTTTGGCCAGCGGGTGGTTGGTTGGTGGAACCGACTTCCATCACTTGTTGTTGAAGTTGATAGCCTAAACAAATTTAAAGCTCAACTGCACAGGTATTTCGAACGAACGGAGGGGTGAAATGGGAGTGGTTTTTTTTTTTTTTTTTTTTTTTTTGGCTGATGCTGAATAAGCTTGCTTTCTTGCATCATATGCCTCTACTAATGCTAATGCTAAATATATATGCAGAGAGAGAGAGAATCGGATCTAACAGGCAGAAAATTGAGTAGGGGTGCCGCAAAATAAATTACTTAGGGGTGCCGTTATTAAAAAAAGGTTGAAAACCACTGCCCTAGTCACTAAAAGAGAAATGCCTGCACCAGGTTTTAAGATGAGAAAAGAGCGAGTTACAATTGCTGTGTGTGTGGGTGCAAATGCTACTGGGACACACAGATTGTCCGTGTTCGTTATTGGTAAATTGAAAAAACCGAGAGAAATGTTTCTAATTTTCCTGTTTTGTATAAAAATGCCTGGATGGATGTTTCTGTTTTCCGCCATTGGTTTATAATATTTTTATTTAATTAATCTTAATTATTTAATTTAATCGTAAGGTAAGATTAAATAAAATTTAATTTTACCTTACGTTAGATTATTCAGAAAATTTGGCTATACGGAAGAGGTCTGACATCAATTATTCCGGATAACTGACGCTCTGCTGTACTTGGATAGCACCAAACTCAACGCAGTTCGTAAGAAAAGACTTAGAGGTAATTATACAGTCTGATATGGATTTCTCGGGGCAGTGAAGGGACGTTGCTAGAACAACTTACGGGGTCAGTGATATATATACAGGAAATTTAACAGCAGGAACAAAGAAGCAATTATCCCACTGTAAAAAGCAGTGGTTAGGCCACACCTGGAACACAACACACAAGTTTGTTAACCTCACATTTTAGGCATAACATGGTACTGTTGGAAAAAGTGCAGGGAAGAACAACAAAATTAGTTGTTGAATAAAATATTCTTTTCATGAAAACTGGCGCTCTGTAAACCTCTATGTAATTTATTTTATTTTGCGGCACCCGTACTCAATTTTCAGCCTGTTAGATCCGATTCTCTCTCTTTATATATATACACAGGATGTCTCAAAAATATTGGTGGTACAAACGTTTAGGGGAGGTAGGTAACATCTAAAGGAATGTGAATCGCATAGGAACCCATAACCGGAAACGTCACCGTAAGTCGGTACACGGCGCTATTCATCAGTTCACGAGAGGAAAAATTTCTAGTTTACTCATTCAAGCAGTAGTCGCCGCACGAAGAGCATGCATCGATATACGAACTTTGTTTGGCAGACATGCACCTAGTGTATGGATTAGCAGAGGGCCCACACGGTGACTGCTTAGTCGGCCCATACCTATTACCATCCCGCATCAATTCCGCTAAATATCGGATCTTGCTTGAACAAGTTCTACCAGGGTTACTTGACGATGTTCCAGCAAATGTGAGAGGCAACATTTGGTTTCAACATGACAAGCACCTGCCCATTATGGAAGGTGTGTTCGTGACCATTTGAACAGGCATTTTGGGCGTCGATGGATTGCCCGTGGTAAACCTGTTGCCTGGCCCCCACGCTCACCTGATTTATCGAACCTTGATTTCTTTCTGTGGGGGAACATCAAATCTATCACGTACGAATCATGTGGAGATGGAAATGGATCTCGTGGCAAGACTCGTCTGCGCTGCTGCTACTGTCAAAGAAACTCCAGGTGTGTTCGACCGTGTCCGCCAATCCATGCTGTGTCGCTGTCACGCATGCATCGCGTCTCGTGGTGGAACCTTCGAGATCTGTTTTAACATCATGAAATGCATCCATCTCTTACTCCATTGTTAATATTATTGTATTAATTACTGTCTTGTGTCATTTCTGTTTCTTGTGCCTCTGCTACTGCTTTCCCATGATGTTTCCGGTTATGGGTTCCTATGCGATTCACATTTCTTTAGATGTTACCTACATCCCCTAAACGTTTGTACCAATATTTTTGAGACACCCTGTATAATATTAAAAAATATATGTTATATGATATTTATTACAATAATATAATTATAAAAATTACATTTCATACTACAAATTATATATACAGGGTGTCTCAAAAATATTGGTACAAACGTTTAGGGGAGGTAGGTAACATCTAAAGGAATGTGAATCGCATAGGAACCCATAACCTGAAACGTCACGGGAAAGTAGTAGCAGAAATGACACAAGACAGTAACTAGTGGCAAACATTTATTTGACATAATATTAACAATGGAGTACAAGATGGATAGGATACATTTCATGATGGTACAACAGATGCTCGAAGGTTCTGTGAGACGCGATACATGCGTGACATCCATGCAGCATGGATTGGCGGACACGGTCGAACACACCTGGAGTTTCTTTGGCAGTAGCAGCAGCGCAGACGAGTCTCGCCACGAGATCCATTTCAGTCTCCACGGGCGATTCATACACGATAGATTTGAGGCCCCCCACAGAAAGAAATCAAGGCTCGATAAATCAGGTGAGCGTGGGGTCCAGGCATTGGGTCCACCATGGCCAATCCATCAACGCCTGTTCAAATAGTCACGAACACACCTTCCATAATGGGCAGGCGCCCCGTCATGTTGAAACCAAATGTTGTGTCTCAGATTTGCTAGAACATCGTCAAGTAACCCTGGTAGAACTTGTTCAAGAAAGATCCGATATTTAGCGGAGTTGATGCGGGATGGTAACAGGTATGGGCCGAATAAGCAGTCACTGCCCATACCTGCACACACATTTATTGCAAAGCGATGTTGTGCTGCATGGGGGCGCACACCGTGTGGGTTGTCGTGAGCTCACACATGAGCATTGTGCTGATTGAATAAGGCCTTCCCGAGTGAAATAACCTTCATCCGTGACCAAAACACAGGCTGGAAAATTCAAGTCTTGAACACTTTCTTGGAGAAACCACTGCGCAAAAGCCACACGTGCAGGACGATCTTGGGGGAATCAGTAACTGAACCTTTTGGAGATGAGAGGGGTGTAAGGAATTGTCGTGCCAGACATGCTGTACACTGCAACCAGACACTCCTAAGGCAGAGGCAATGGCACGTATGCTGGTAGTAGGATTATTCTGGATGGCATTCAACACTTTCTTCCATGGCGGGAGTTCATGTCAAATGACCCATATTCGCACAAATTTTGATGCACATGCGCAAATAAACGGTAGTCCAGTAGATGTCTGTCTGGGAAGCGTTCTCCATAAATTCGTTGAGCGGCTCATCCATTACCCTCTGCTAATCCATACACTAGATGCATGTCTGCCAGCTCACAGTTCGTATATCGATGCATGCTCTTCGTGCAGCGACTACTGCTTCAATCAGTAAACCAGAAATTTTCCCTCTCGCGAACTGATGAACAGCGCCGTCTACTGACTTGCAGTGACGTTTCCGGTTATGGGTTCCTATGCGGTTCACATTCCTTTAGATGTTACCTACTCCCCCTAAACGTTTGAACCAATATTTTTGAGACACCCTGTATACAATATATAATTTTATTCTTTATATAGAGGTACTAAGTAAACATCAATTATAGATCACCACAAAATTAAAAAGATACTGTACACCTTTTTATAACGAAATAAACATATAAATTAAAAAAAAATAATAAGTTTAAGTAACTTAAACCCAAATTACGTGGCACCCCGGTTGAAGACAACTGCTGTAAATGTAGCACCTGAAAACTAAGCATCCGACCTGAACGAAGTGCATAAGCTTTAAAAGGGTTAGGTAAAATAAACGGAATAAAATGTCAATATAGCAAACTCTAGAGTAATGAATAACCTGTCATTTGTCATGTATTGTTATAAAAAAAATGTTTGGTAACTTCAGATTAGGGTACCCTGTCCAACATCGTGGCTAGCAAAACAGTGAATGACAAGTTGTGAATCCGCCCACTGTTTTCCTACGTTGATATGCCTAGGGCAGTGGTTTTCAACCGGGGTGCCCAACAACATTCCAGGGGTGCCACGTAATTTGGGTTTAAGTTACTTAAACTTATTATTTTTTTTTATTTATGTTTATTTCATTATAAAACGGTGTACAGTATCTTTTTAATTTTGTGGTGATTTAAAATTGATGTTTACTTAGTACCTCTATATAAAGAATAAAATTATTATATACTGTATATACAGTAGACTCTCGATTTTTCCGGGATAGATGGTAAGAAACAAATCCCGGATAATTGATTTCCCGGTTAATCCAAAAATACAGAAGTCCCCGACATACGTAAGAGATGTTCCAGGACTGCTTCGTCGAGTTTTACATAACTCGGAAATGATTAAAAACATATTGCTACTATATTATTATTGACAAATCTGAATTCAGTGCGATACTTGATTATTAGTTTCATTTTCTGATCCAAATCGATCGTTTTCCTTTTGTTGGTAGATTCAGTAGTACCGCTGTCACTAATCGCCAGCACCATTTTAACAGTCAAAATGAATTTTCTGTAAAGAACTTCACAGGGTTAAGGCGAAAACTCACTATTATCACCCCGCACGAGCTCATATTTTACTAAAGCACATTTCTGGAGGTCGCTACCAAAAAACAATTTGCATTTTTTGTGTTATAGTTAAAAACCTTAACTATGCTAAGCACCCCAATCCTCAACAACAAAAAACAATCAGAAAGAAAACGCCTCCACAATAATCAGCCAATGGATTCCATCAATGTCGATCCACTGGTGATATTCTGGCTTATGTTACCCATTAATAATAAATTCAATGGAACAGTTTGGTGAAACATCAGAACTGAGTGGGAGGAGCTTTCACCTGTCAATCACTTCTTTCCTCACCATGTTGGATGGGATGCCCGTATAATCTGGAATTCAGCCAAGTGTTTCAATTTAACAAATATTTTAGTGCAATATAAATTCATACCGCTATAAAAAAAATATGGCTAACTGCTCTTGGGTAAAAGTTGTGTCTGCGCAGTGGACGTAGTCTTAATTAAACAGATATTGTACGGTCAAGTTCTGTGATTGGGTGCAGAGCCAAAACTAGGGTGGGACGAGCAGAGCATCAGCATCTGTTGCAGCATTGGGCGCATTCGATCAGTTATATATTTTAAAATTGCTTCAGTTTTGATTTTATTACAGTCGGACCTGTGTTTATCAAACTTCTTTATAGCGAATTTTTTGAATTCATTTTGGTAATTACATTTAAAAGTTTTTGTAAAATGAAGAAAATTTTCATATAACAGACGGATTACGAGAGACTTAACTTTGTATTCTTTGTTTCCACCTCTGGCCTTTAGACAATTTAAGCAATTAGAAAGCGCAAATTAAGGGTTAAAGGGATCCATTCCACAATGTAGGTGGAACGTAAAACATGCAACCACCTATCCCATATACCGAGAAGTCGTACTAGCTTTCTATAGCCAATCTAAAGATTAAAACATATTCCCGACACGGATAATAGCTTCTGGTCAACTTGTGTTTAAAATAAAAATTTTATTAAAAGAAATTCTGCATTATATAATCTTCGTATGTGCTACTTATGATTCCAGAAATATTTGTGATTTTATGAGTGAAAAAAAAAAATTCTAAATTGGGGATATATAATCACTTACGGAAAAAAATATCAGGGAGGAAAAATTTTTTTATTTTTATTTTTTTGGCTGGTGCAGCTTAAGCTTCAGGCTTCCTTGCACCATCTGACTTATGTTACGATATTTATATATACAGTATTTTTTTTATATGACTGAAGATTTCAGTGAGGGGAGGGCACACATTTCACCATCATAACGTAAAAACCCACAAAATTCCAGCTATCGGTATTATCGCAAATGCAATAAGATCGAGTTTACCACCCGTTCATAATGAATTGCAAAAGCCCAGTAACCAGGAAAGTGCAAATTATTTTTGTTTTATGGCAGTGACTTCCAGAAAAGTGCTTTGGAAAAATATGAGCTGAGCTTGCGTGGAATCTAATACTGTAGTGAGTTTTCACCTTAACGCTGTGAAGTTGTTTTCAGAAAATTTAATTTTGACTGTTATCACAGTGCCAACTAAGAGAATGTAGCGGTATTAGTAATCTACCAAGAAAAGGAAAGCGATTGAATTGGATCAGAAAATTAAAATAATAAGGATGTATGAAAATGGCCAAACATTATAATCAGGGCTACGAAATACAAATCAGATTTTACAGTACAATAACATGTGTTATTGTGTTCGTGACCATTTGAACAGGCGTTTTGGGTGTCGATGGATTAGCCGTGGTGGACCCATTTCCTGGCCCCCACGCTCACCTGATTTATCGAGCCTTGAATTCTTTCTGTGGGGGGCCCCTCAAATCTATCATGTATGAATTGCCTGTGGAGATGGAAATGGATCTCATGGCGAGATTCGTCTGCACTGCTGCTACTCTCAAAGAAACTCCAGGTGTGTTCGACCGTGTCCATCAATCCATGCTGCGTCGGTGTCACGCATGCATCGCGTCTCATGGTGGAACCTTCGAGCACCTGTTGTAACATCATGAAATGCATCCATCTCTTACTCCATTGTTAATATTATTGTACTAATTACTGTCTTGTGTCATTTCTGCTTCTTGTGCCTCTGCTACTACTTTCCCGTGACGTTTTCGGTTATGGGTTCCTATGCGATTCACATTCCTTTAGTGTTACCTACCTCCCCTAAACGTTTGTACCAATATTTTTGAGACACCCTGTATATGCTGCGGTGCCGGCTCTATTGTCTCGCATGCACATGTGCCAACAGATCTCCTCAGCCAGTCAGCGGCAACATGCAACAGCGTTCAGTATTCTTAATTCCATCCTGACGAGATGACGTGATAACTTTTCATTTCACAATTTATTTTGTTATCCTTTAAATGCAATCGAAAATATATCTGAATCTTGGCTAGAAATCTCTGCCAACAACATTCGTTCTGTTTGGCAGCATGTTTTGCTCCATTTGGCAAATGATTTCATTGGTTTTGAATCACAAGTTCAGACAATTGCTTAAGACATTACAAAGACTGGAAAAGACTTGGAATTCAAAAGTTTGGACACTGCTAATGTACGTGACTGCACCGACTCACATGCAAATGACTTAGATGATGCAACTCTCCGGGGCTCACATTTGGTGAGTATGGGCTTGGCACACCCAGGGTCCTGAGCTGGATATAATCAAGGCCGCCGTAGCCTAGTGGTCAGGTGCGCGGGTGCATAAGTACATGTGCCTTGAGTGACCGGGGTTCAAGCCCGTGACTGCTGAATACGGTGCTGTTTCTTGTATTCTGTGTATCTTGTAAACTCCTCTGACCGTTTGGTCGTCCCGGAGTATAAACAGAAAATTTATTTATTATCATTCTTCTCTTCCTTGGTGATTCCCTTTATTTATTTCTCTCCCTCTCTCTCCCTCTCTCTTGGGGTAGTTCATAATTTTTTTTGACTGGTGCAGCATAAGCCTTAGGCTTCCTTGCATCATATGGCTAATAATAATAATAATAAACTCTCCTTGAAATTGACGAGCAAACCGCATATGAAGAGGAAAACAATTCTGAAGTGGATAACAATGAAATGGCACCAGAAGAATTGGAGATAATTTTTCAGGGGGTTGACATGGCCTGCAAGGCGATTATGAACGGAGATTCAAATGAACGTAACAACAAGATACAGCAAATTTTACAAGATAGGATTCAATGATACAAAGACTTGTACGCCGAGAAAAAGAGACAACTTCATTATTGAAATACCTAAATAAACAACTGCTTTTTTAAAGCTGTTTTTCATCTCTTGATGTTATCTTTTCATTAATAAAATTTTTGCAATATTTTTTATTTCAAATCCTTTTAATTAGCTATCAAGCGCATATTGTTTATAGATTTATTATAATTTTTTTTATAGACTGTTTCTCTGGTCCGCATTCAATTAAAACCCATTATTATCAGGCCACACCTAGAGTACTGTATACAGGCCTGGAGACCTCATTTCATGAAGGATGTAGAGCTGCTGGAACGAGTACAGAGAAGGGCAACAAGATTAGTGAATGGAACAAAGGGGTGCTCTTACGAAGAAAGACTTAAGTTTTGCGAATTACAGTGTCTGGAGACTAGGCAGCAGCGAGGTGATCTGATAGAGGTGTACAAAGCCTTGAATGGTTTGAGCATGCTCAATGCTGATGGGATTCTTCCTCTTGCTCAGAATAATCACCTGAGAGGGCATAAATTCAAATTGAGGAAAGACAGATGTAGGATAGATGTGCAGAAATTTGCCTTTAGCCAGCGGGTGGTTGGTAGGTGGAACAGACTTCCATCCCTTGTCGTGGAAGTTGATAGCCTAAATAAGTTTAAGGCTCGGCTGGACAGGTATTTCGAACGAACAGAGGGGTGAAGTGGAAGTGGTTATTTTTTATTTATTTATTTTACTTTAATTTTTTTGGCTGATGCTGCATAAGCTTGCTTTCTTGCATCAAATGCCTCTACTAATGCTAATAATTAAATCTCAATCAGCATGGTTTCAGTTTCGGTACTAATTATCAGTGTAATGCAGGGTACTGCTGTATATACAAATCGTAGACCGTTGCAATAGTAATTTTTATAAATTCATAAAGATTGCAAGAGGTGTGCAGAGGAGAATATTCCCCCGGAATTCTTGGGTGCAAACTGAAGGAATTATCTATCACAATCAGGGTTGCTAGGAAGACATGTCCCCGGGCGTCAACAACCCCAGCTACGCTACTGAAAGGTTGGCTGCCTGCATATAATGGGGGCGTACTTATAACACTTTTGCCCCAGGTGTTGGATTGCCTAGTTCCGGCTCTGATTGGGTGATTACTGTGAATGCCTTCACTACCGTTAATCTTAGTTGTGTTTATTATTATTAGCCATAAGGTGCAATGAAGCCTGAGGCTTATGCTGTACCGGCCAAAAAAAAAAAAAAAAAAAAAATTGTAGTTACCCAGAGAAAGAAGTAGAAAGGAATCACCAAGAAAGAGAAGAATGATAGAAGGTCCTGAGCTGGGTAATGTCCAGCTCAGGACCCTGGGTGTGCCAAGCCCTTAATTACCCCCCCCCCTCCGCCTTCCCGCTGTATTTTATAGTGGAAAACAAAATCTCTATTTAAAAACAGCAGTATGGGATATTTTAACCAAAGATTATGCTGAGCCCTCGCTAATCTTAATTATGCTGTTTATCCCCCGCCTTACCGCTGTTTTCATCGTGGAAAATGAGTTCCCTCTAATGCTGTTCCTTAACAGCGGTAAGAGATATTTTTAACAGAGTTCAGTTTTTAACGTGACTTCGGGGGGAGATTTAAGCAAAAAACGTAGTTATTTTTGAAAATTTGTAATTATTTTCGCGTATTTCCGTTTGTTTCTCTTTATCTAGACTTCCATATATGACGATATTTCTGACCGTTAGTCGAGACATGGACTTGTACCCAAGATCTGGATTTTACCAAAAATATAATGAAATTTGTAAAGAGAAAATCCTTAAACAGTATACCTTCAAATCTTTGGTTGTGCTGCAATGGTTTACTGAGCTGTTAATTGCCTATTCAAGATTAGTGGCATTTGATCTGTCTACACCCCTAAAGTCTTACTTGACTAATTTTTGCAGTGGCAAGGCTTTGTTTGTTTGTTTGTTATCTGGTTTTTAGGAGCATTAGCAACTAAGGCCATATTGCTCCGGGATATGCGATGGTCATTCCCTGACCTTTCCGCATCCTCCGTATTTGGTGGTGACGGGCTCGAACCCCGGTCTAATCAAGAAGCGTGTGCTACACACTGCTGCTCCTTCCCACCTGGCTACGGAGGCGCCGGCAAGGCTTTACATAGTTGCATATTTAGTGAAACATGCTAAGTGATGAGGCAACAAATTAAAATTGTTTACAGTGTTATGCAAAGGAGTGCAATTTCACTTATTACAGTTTTATAAATTTGAAAGGGAAGAGATTAATTTTGTGTAAAATGTCTTTCTTTTTTTTTTTCAAGAGGAATTAATTTTTGAAAAGTTTTTTGTTAAAAATAAAAAGTATAAACTCACAATTTTTTAAATATTTGAATTTGTCAAAAACAAATAAATAAAAATTATATATATATAGGCAACCCCCGTATAACAGTTTTGCTCTAACACAATTGATAAATTGCAGCAATCCTCGCACAGTACTTATATAATACGGTTAGAGAATTTAAACAAATCTCGCATAACAGGGTATTTTTGAGCTTTTATGCAGGGAAAACTCTGCTATTATGTTGGATGTAATTTTTGAACTTTTCCACTCTTTTTGAATCCCCGCTGTTGACTCGCTACTCAAAAAAAACAAAAAAAAAAAAAAAAACTGAGAAATCCAGTATTTTATTTTGTTGGGAAATCCCCATGTTATGTTCTGTGCTATTGAACGTATGGAAAAATCTAGATTTCAAATTTTTATTAGTATTGGATAGTATGCCAGGCCATCCAAAAGATTTAAGTCATCCAAACACTGAAGTTATGTTTCTACCACCACAGTTGTACTAGGTTAATACTTCTTTCATTCAGCCATTAGATAAAGGCATGATATCCACCTTTAAAACGCATTACATCAGAAAATCGTTACAAGGGATTTTGGAAAAAATCGATTCCGAATCTACTGAAGTAATGGAGGCATGGAAATATTTCTCAATTGTGGAGGTTCAGCAATAATTGTTAAAAACTCCATAAAGCACCATGAGCTAACCAAGTACAAAATGAATTCTACCCAAGCAATGAGTATTGCAATTGAAGACTGGAGAGGACCTATCACGGTTTCTGCAGTCTACTGCTCACCAAGTTATAATATTAGTAAAAACGAATTCATAACCCTGTTCCAAGCTTTTGGGAATGGATTTATCGCAGGAGGAGATTACAATGCCAAGCATGTACAATGGGGTTCAAGAAGAATAACACTGAGGGGACGAACACTACAAAGAGTAATGCAAGAAAATCATTATGGACATTTATCTATAGGAGAGTCCAACATACTGGCCAACAGATAGGAGGAAAGTTCCCGATACATTAGACATCTTCATAACTAAAGGGATTGCGGATGTTTATATAGATATAACATCAAGTCTAGACCTATCTTCTGATCACTCCTCAGTAACAGCATATTTGAGCTCGCATATCACAATCAGACAGAAACCACCAGTTCTTCATAATAAACACACCGACTGGGAATACTTCCAAGAGCTAATAAATGAGAAAGTAAACTTAAAAATGCCTCTTAAAACATCTGACAATATTGACCTAGCTGTAGAAAACCTAACAACAATAATACAATCTACTGCCAGAAATAAAAACACAGAGGGGAAAAACAGAATTTGCCAATCATCATAAAACAAACAATATCAGAAAAACGAAGGCTAAAAACTGAGCAGACACCCTGAAAACAAAAGAAATTTTAATAACGCAGCAAGAAATTTAAAAAGAATGCTCAATGCAATAAAAAATGAGTCAATTCAAGAATATCTGGAACAGATAACTGCAACTGATGCCACTGACTATGCCTTGTGGAAAGCCACAAAAAGGATAAAACAGCCAACACAACCTACCACCTATCAAAAAACCTAACAATGATTGGGCAAAAAGTGACTCAGAAAAAGCCAACACTTTTGCTGAACACCTAGCAAAAGTTTTCCAACCATATCCCTCTGAATCTACAGCAGAAGAGGAAAAAGAAATCCATCATTATCGTGAAGCTTCTTATCAACTGTCTCCACCTGTAAAAGCCTACTTGAGGAACTGAGACTGAATTCTAAAAAAGCTCCGGGGTACGATTTGATTACTGGTAAAATACTCAAGGAACTACCTCCAAAAGGACTAATGCTTCTAACGCACATATACAATGCCATAATACGCATGGGCTATTTCCCAGCAGCATGGAAAGTTGCCCAAATAATATTGATACTAAAGCCTGGGAAACTTTCCAATGAAGTAACATCATACCAGCACATCAGTCTACTAACAACATTATCAAAAATAATAGAAAAGATAATATTAAAATGGCTGAAACCGATCCTAGAAGAAGAAAACTTAATTCCACCACATCAATTCGGATTCAGACAGCAACATAGCACTATTGAACAAGTGCATAGAGTTGTCAATTTTATCAACAATTGTCTGGAAACAAAAAAAAATATTGCTTGGCTGTGTTCTTAGATATCAGTCAAGCATTCGACAAAGTTTGGCATGCTGGATTACTATACAAACTAAAGCAGGTACTACCTCACCAGTTATATATAATTATTAAATCATACCTCACGGAAAGATATTACCAAGTGAAACTGAAAGAAAAATAAACTCAGTTATACCCAATATTCTGGAGTGCCACAGGGGAGTGTCTTGGGGCCAGTATTGTATACCCTGTACACTGCTGATCTCCCAGTTAACGATAACTGGGAGATCAGCAGTTATCGTTAACAGCAACAAATGTTGCAAATATTGTTAGCAGTTACTGTTAACAGCAGAAAATGTTGCTAACCCTAGTAGCAACATTTGCTGCTGACACAGCAGAACTTGTAACTGATGAAAATCTAATAATTGTAACACAAAGGTTACAAAAGAACAGCTTAACCAGACACAAGCGTGGCAAAAAAAAATAGCACATGAAAACCAATGAGACAAAATCTACTCCTGTTACATTCACAATGAGACAGGAAACACGTCCGCCAGTGAAATTAAACTGCCACGCCATACCGCAAGCATACGATGCTGAGTACTTTGGCATCCATCTAGACAGACACTTAAATTGGAGAAAGCACATTTGGACAAAGAGAAACGGGCTGAAGGATAGCAAGTTGTACTGGATAATTGTAAGGGATTTCAAGTTAACATTGGCAAACAAGCTACTTATATACAAAGTCATACTGAAACCCACGTGGGCTTATGGCATCCAGTTTTGGGGTACCACCAGCACCTAAAACTAAAAACAGAAATACTACAATGCTTTCAATCAAAGATGCTGAGAACCATTACCAACTTGCCCTGGTATGTCACCAATAAAATGATACATAGAGACCTGAACATGCTAACGGTAAAAGAAGAAATACCAACGACTAGAAGTGCATCCAAATTACCTGGCGATGAACCTTTTGTATAACAGCGAAGTTCCCAGAAGACTAAAAGGCCAACATCCGCTGCACTTAATGTAGTGCTTAATGTTTTATTTAAACTAATCTATTCAGTGTGAATGCAGTCGTCAGTGATTAAGTAAACTCAAAGTGTCGTCGCCAGATGTCTCCATCATTCAAGACAATCCTACTAACATTTGTCATACATCAGATTTACTTAATGTTCGTTATCTCGAACAGATTGTAAATGAGCATTATAGTCAAAAAAAAAAAAATTGTGGACTGTAATCAGAATCATAACTTTATCACCAAAAGAAGTAAAACTGTCAACATTAAATGTTGGTAGGAGGGGAAGGTTTTGATGATATGACTACTGAAGCCCTCATGGGTAGCACAATTGATAGAATCACCGGTGGAAAAGACCAGAGTTCGAATCCCGTCGATGATGGGAGGAATTTTTATGGGTCTTTTTCACAACGTGGCCGAGATAGTCAGGCTCATTCGAGGGTAGCATGGTTTTTCCTTCTGGAAACTCGGGTTTTCATCCATCAAAGCAGAAAATCTACCTCAGGACATATGCACTTTAGAGACAATATACACAGAGCAACATGGTCTTAGTTGCCGATGCTCCTAAAAAAAAGATATGATTACTGAAGACGTTCAAGAATTACTGGTAGAAAAACAGGCTGGTGAAGCAGATTTGGTGGAAATGGCATCGGAGGTACCGTATTTCCCCCATGTATAAGACGCACCTTTTTTCGAAAAATTTGGGATCTAAAAACTGGGTACGTCTTATACAGTGGTTGTGGATTTTTTTTTTCTTGCATTTCCCACTTGTCTTTGCGCTCATTGTTTCGCACTTGTTACTGGTATATTAGGTTACGTTTTGCCACGTTCTGCCCAGAAATGGCTCAGAAAAGATTTTCGTACAGTGCTGAATTCAAGTTAAAAGTGATCCAGTTTGCAAAAGTGAATGGAAATCGTGCTGCTGAACGTAAGTTTGGTCCTCCTCCAACTGAGAAAACAATCTGAGACTGGCTACAGGAAAAATAAACCCTACTGAAAACACCACGGCAGAAGAAGACCATTAGAGGCAAGTCAGCAAAATGGCCTGATTTAGAGGAGCAAAGGGCAACTGGAATTCCTGTATCCACAAGATGGTTCAGCACGAGGCAAGAAGAATTGTTGATGAAAAAGAAGTTACTGATTTCAAAGGAGGACACAATTGGTGCTTCAGGTTCATGAAACGGAATGGACTAAGCATGCATAAGCATACTTGCCCAAAAGATGCCTGAAAGCTATGAACAGAAGGTCCTTGAATTTCATCGTTTTGTCATTCAATGTCAGAAGACATCAGTTTGGGTTGGGACAGATTGCAAATATGGACAAAGTCCCCCTTCAATTTGATGTCCCAAGTAACAGAACTGTTGATAAGAAGGGGGTTAAAACTGTAACTGTGAAGACAAGTGGACATGAAAAGAGCCATTATACAGTTGTTCTAGCTTGTTGTGCCGACGGAAGCAAGCTGCCTCCTATGCTGATTTTCAAACGCAAAACAATGCCAAAAGAAGACATTCCTCGAGGAGTGATTGTCCACGTTCGTGACAAGAGTTGGATGGATCAGGATGGAATGAAGATCTGGTTTGAGAAAGTTTGGAGCAGGAGACCAGGTGGGCTCTTACGCAAACCTACCCTATTGGTGCTTGATCAGTTCAGGGCACACAATAAAAAATACAAAGAAGATTGCTGCAGAGCAAAAAACAAAACTTGCTGTCATACCTTGACATCCCAGCTCCAACCACTTGATATCAGCATTAACAAACCCTTCAAAGCTGACATGAGAGACATGTGGAACCAATGGATGAAGTCTTCTGGGGACAATTTGACACCAGCAGGAAGAGTGAAGAAACCAACTATAGGAGAAGTTTGTACCTGGGTGAAAAGATCCTGGGATAATATCAAGATTGAGATCGTTGTCAAGTCATTTAAGAAGTGTGGCATTTCAAATGCCATAGATGGAACTGAGGACGAGGCAATATATGAAGACAGTGATTCATCATCAGACACAGATGAGGACAAGCTAATGGATGGGAGTTTTGACAGTGATGAGTTGTATGAATTTTATGATGAATAAAACTTGAGTTCAATAACGTTATGTAATACATTTTTTTTTCAAATTTCGGGCCCCAAAATTAAGGTGCGTCTTATACATGGGGAAATACGGTAAAACCAAATCAATTCAGAGGATGATAGTGCAGATAAAAATTCTAAACTTACAAATTTTACATTAAAAAGCATACAGGAAGGCAAAGCTGAGCAATTAGAATCTTATTTTTTTTTTAATGCAGATCCTTGAAAGAAAGGAGCCCAAAGTTCAAAAGGGAGCTTCAAAAATGCTTAGTTCCATACGATGAAATTTACAAAGATTTATCAGCAAAAGAAAACAAAACCAGACTAAACCATTTTTTTAAAAGAGAGCAGAAGATACACGAAATCTAAAATGGTGTAATTTTATTAGTTTTGTTAACAAAATAATACATTTTTGTTAGATTTTGGAACGTAATCCTGCTTTTTATACTTTTTCTTAGTCACACACAACACAACACAACATTTTATAGGAATCTAACTACCATGTGATACGAGGGCTATCCGTGTGTGTGTGTATATATATATATATATATATATATATATATATATATAAGGTCAAAGTCCCTATTGATTTTTGTTTTGTGGGTGGTGGTGAAACTTTTTACTAGCCATAGTTCTTCTAGCAGTTGCTGGTTTGCCTATAGTTCCATGTTAACAAGGAAACGAGTTAACAAATATATAAATGTAAAGTTTGGAAAAATTTAAAGTAAGGGAATTATTAAAGATTGAGTCAAGAAGTATTAGGAATATAGTTAGGAAGAATTAGGAAGGGAACATTCCTTTGCATGGCATCTCTCTGCTACTTCCTCAGGGGCTTTGAGAAGATTGATAGCCATACTAAAAGAAATGTCTCATGCATACCCATTTCTCGTCTCAATAACAGTTTTGCTTAGTAAGCACTCATGTTTAGTTATGGATGTCCTAATGTAATAAGGCAAATAAAATTTAATTAATTTACTTTAAAATTTTTGGATTATTTTTAGCTGTAAACTGGGATTGAGCCCCAAAGCCCGATGGGTATGCATCAGAGTAAATATAAAAAAGTATATAAGTATTTACCTGCAGTCACTATAGCTGGTGGTTGGTACTAGAAAGCATGTGCAATCTGCCTGGGAGCCACTTTATAGGAGGCCGGGGCACCATCTGGTCTGATTTGTTAGTTAGTTTGTCATTAACAATTATGTACGTTTGGGTTAATACATTTTAAGATTACATTTTTTATCCACTGGACAAGGACTGGTATAACCTTTCTACAGCATAACAGCTTGTGTATGCCCAGTGGGATAACTATATACATATTTACATACCCCCCCCCCCCTCCCCCAGTAGTAATTTTAACCTTGTGGTGCTTTGGACTTTATTATAATCTGAAGGAGAGGTGTATGTTTGCTTTTGTTGCTGTTTATATCACTTTGTTATCAAATTTACAATTTATAATATCCAGTGAAGTTAGTACTATAAAGGGTTGGGATTGGTATGGGGTTTAATGTAGCCAGGGTCAGCATGAGAACTCCTATTATAGTTAGTTGTATTAGGGGTTGAATTTGGACATCCAGGTTGCAGTGTGGTCAGACGAGCCTTGTCTGAGTACAATGAACTCAGGCGTCTAATAGGTGTCCAAACAGTTGCTGTGACCCTATTAGGGTTAGTGTTGGGGTAATATAGGGTAAAATTGGCTTGATGCTCTAATATGGTATCTGATGAACTTCACTGGATATTATAAATTTGACAGCAAGGTGATTATAAATGGCAACAAAAGCAAACACGCTACACCTCTCTTCAGATTATAAAGTCCAAAGCACCACAAGGTAAAAATCACCGATGGGAGGGGGGGGGAGGGGGAGTATGTAAATATGTATACAGCTATCCCACTGGGCATACACGGGCTGTTATGCTGTAGAAAGGTTATACCAGTCCTTGTCCAGTGGATAACATTCCCATTTTGATTTGAAAAAAAAAAAAATAATAAATAATAAAAATAAAAATGTAATCTTAAAATGTATTAACCCAAATATCTATATAGGTATTCACCGTAATCCCTAACCATTGATTACAAATTTAATACAGGTCACAAAATCACTAACAAACAAAATGATATATTTTGTTAAACATATATCATTGTTAAAGATATATTATTAATGATATATATATATAAATATCATTAATAATTTTATATAATTATTAATGACAGACTAACCAACAAATCAGATCAGATGGTGCCCCAGCCTCCCATAAAGTGGCTCCCAGGCAGATTGCAAGTGCTTTCTAGTACCAACCACCAGCTATAGTGATTGCAGATAAATACCTATATACTTTTTTATATTTACTCTGATACATACCTGTATCAGAGTAAATGATATATGGCTTTGGGGCTCAATCCAAGTTTGCAGCTAATATTTATGCGCCGCATAAATGCAGCATTGTCACAACTGAACATTGGCTTAAAAGTAGTGTTCAAGTGTGTGTGTGTGTGTGCATATATATGCATGCATGCACACACACATGCACACACACACACACACACAGAGCAGACTCTCGATTTACCGGGATCGGTTTAACCCGGACACTTCAAGGCTCCAAATAAATTATAAAAAAAAACGAAATCATAAGATTCAAGTAATAACTAGAATATGTATAAACAGATGTTTTGCGAGTCGCAAATGAGCGACAAGCAGGGCGTTATAAAGTCGTCACTGGGAGATTATTTCGCAATCCGATACAGTAGTTTATTATTTATTTATTTTTTTTGTTTAGAAATCGCAAAAATGATGGGTAAAATGATTGCACTTTCAATTAAACAAAAACTTGAAATTATTCAAAAGTTTGAAAACGGTGCATCCTTTAAATCTCTAAAGAACCATTATAATGTTGGTGACCAAACCATGCACGACATTGTAAAAAATAAAGGGAAGCTATTAGATATTAGAATCGACATCGAAAAAAATAAAGGGAAACAACGTATTGGACACGCGAGTAGTTGTTTGGTTTTTAGGAGCATTAGCAACTAAGGCCATATTGCTCCGGGAATATGCGGTGGTCATTCCCTGACCTTTCCACATCCTCCGTATTTGGTGGTGACGGGCTCGAACCCCGGTCTAATCAAGAAGCGTGTGCTAAACACCGCTGCTCCTTCCCACCTGGCTACGGAGGCGTGGTAAGTTTTTTATCCATCGCCATATTTTTTACGTAGGTTGCTGAACCTTTTTGGATATACAGTACTGTAGTAAATCGCCGACTTACGTAACTTCGAACTTATGTTAATTTTTTTCATTCAATTTTTTTTCTTTCTTTGAATTGTAAAATTTAACAGAATAATAATAATAAGAAATCAATAATGACGATCACGGCAGGCACAAATTCCACAAGCGGGATACGGAGTAACAATAGGAATGAAGAGAAGATTCTTAGTTTTTTTGTTTTTTTTTTTATATGACTGAAGATTTCAGTTAAGGGACACATATTTCTCCATAATAACGCAAAATTCCACAGAATTCCAGCTATCGGTATTATCGCAAATGCAATACGATAGATTTTACTACCCGTTTATAATTAGATGCACAGAAGAGCCGAATAACCCGGAAAGTGAAAATTGTTTTTGTTTTATGGCAGTGACTTCCAGAAATGTGCTTTAGTAAAATGTGAGCTTGCGTGGGGTGATAATAGTGAGTTTTCTCCTTAACCCTGTGAAGTTCTTTACAGAAATTTCATTTTGACCGTTATTATGGTGCGACTAAGAAAAGAAGTGACAGCGGTACTTTAGTAAATCCATCAAAAAAAAAAAAAAAAAATGAACGCAATCGATTCGGATCAGAAATTTAAAATAAGAATGTGTGAAAACAGTCAAACATGAACAAGTATCGCGCGGAATTTAAATTTGTCAGTGTCAACAGTGAACACAATAATAAAGGAGAAAGACAGAATACGAGCTGTAAAGCAATCGGTACCAATGAAGTCAACTATGATAACCAAGACTACGAAATACATATCAGTTTTTACCGTACAGTTTCTTCCTTTAATAAAGAAGTAAATTTCATGTGGCAATTTTTAAAAAATTTTCTTGAAAATTTTATCATGAAAAAAAGTTTATCCATTATATTTCCCTAGTTGTGAAAAAAAAAAAAAAAAAAAAAGAATAAAAAAGTCGTGCGTCTGCCGAGCATGAGCGGTAGATGGTTTTATGTTTCACATCAAAAAGTCGCCAAAAGTGCGAGCCCATTGTTAAAATATTCACAGCTCACCACTGGGTGTATCTAATAAAGTGGCAGCACAGTGCACATATACATACATATTTATATATATATATAAATCTCTCTCTCTCTCTCTCTCTATATATATATATATATATATATATATATATATATATATATAGAGAGAGAGAGAGAGAGAATATTTATCACAAAATATAAAAAATAGATAAATAAAGTGCATGTTACAATATCCCATAACAGCACTTGGGCTAATTTTTAAAAATAAAATATCAAATATCTTTTAACTAAAAAGAAGCTACAAGCTAAGAAAACTGAGAGGCTACAATACAACCCTCAAAGCTGCCAAGGCCAGACAGTTGCAGGAAAGTGCTAAATTAAATAGTGCCTGAACTATCGGGACTAGGAAAAAAAAAAAAAAAAAAAAAAAAGTCTAGTCTAGTCAAACCTCGGGTCTGAATACCAGTACAGTACTGTATTATTATGTGGGTTCTTAAGACCAGATTAAATGAATAAACAGTGCACGAGCTTCCTAACAAATCAGCTGGGGATGTAAATCATTAGGCTATGAGCAAGGGGGTGGTGGGAGGTAGTCAATGGCCAACGGTAATGGAGTATTTGTTTGTATACATGATTTAGGATGCACAATAGCATCTGCTGTGGGAGAAAATGGCTGGACAGGTGAAGGCATAAATGAAGAAGGCACTGCTCCAGGCCTGAGTAGAGATTAAACAATGGGATCCTCCAGGCATAGCTATCCCAGAAGGAAGGAGAGATATGGGCAGTGAGAAGTTTAACTGTTACAGGAGTTGCCTATACAAGCAGGGCTGCTGCAACCCTATGCGCCACCAGTAAGCAAAATCAAATTTGCCGCCCCAAAACATTTGGATTAAAAAAATAAAATAAGGCGTAAATAATTATTAATTTATTGAAAAAGAAAAGAATTACAACATATCTCACATATAATATAATGAAACAACAAAAAAATAAATAACAAAATCATTCTAAAATTCTGAAAATGACTAAATTCGAAATCACAGTAATCGTACCCACAATAATAAAATAAAAGGAAAACTATAATGTTAAAAAAAATTTGTTTCCTTGCTTTAAAATGTGTGAATTTATTAATTATTTCATTTATGTTTATTTTTTTCAAAAGATTGTTTTCTATTGAAATTATTGCCAAATTATAGAGTTGTATAGAGAGATGAGCTAAGCTACAACCCAACTGAAGAAACCTTTAAAAATTCAAAAATTACTCCAGTCTACAATAGGACTTTAAATCAGATCTCTCCAAAGAAGCAACAAGGGGTAAAACCACTATACTTTCATGGAGAACCAAATATCAGAGTATCTCCATTTGTATTAAGAATGCAGTACTACAGAAAGAAATTATAATGGCAACCCTACATTGGCAGACAAAAAAACTGCATCACCTTAAAAAAAGTAAAATCTGTAATGAAACATTTGATTAGTCATTTTGTTTGTCGCAAAGCAAAAGGTATTGCATCAGCCATTTCTATAAATACAGCATTGGAAGAGTATACATGATCATTAGTGACCTGTTTTGCAGAGGTATAAGCATGGCTCCATATGTTCCGTGACACCAAGAAAAAAAAGTGTAGCTGTTGCTCTGTCCCAGGAAGGGCTTTCTACGCATGCTATCGCTGATAAAATAGGCTGCCACCAGTCAACAATATCCTGGGTGCTGAAATTAAAGCATGACACCAGCAATGTGACGAAAAGACCTAGATCAGGCTGTAAGAGAGCGACTACACCTTCCCAAGATTGAAATTTGAAACAGCTATGCCTTCGTAATCGCCATGCTAGTGTTCCCCATCTAAAACTGGACTCTGAGATGGCTTCTGGTGTTGAAACAAGTGCATGAACTATCCAAAGACAGCTTTTGGAATGTGGTCTGCATGCTTATCCGCCCAAGAAAAAGCCTTTATTGACCCAACAAATGAGGAAGAAGTGACTTGCTTGGGCTAAAACGCATGTTTCATGGACAAAAGAGCAATGGGACACCATCTTTTCTGACGAATCGAAATTCAACCTGCATGGCTTAGGTCTCATATTTCCATTAATTATGCATCTTCCCAAAGGGTAAGATGCATAATTAATGGAAATATGAGAAATCATGCAAATGGCAATCGTGACAACCAAACATACATTTTATTGCATGGCTTAGGTGGGAAGCGATATGTCAGAAGACGAAAATCAGAGTCATACCATCCTAACTGCATAACACAGACTGCAAATCTGGACTGTCCTGCCGACAGTCCAGATTTGAACCCTATTGAAAATTGCTGGTACATAATGTTCAGAATGGTAAAAATGTTCAGAAGCCAGCAAAGTAAGATTCAGCTGAAGGAGAGCATTGTAAGGGTGTGGTACCACAAAATTGGGCAACCGTATAACCAGAAGTTGATTAACTCTATGCCAGATGGTTGCAAGGCTGTAATTGCAGCTCGAGGAGGAACATCAAAATATTGAGGACTTATTATAAATATCTTCCCAAAGGGTAAGATGCATAATTAATGGAAATATGAGAAATCATGCAAATGGCAATCGTGACAACCAAACATACATTTTATTGCAAACGGAAATTGTCATTTCAGTTTGTACAAATAAATGCAATAAAATGTATGTTTGGTTGTCGTGATTGCCATTTGTATGATTTCTCATATGGCAGTTAGGTCTTTTTATTGGATTTCATTCACAGAGATATATATCCCATCTAACAAATGCATTTTGAACATTTCTGCAACCCACAATACAGTGCAAAACACATTTTCAAAATTCACAAGTGATGCAGTTTTTTTGTCTGCCATTGCAAACCATAAAGACTTGCAGTGTCTGTCACTTTATTTGCATAGCAACGATCCTCTTGGCTTTGACCTCAATCCTGTGTACTAACCACATAGGGAAAAAAATTTCATTGTTAACTGAAACATTATACTTGAAATGCATGCATGTTATCAGCATGCTACATGCATTAAAAATCTGCAGATAAAACAACCACTAGATGGCAGTGACAAATGTACTGATGTGGGATTTACTTAAAGATGTAACTACCATCAGAGGTAAATAGAAGAGCTGTTGCTTTCAATACAGGTGATTATAGTGGTCTTAGTTTTTAAATTCTATACAGTTGGACCATCTGATGATGTTTCCAGAAGCATTCAGGGAAGTAAATGTAGAAGCTACTAGGCTTTTTATACTAACTAAGAAAATACTGTTAAAGGCTTAGACCTAAATAGGTGTCAGGTGAACTAAAGAGACTTGTGGCAGAGAAGAAAAATGCATATAAATTATCAGGTTATACAGAAACCCTACAGCAGATATAAATTATCTATCAAGTCACAAAGGAGAACTTAAGGCAGATTATAAGAGGTCTTTGGCAAATGATGCAAGGAAAAACAGCAGAGACTTACACTAAGTGAACACTGAATTATGACCACCTATCTAATACTTCATTGGTCCTCCTTTTGCCCTCAGTACAGCAGCTATCCAATGTGGCATTGATTGAACAAGATGTCTAAAGCGTTCGGCAGGTATGACCAACCAAGCTGTGCGTAATGCGGTCAGCAATGCAGGTATGGAGGTGACTGGTGTATCAAGATGCCTGATATGCCTTTCCATAGCGTCCCATGAGTGCTCTATGGGATTGATATCGGTGGAGTTCGGAGGCCATTCAATGTGCTGGAGTCAGAACTGTGTTCCTCAAACCATTCCTGAACAAGTGCCCGATAGCTCGGCACATTGTCATCTTGGAAGACACCATCGCCATTTGGGAAAAGTGAACATAGCAGGGTGTACACAGCAAGCAGTTGACGATAGCAGAGACCACCGATACGTTGTTCCACATGCACCAGGAGTAAGTTCCTGCTAGTGAAACATGCTCCACACGATACAACCGCCTCCACTGGCCTGCGCTTTTGATACCATGCATGATGGATCAAGAGCCTCGTGTTGTTGACACCAAATCAGTACACGACCATCCACGGTGTGGAGTAAATAACGTGACTCACCTAACCAGCACACCTTTCATTTCAGTCTTCTAACATCCAACTTGCATGCTCTTTGCACCTGGCAAGTCTTTTACGCCGATGAACCTTGGTTAGGAGAGGATGCCGTAAGGGTCATCTGCTGGTATAGCCCATACATGCGACGCATGGTCGTGCCAGATATTGTTCCGGGTTGGCCCATGTTGGTTATATTGGGTAGTCAACTCTTCAACAGTGCTGCACCTGTTCAAGTCGTCGGACGTGGCGCTCACCTCTAACATCAACTTTTCGCTGACCTTTGCAGTTTTGCCGTCGGGTCATTGTTTGACCATTTTTACGCCACTCCTAATTCACTATGGTGGCTCTTGAACACCCCACCAGTTCAGCCGTTTGGGATATCGAGACACCAGCTCATCAAGCACCCACAATCTTTCCTTTATCAAAGTCCGATAAATCCTCCCTTTTACCCATCACGCTCAGAATTTTACTACCTACTGAACTACTGACACCTTATCTATGCTACATAAGTCGACTAATTCCGCACTCTTGTACCTCACATGGTCAACGGGTCGCATTCGGTTTTCATAGGGGTGGTCATAATTCAGTGATCACTCAGTGTATTTACTAATTTAAATATTAGAAGGAAAGGAATAATCACATTGGCCAACTTGATATCAATGGTTTAACTGTTGTTATGCTGCTTGGGTTGCTAACAAATCATTAGGTATTTTGCATCTACATTCACACATTAGGAAATTTAGGGAAGGGGATGCCAGAAGTGTATTGAATTCTAACAGAGGGCTCAATTATTTGTAATAAATGAGAGGAAAGTGGAAGAGAAACGTTGAAGCTAAATGTAAGAAACTTAAGTTTTTACACATCCCTTGAAATATCAAAAGTAATTAATTTCCCACGTGTATACCCCACTTTAGGTATGGGCCAGACATTGTCCTTTTTAATGCCTATCATGCTAGATTTGGCTTTTTTTCTTCTTTTTTTTTTTATATGAAATGAAAACCTGAAAGGACTAGGAATGAGTTATTACTATGCTAACAAGAGATGCATTTCAATCATGGTTCGCTTGATCCTCACATATGGCATTCTGAACCTGACCAATGTATCGGGAGGGACCCTTCCTGTAATTAGCATTTATCCTGTGGTGTTCACAGAGGGAATAAGCAATGGCCCGGCAAAGTAAAGTGTCTACTTCGGTCACTATAAAGCATTAAGTTTATTGTTTCGAGGTCCATTTCCCATTTTCACAAAAACATTCTACCCTTGTCTATTGCTCTGTTTCTGTACAGCCAACAAGACCCGGATTTTGTTACTGGCCATGAATAATACATTTTACAACTGTTTTACTTGTACTGTATCTGTTCTGTTTTCGTTTGTGGTGGGAAAATTTGTTGCAAAGTTAATTGAAGGAGTAACTTGGAAAGAGAGTGGGAAATGGAACAAAAAAATTCAGCCAATCAGAGATTTTCATTTGCATTACTGGCAGAAAAAAATTTTGCAGCTCTTAGCAAGCATCATGTACCACTCTGTGATTCTACATTTTTAAGTTTCTCAGAACATGAAAAAATTTATTCATTACTACCATTTTTTTCCAACTTGTGATAGAAAAAGATCAGAGAAAGATATAATATGAATTTCCTAAAGCTATTTTTCTTGTCCGCACTTTTTTTTTTTTTTTGCGTTTAGTGAACAATGAATGCACACCTCTGAATAAAGAAGTAGTATGCATTGATTTGCTTTGTATGCAATGCAATGCTAACTTTGTAGTAATTCTGTAATAAGTGATTTTATTATTAAATGTAAGTGAATTTATCATTCCAGTTTTCATAAGTTTACATTATGGATATTCACAAATTATGAATGGTCCATGACGTCGGCGATTGTCAAACGTTGTATAGTTTGTAATAATAATATATTATTAGCCATATGGTGCAAGGAAGCCTGAGGCTTAAGCTGTCTACGTGGGTAGCACAGTGGTATCATCACCGTCCTCCCCACACCGGGTGGAAAAGGCCAGAGTTTGAATCCCATCAATGGTGCAAGGAATAGGCTTTTTTCACTTCATGGCTGAGTTAGTTGGTCTCGGGTGTAGATAGCAAAGTTTATTCACCAGAAACTGGGGGTTTTTTCGTCCAGCAAACGAGAAAAAAAAAATCGACCAGAGAACACACGCAATTTATAGACAAAATAAAAATATTATTATTATTAAATCAGTTTATTAACCCAATAAATATGGCCTGTACCCCTTACATGGCCATTCAGCCAGGAGGGTGATCCATAATACAATTAATTATTTACTTTCTATATAAACAAACAAGTTTACATTAAATATGAAAAATATAAATCAGTTTTACAATCAGTGGAGTAACAAGGTCAACTTACATAAATAACAGCCATAAATATGAAATATTTACAAATTTTAGTAGCTGATTTAACAGTAAACAAATTTAGGTACAGCTTTTTCAGTGGGAGTAGAAGTCATAACTCCATCCATGTGAAAGTTTCCTGTAGTTTCTCTATTCTGTATCCTTTTGAGTCAGAACTTGCCTAGATCAATCGCTAGTCTGTTGATAAGCTGGATAGTGTTTCCAGGGAACATAGCACTTAGGTGACCTAGATGTCTGGCCCTGTTTGAAGAGGAAGCAGAGGGTCCATCTGGCAAGGTCCTACTGTCCTTGAAGTCCAAACGATGTAGTCCACTCTCGGGGCATCTATGCGTCCGGTTATGAGTTTAGTGAGTGTTAGAATATTTTGGGCAGCAATCTGATGTTTCCAAGGCATCACGTCTAACGTTAAGTAGAGCACCGAACTAGAGATGGTATACTGTCTCGAGAAATTTGATGAGGTGGGTTTTGGGCGCTGAGAACCAGATGATGGAGGAATATAATGGAATGGGATAAAGGCAACGTTGGACATATCGGATGATTAGCTGAGGATCATGTATTCCTGTGAGCTACTGGCGTAGCAGCCACATTGCTGCATAGGTCTTCATTTTGGTGATGCTTAGATGCTGCTGAAATGTGAGGCCCTTATCCCATGTTAAGCCCAAGTCCTTATGTGAGATGACTTTTGCTACAAGTTCCCCTGCGATACAAATTTGTATATTGTTACTTAACCTTTCGTTTGTAAAGGTGATTTAGCGTGATTAAGTTCTAGATACATTTCTAGTTGTATTTTTTGATTGGCCAGTTGGTTGATGGTACCTGCTTGATTAGGATTAGATGATGTTATGTAGAATTTAATGTTGTCCGCATAAGATAGAAAGTCCTGTTATGAAGCAAGGAAGGGTTCAAGGGCTGCAGCGAACAGTAAGGGGGAAAGGACCCTTCCCTGTGGTACTCCTCTAGTGACCAGGCACCTATACTGATAGTTTTGATGAGTGATTAGAAGCTGTCTAGATTTTAGAAATGCTTGTAAAATTCGTAGAGCACTACCAGTCACGTTGAAATAGTTCTCCAAGATATGTATTAATGCATCAATACTGGCACATATGCTGCTATTACCTTACTTCCCCATGTATAAGACGCACCTTTTTTCGAAAAATTTGGGGTCTAAAAACTGGATGTGTCTTATACAGTGGTTGTAGATTTTTTTACTTGCATTTCCCGCTTGTTGTCGTTGCACTCATTGTTTCGCACTTGTTACCAGTATATTAGGTTACGTTTTGCCACGTTCTGCCCAGAAATTCAGAAAAGATTTTCGTACAGTGCTGAATTCAAGTAATGAGGAGTTGTATGAATTTTATGATGAATAAAACTTGAGTTCAAAAACTTTATGTAATACATTTTTTTTCAAATTTCGGGGAAATACGGTACATCGAAGAAGACGACATCAAGTTGCGCTCAACCGCTGAGGGTTCTTTGAATTCTTGTGTGTCAAGCAGGTTGGTACTAGTAGACCTGCCTTTAATTACTGTTTGGTGGTAGGGAGGCCTGAGGTTGAAGCAATGTTCTGTAAATGCTGGCTTAATGGCCTTCTCGAAGTGTTTCAGGAATCCACAGCTGATGGCAATCGGCCTGTAGTCCTTCGGACGTTTACATTTTGGTTATTTGTTATTTGGTTTTTTTTAGGAGCATTAGCAACTAAGGCCATATTGCTCCGGGATATGCGGTGGTCATTTCCTGACCTTTCCGCATCCTCCGTATTTGGTGGTGACAGGCTCGAACCCCGGTCTAATCAAGAAACATGTGCTACGCACTGCTGCTCCTTCCCACCTGGCTACGGAGGTGCCTTTACATTTTGGTACTGGGCACACAAAGTACGTGTTCCAGATTTCTGGGGGATCTGCGCTAGTGATGATTTGATTGAAAATATGTACCAGAATATCAACAATGTAAATGCTGCATATTCGCAACAATGAACAGTGGAAAGCTTTTTTTTTTTTTTACTATTCTTTGCATTTTGTTACAATTTGACAGAAAAATTTGTAATTTTATTACCTCTGATATCAGTATTTCTTTTATTGAAAATTTGTTGGTGGATCATTTACAGATTGGAGGAAGATATTATAATATGAATTTGCACCAATCACTCAGAACTCTTCAGCTTCCTTTCTCTGAAACTTTTGTAATCAATGGATTAGAGATGATAAATATAACTGACTCTGCAAATTAGATGGTGATTATTTAAAATGTTTTTTGTAAATATTGTACATGCACGCTGACAGCCAAATTAAGTGATATTGAAAGGCATAATAATTACAAATTAATCACAAGAAAGACAAAGAGCCTTTAGTTTTCAGCATCAGAGATACTGCCATTCAAAAAAATTAGCGATACAGACGGGGCAAAGGCAGAAAGCAGCATGGCATTTTTCATTAGCTATGCATTGTGCATTGGGTAATTGATCATAGTTATCATTGGGTAGTTGATCACAGCTGTTCACTGTGCATTGGGTATTTGATCATTTGAGTGACATTTGTGAATTTCGCTTTCAGACAGCAGGGTAAGGATTTCAAACTGCAAAGAACAAAATGTACTTCAATAATATGCAATGCTATAGCAGCACATTTCATGGATAATTTAAAATCTGATTTAGGAAATAGAAACTTTAGTTTAATCATCGATGAAAGTAATGACATTAGTGTTATAAAAATGTTGGGAACTGTAATACGGTACTATACGAATTTCAAGAATCGATTTGTGGTAACTTTTCTTGACATAATCAAACTCAATGAATATATTGCAGAAGAAATATATGAATCTGAAATCATCACTAAGAAATAATGGATTAAAGTTGCACCAACTTATTGCACTTATACTGACAATGCATTCGTAATAGTTTAAATTAACAATGATGTATAAGAAATTAAAGGCTGAGATTCCCTGTCTGCTTCTTATCAAGTGTGTAATCATTCACTCCAACTAGCAGTGTCAATGAGTGTCTACCACGAAACAGATTTTCTTATTGTTCTCACAGCCACCTCTTAAACACGCTAAATATAAGCAGCTTTATAGTTTAATGAATTATGGAGTTCCACATTTGATCGCTGATAAAGCGCAAAGTGTATTTATTGTATAAATTTCGTTATTCTACAACAAGTAAATTGAAACAAAACATGCAAGAAAATTTTTTCTAATTGTCTGTTACCTTATAATTTCTTCTTAGAATTTTTAAAAAAAAAAAAAGCACACAAAGCAGCCACGCTAAAAGGAAGAGGAAAATAGAGTCCACGGAAGCACTAGAAAAGGAATATTTCTAGTACAATAAAATCTGCCGAGTATTTTGCTGTTATTCTTGATTGTACACCTGATATTGGCCATCAGGAACAGGGCTGGATTAAGGTATTCCTGTGCTCCGGGCAGAAAGATTATTTTAGTGCCCTTTGCATATCCTAGAAGTCTGGGTAAAGGTACTGACTCCAAGCTATAATCAGCTTCTGGAGCCCTGGGTCTGCACAGTGGTATCGTCACTGTCCACCCTACACCAGGTGGAAAAGGCCCAGGTTCGAAAACCCGTCGATGACATGAGGAACTTTAATGGGGTATTTTCGCTCCATTGCTGAGTTAGTCTGTCTCAGGCGTAGATTGTAAGGAATTTTTTTCCCCAGAAACTGTGTTTTTTTCTCCAGAAACAGGTTTTTCATATAGCAACAACAGACAAATCAACCAGAGAACACATGGGTAGATGTAATCAATTTTGGTCCTTGAGGTTGTCACAGACATTCTCTCAGATATGCCAGACAAGCTGTTCTTGCTACCTGGGAGTCTAAAACGCTGATGGAACTGATATTCGGGTGACACTCAAGTCAAAGTGGACCCAATTTCGGCGAAGTCCGGACGGTCTATGACAGCCAAATCCTCTGCTTGCACCTTCACGATGGTGGGACTGTTAGTAATCCTGGGTATAACCTTCATGCACAAGTACATGGTGGGTGACCTCCCAGGTGTGAACCAACGTAAGCAGGGGTCGAGGTGTGGCGCCCACACCGCATGGAGGAACGCCGCCCCTCTATGTTACCAGGCAGTACTAGGTGGTAGATGACTCTCATCAACCGGCGAAATACCACCACTTTGCTTATTGGAGGCTTGAAGTGGTGGAACCCATGTTTAGTCTCTAGAGCTAAGTTCCGGCCAACCCTTCCCTATCTCTTCCATCATGCAGTATGATTGATGATTTTTGAGGTTATGATGAATGTCGTGGCGAGATCCAATATTCCTTACATTTCAAGGGTACAGATCTAAAACTGTGTTCGCAGGCCGGCCGCTAGTTAGTACACCGGACTGAACCTATTGGTAACTCTCTAGGAAGCTTCCGGATCAGCTAGTGTATAATCTTGCTACCTCTACTCTGCCAGATAGTGACTGGAGGGAGTCCGAGTAGTGTGTATGTGGGGAGCATTGTCGAGGCCACGTTATGTCAAGGATCTGGGTATATTCTTACCACATGTACGCCATATCCAAAAATTTCATTACTTCATACAGCATGTCCCACCCACTTTTTCTTACTATTGAATACACCATGAATTGTCAAAATAATACAGCAAGCTTATCTGCGAAAAGATCTAAACCTCCCAAGGACTTCCTAATTCATTTCACAAATATACGTGGTCTCAATTCTAATCTCAACAATGTCCATTTCCACTTGCAGTCTTCCAAACCCCATGTACTTTTTCTGACTGAATCTCAGTTATCAGTTGATTCAACTACTGCTCATCTCAGATGTCCAAATTATTTGCTGTATGATTCCTTTCGCCTCAAAGGTGGTACTTGTGCATATGTCCGTTCTGATATTCCCTGTCAGAGACTTGGCAATTTGGAATCTCCTCTCTTTGATCTTCTCTGGCTTAAAATCTCTCTACCTCATTGTGTAAAATTCATCTGTTGTCTCTACCGTTCTCCCAACTCCACTAATCACTTGGAGCTCTTTGACTTCCTCTCTTTGCAACTTGACTTTCTCCAGTCCAACTTTCCTAACAGTGAGGTAATTTTCCTTGGTGATTTTAACGTTCACAACTCCAGCTGGCTTCCGTTTTCTAGTCACACCGACCCAGCAGGTCGAGATGCTGAGGCTTATGCAATTACTAATGACCTAGCACAGATTGTTCATTTACCTACAAGAATACCGGACAATCCTAATCATACAGCCAATATGCTTGATCTTTTTCTCACAAACAACCCTTCTAAGTACACGGTCGAAGTGAGAGCTCCTTTAGGCACTTCAGATCACAACTTGGTGATTGTCTCTTCTCCAATGGAACCTTTATCTCATGGCTATTCCCAACCTCGTATTGTTTGGCATTACAAGAATGCAAAATGGGATGACCTGCGAGACTTCTTTTCTTCTTTTCCTTGGTCTGATTACTGTTTCAAAACTTCTGATGTCAACGTTTGCTCAGATCGTGTCAGTGAAATTATTCTTGCAGGAATGGAATCCTTTATCCCACACTCCACTTTAAAATCTCGTCCTTTATCTAAACCTTGGTTTTCCAATAAATGTGCTAAGGCTGTCCAAGAGAAGAACATTGCACATCGTAATTGGCTTGTTTCCAATTCTTCAGTTTCATTTTCTTCCTACACCAAAGCTCGCAACAATTGTAAAGCAGTTATTAATCAGTCCAAACTAGAGTTTGAACAGGCTAAGAGTAGAAAACTTGCTTCTTGCCCTAATGGTAGCCGAGCATTCTGGTCTCTTGCCAAAGCTATTGGCCGCAACTTTTGCCCATCTCTGCTCCCACCTCTGTCCAAACCAGATGGTTCTGTTGTCACTTCAGCCAAGGATAAAGCTGACCTGCTAGCATCCCATTTTTCTTTGAGCTCATGTATTAATGATCTTGGTAAAACACCTCTCACCATTCCTAACACGCTCCATTCAATGCCTCTTGTGGTCTTCCGTCAAAAGGATATCAGAAGGATTTTGATGAACCTTGATGCTAAGAAAGCTCCAGGTCCTGATGGTATTTCTCCACTTGTTCTCAAAACCTGTGCTCCTGAACTTACTCCTATTCTTTGCCGCCTTTTTTCACTTTCTTATTCCAAAGGTTTTTCCTTCTGCTTGGAAATTTGCTCATATCCAGCCAGTTCCTAAAAAGGGTGACAAATCCCTCCCATCCAATTATCGTCCCATTGCAATTACTTCTACTCTTTCTAAAGTAATGGAGAAATCAATTAACCGCCAACTCTTAAACTACCTAGAAACCTTCCGTCTGATCAACGATCGCCAGTATGGATTCCGTCAGTGTCGATCCACTGGTGATATTCTGGCTTATGTTACCCATTTATGGACTAATTCAATGGAAAGGTTCGGTGAAACACAAGTAGTTGCTCTTGACATCTCAAAGGCTTTTGATCGTGTTTGGCATAAAGGTCTTCTAAACAAGCTTCCATCTTATGGTTTGCCAACTGTTTTTAGTAATTGGTTATCCAGTTTTCTCTCTGATCACTCACTGAGGGTGATGGTAGATGGCTCTCTGTCTTCTAACTTCTCCACTAATGCCGGTGTCCCCCAAGGTTCAGTTCTTTCCCCCACTCTTTTCCTCTTGTATATCAATGACCTTCTTCCATTGACTGGTAATCCTATCCATAGTTTTGCCGATGATAGCACATTGCATTCAACTTTCCATTTTGAGAAACCTAGTCCAGCTCAATCAGCTTCAACTTCTCGAAAATCTGCTGCCAATTCCTTAAATGCCGATCTTCAGGTAATTCTCCAGTGGGGCAAAGACAACTTAGTTGATTTCAACCCTTCTAAAACTCAATCTTGTCTTATATCTCGCAAAAAGGATTCTTCTGCTCCTATGCTTATCTTTAGTGACACTCCGATTTCTAGGCAAAATGATATATCTCTTTTGGGGATTACCCTGACTTCTAATCTCTCTTGGCACAAGCACATTACAAATATTGCTTCCTCTGCATCTAAAAAACTTGGTTTTCTCTTTCGCTCTCGGCGTTACTTTTCTCCCAAACAGCTGCTCACTCTGTATAAATCGCAAATCCGCCCTGCCATGGAATATTGTTCCCACATCTGGGGTGGTGCCCCCAAAACCTCTCTCAGGCTTCTTTATTCCATTCAGAAGAGGGCAGTTAGGTTAATTAATGATTCATCTCTAACAGAGTCTCTCCACTCGCTTTCTCATAGACGCACTGTTTCTGCTGCATGCCTCTTCTACAGATACTTCCATGGGCACTGTTCTTCTGAATTGGCTTCTATAATTCCCGCTCTCTCTTTCAAAACAGTCCGAACACGTGCCGCCACCAGCCAACATCCATTTACTGTCCAACTTCAAACCCACAGAACCAACTTTTCATCTTCCTCATTTATTCATTCAACTGCCGTTTTCTGGAACAACCTTCCTTCATACGTATTTCCTGAAAATTACAATCTACAGAAGTTCAAGTCCAATATCAACAAATATCTTCTTTCGTCTTCTCAACCTCCAACCCAAGCACGGTACTAAGTACTATAGGTTATAATACCTCTCGTGTTTGGGGTTCTCATAAAAAAAAAAAAAAATTACGGGAGACCTTAATAAAAATTTTTTTTTTATTCTGTTCAGCACTAATCAGGAACAAACGTCCCAGACAATTAGATATGTCTCCAAAGGAACATTCCCCAATACACCAGTCAGTGTGTGTATGAACAGTTCATAAAATTTATCAATGTAAAGAGCAGTACCTCAGAAAATTTGTACAATGTGCTGAAACAGGAATTCAAAATATTAGGATTAGACATAACATCCGAGGGCAAGGTTATGACAATGGAGCCAATATGAAAGGAAAAGTTTCAGGTGTTCGGGCATGACTTTTACAGGAAAATTCAAGGGCATTTTTTGCACCATATGCTTGTCACAGTTACAATCTAGTTATAGGGGATATGGCCAAAACCTGTCCTGATGCAATGACGTTTTTTTTGGGACACATCAACGTCTGTACGTGCTCTTTTCAGCATCAACAAAGAAATGGTCATTTTCCAAAAATATGTAGTAGTAGTAGTAGTGGCACTTGATGCAAGAAAGCAAGTGTAGGAGCTTATGCAGCATCAGCCAAAAAAAAAAAAAAAAAAAAAATCATACCATACCCTCCAAATGCCTGTCCAGTTCCTCCTTAAATTTATTTAACCTATCAACTTCCACAACGACAGATGGAAGTTTGTTCCAGCAATTAACCACCCGCTGGCTAAAGGCAAATTTCCGCACATCTATTCTACATCTATCCTTTCTTAATTTGAACTTATGTCCCCGTAGGTTCGTATTCTGAACAAGTGGGAGGATCCCATCAGAATTCAGCGTGCTCAACCCATTCAAGGCCTTATAGACCTCAATCAGATCACCGCGCAGGTGCCTAGTCTCCAGCCACTGCAATTTGCAGAACTTAAGCCTCTCTTGGTAAGAGGATCCCTTCATTCCCCTCACCAATCGTGTTGCTCTTCTCTGTACACGCTCAATCAAATCTACATCCTTCCTAAAATGAGGCCTCCAGACCTGTACGCAGTACTCAAGGTGTGGCCTGACCATTGCCTTATACAGAGGGACAATCACCTTCTTTTCCCTGCTAGCAAAATTCCTATATATCATTGACAAAACCCCATGACCTGCCCTAGCAGCCTGTCTGCATTGCTCAGAAAACTTCATATCTGACTGCACAATTATTCCCAGGTCTTTCTGTGAAGGGTCTTTCTGTAGAGCCTTTCTGTGAAACAAGGTGGGAGTGTCGAAATCAGTGCAAGGTATCAAGTTGGTAATTTTGATGATGCGCTTTTGGAAATAACATCAGAATATGCGCAAGCAAGAAGTGAAGCTGAATCACTAGCTAACCAGATGAAGGAATACAAGTTTCTCATTCCTTTAGTATTTTAGCATGATATGATTTTTGTTTCACATAAAGAACTGCAAAGTGATTCTACAGATCTTGCTACAGCACTTTCTTCTTCATTTAAAAACCTTCTGCACTGGATGTAAAAGTATAGACAGACTTGCTTTAAACAAATCTTAGTTAGTGCCACAAAAAAAATATTATTATTAATACCCGTATTTGTGTCTATAAATTGCGTGTGTTCTCTGATCGATTTGCCTGTTTTGCTGCAGGAAAAAAACCCCAGTTACTGGGGGTAAGAACCTTGCTATCTACACCTGAGACCGACTAACTTAGCCACGGAGTGAAAAAAGTCCATTAAAGTTCCTCACATCGTTGGCGGGATTTGAACCCGGGCCTTTTCCACCAGGTGTGGGGAGGATGGTGACGATACCACTGTGCTACCCACGCAGACTAATTGGTGCCACAGAACTTGCAACAGAATTGGAAGTATCTCCAGAATTTCGCACAAAAAAGATTACAAAAAAGAAAGAGGCACTTCAATTACCACCCTGCTGATGAACTCATAACAAATCCTAAGGAAGCTTACAAGGTAAACTGCTTTAATAAAATCGCAGACAAAGCTTTGCACTCTCTAGAGTCATGTAGAGAGTGCATGTAGTCATCTAGAGTCATGTTTCTAGCAGTCAATTAATAACAATCTTTTTGGTTTCTTGGGCAAATTTCCAAGAATTCCAAAGGACAAGTTAGGAAAACATGCTGCAGATTTAGAAATCTGCACTTTCAGATGCTAAAATCATTGAGGGCAACAAATTGGTCGTATGTGAAGGTGGCAGATATTGATGGCCAAATGCTAGTGGAGGAAATAAAAATGCTGAAGCTAACTCTTCCAGAATTGTGCTTCGAAAATCCTTTAAATATTTTACAATTTCTCGCAACTAATGAAAGAGCCACTGGATTTTCGAATTTATTGATATCGCTAAGAATATTTTTAACGATTCCAGTGTCTGGGGAAAGAGGCTTTTCCCGATTAAAGTTTATTAAAACATTTAAATAAATAATTTATTTTTTTATTTAAATAATAAATATTTAAATTATACAAATTATTTTATTAATAAATTATTTAATTAAAACATATCTAAGGTCAACAACGCTTCAAGAGAGACTCACTAGCCTTGCTATTTTATCCATTGAAAGAGAAGCATCAGCAAGGAATTTAACTTTTGAGAAAGTCTTCAAAGATTTTGCCGATAAATGGGCAAGAAAAAATATCCTTCTGATTAGTTTTTGTTTATATTATCAACATTTCTAGTCAATTGTAACAAACTGTAATAATATAAAAATAAACAATTATTAATATTTTAGTTTTTCATTATTTCAGAACATTGAGGGATTAATATTGAATTTTTCAAGGGGCTCTGCCGGCATGCTCCAATTGGGCCTCACATTTGCTAAGGCCGGCACTGTCTGTAGTCAATGAGGAATATTAAAATAGGTGTCAACTGGTTTTACAGTGAATTTAGCTGCATTATCAGCTCTTATTGCTAGGTATGCCACCAGGTCAGGTTTGCCTTAGCCATGTTGTAAAATTTTACTACTTTCAACCTCCTTAGCTGGAAGCATATTCTGAATCTGATCAAGTAGGTTGTTGTGATGTTCCCTTGATTGCTGTAAAGTGAGAATAGCACTGAGACAGTCAGTGAATACAACACTGAATAAAATGATGCAATTTTATGAATTTAACAAAGTGGGGGGGAGGAAAAAAGAGGGTAATAATAAGGTTACTCTAATGCAGTGGTTTTCAACTGGGGTGCCACAACATTCCAGGAGTGCCATGTAATTTGGGTTTGTTACTTAAACTATTTTTTTAATTTATATATATTTCATTATAAAGAGGTACATCCTTATAATGATATTATTATAATTACTAGGGGGGCTTCACCCCCTGCTTGCTTTGCTTGCCAATCCCTGCGCACGCTTTTCTACGTAAAATGTAGAGGTAAGACGGAATAAGTCAATCTTTTCTATGTAAAAGACACCTATCAAAATCCACTGATCAATATCTAATCAGGAAATGACCTATGTAATTATTTACCTGTGCATTTGTAGTGACGTAATTGCCCTGCCCACTTGTACCGAGCCCTTTTCTCCCATTGGCTACCCCACCACACGGCATTCTCAAGGTCGAATAAATATCACTATGTAATTATTTACCTGCGTTTACACAGGTCACTTATGAAAAGGCTTTTTGTTTCGGGTTCCATAATGCATGGGAAATATTGTTGCATTCGAAAGAGGACCAAAATATTTACAAAATACTAAACTATTTACAAATATACAAACTATATCGAGTCCCTTCATCAGCTGACATTAAAATGGAACATCAAATGATACCAGGCGTGGTCACGTATTAGACAGTGAAGCACGTGCACAAAGTTGGTGAATGTTATGGAGGCAACTGTCTTTCAATGAAAGACAATGTACCAGGGAGTATAAAAAATTTCGTACCCTTATCTAGAAATAATAGCCCTAGAAAGGTGAAATTTCATAGGAACTTTAATCCTTTTCTATGTACTCTCCATGCTAGTAATACATTTCTCCCATCTATGGATCAGTTGTTTAATGCCTTTATCATAGAAGTCCACACTTTTTTGCATGAAACCACGATTCCACTTCATTGATGACTGACTTCCTGAGATGAATCAAAGCAGCATCCACACATGGTTTCTTCATTTTCCAAAACAAGAAGTCTGATGGTGCTAAGTCAAGGTGGGTGCTGGAGTAGTTCGAAGCTGCACTGGGCAACGGCTTTTGCAACGGCATCAGCAGTCTTGGAACCCGTTATGTGGAGACCTTAGACAGAGAAGCAGATGGTCATGTAAAATAGGCAGACCCATAACTAAGTCCCACTGCATTTGCAATGAAATTTAATTGCCACACATCTGTCACTCACCACCAGCTGCTGAACCTCTGCAACTGTCTCACTGTCTGTAGATGTTAATGGCCTTCCTTCTCTTGGCTCGTCAAAGACACTTGTACGACTGCACTGAAATTCCTGTTTCCACTTTTTTACAGTGTCACAGGATGGACAATTGTGCCCATACACAGCTTTCATATATTTGTCAATTTCCTGAGCTTTCTTGCCCTGCAAATGCAGGAACTTGATCACCGCTTGATATTCCACTTTGTCAACCATTGTGTCCTTCAGATTCCGGGTTCCACCTCTAGTGTACAATCACCTATGGGAATGAAATTTCACTTTAGTTACTGAATATGTAGACAACTTATTAAAAACTGCATCTTTCTACTATGCAGTAGTTCAAAGCTGCGAACTACTGCAGCACCCACCCTATTCCCCTGACCTAGCACCATCAGACTTCTTGTTTCGAGAAATGAAGAAACAATTGTGTGGATGGGGGCTTTGATTTGTTTCAGGAAGTCATTAATGAAGGTCAAGGTACCAATCAGGTACCTTGATCTTCATTACCAACTTTTTGATAACTCCCTTGTAATTATTTACCTGCGCATTGGTAGTGACGTAACTGCCCCGAATAAATATCACTGGGAGGAAAACTTTTTTAATATACAGAGAGATCATATAACATTTTTTTATATTAGCTATGCATATACAAAGACAGAATCAGATCTAACAGGCAGAAAATTGAATAGGGGTGCCACAAAATAAAATAAGTTACTTAAGGGTGCCATTATTAAAAAAATTGTCGAAAAACCACTGCCCTAATGGCAAGGCCATTGGCCACAAATCTAGTTAAGCTACCCATACACCAAGCCAAAGTTCATATTTCACTATTAGAACTATAGCTCTTATTTAAATCATTATATATTTGGCTGCTATAATAACTTTAGATATTTAGAATCAACTATGTAAAATATTCAGATATCTTTGAAATCAACTTTCTATATTAAATATAACAGCAACTCCATTCTGCATGTACAAAGAGTACATGCAGAATGGAGTTGGCATTAGCAGAGGCATAAAATGCAAGAAAGCAAGCTTATGCAGCATCAGCCAAAAAAAAATAAATACAGCCAGGCCTCACATAACGCTCATTCAATTAATGCGTTTTCAGTTACAGCTATTCGAAAAAAAAAAAATTATACCACTTTTCACAATGCAAATTTCCAGTTAACACGATCTTTTTTTTATGTGATAGTTGAAAAAGATTTGAATCGCACGTTAAGCTTACCTCATGTCGGACGGGCAATAAACAAACGTTTGCCTGCTGCCCGCCTCAGTGTGTTCCATCGGAAGAAGACGTGTCACTTGTTTGTCTCTTGCTATTAACGTCAATGCAGACTTGCATTTAAAATTTCTAATTTTTAAATGAGCCAGATGAAAATGTTACCGTGAAGGAGATAACGGTAAAAGAACTAAATGAAATCTTTCGTATTGCAGAGACCCTCAAACAAAAGGTTTGAGGTTCTCTGCGATATTTATTTTTCCAGGGCCCAGAGAAGATTGTTGTTGGCTATCAGAAATTGATTGATGAAAAGAAAAAAAAGTCAACACTGTTCAAACGACTCTGTTCAGATATTTCAGTAACAAATTGTTTCTTCGTTGTGTATTTTATGTCAGAGGTTCCCAAACTTTCTCAGTTCACGGCACCCTTAGTGTCTCAGTAATTTTTTCATGGCACACCTAGACCAAAAGAAATACCTAACAGTTCTATTTATTAAGTAGTTAGGTCCAAACAACTTAATAAGAAATGTTGAAACTATGAACTTCCTCGAGCTAGTAAATAATAAATAAATTTTCTGTTTATACTCTGGGACGACCAAACGGTCAGAGGAGTTCACAAATATACAGAATACAAGAAACAGCACCGTATTCAGTAGTCACGGGCTTGAACCCCGGTCACTCAAGGCACGGTGTCCGGGATGTCGAGTATCGCTGTTTTCCTCAAATTTTAAATATTCTGCAGCGCACAGTTTGGGAACCACTGTTTTATGCAATAAACATTTAATTCCATGATTATTTTCATTATCTTTTACATGTTTAGTTAAAATGTTATTTAAAAGAGTGGTTGTGTGATCTGGCTTTTTTGGCAGATTTTACCAGTAAATTAAGTGATCTGAATTTGGAATTACAAGGAAAAAATAAAAATGTGGGTGACATGATTAGTAGTATTTCTGCATATAAATATAAATTTTTGGCAATGGCTGAGGATCTCAAAGAAAAAAAATTCGACCATTTTGCAAATATGCAAGCTCATTTGCAAAAATATCCTGTTTTTGAATTTAATAGTCAGAAATATGTTTCTGAAATTGACAAAGTTCTGGATGATTTTAAAACCAGATTCAGTGATTTTAAAACAATTGAAGACATTGTTCAATATATTTCTTATCCATTTAATGTCCACTTAGATACGAAACAAATTTCAGAAAAAATTAGCTGCTTTTTTCACGGAGAAAATATTACTTAAAAATGAAATTATTACATTGCGAAACGATATTTTCCTAAAAGCCAGCTCATCAGAAAGACTTTTGGAAATGTCTGCCGAGAAAAGTACCCAAATGTAAAAAAATGCAGTGAACTTTTAGATTCCTGTTTTGGTTCCACATATCTACATGAATCGGCCTTTTCGTGTTTGAAACAAACAAAGACGAAGGATCGCTCTACTCTTACGGACTTGCATACAGAAGATTCTTTATGGTTGGCCTTATCACAGTACATCCCCAATTTTGAAAGCTTGGCATATGACACAAAGACAAACTTCACATAAATATGTACGAATTTCAAATAAGAATTCTGAATTGTATTTAATTTTAAAATTTATAAACAAAATTTTTCAATATGTGTTGATTAACTTTTTTAACCATGTGCAATGGAATTCTTGAGATGGTAGATCATGGCATATTTTGAAGGAAAAAAGTAGATCGCACCACAAATTAAGTTGGCCACCCCTGGCATATATTAACAGATTAAATGAGAAAAATGGATAGATTAGATGTGTATGAATACCAGTTATGTACTGTATGATAAATGACTTTTGTTTTATATTTGTGTCATTGCTCTTGAGAAACTGACAACTCACATATAATATATATACGCTATATATACTCGCATATTGGGGGGAGATATCCTCACCTGCTGGAAATTCAAATTTTTTTTAATGCAGTCAGGTAGCTTGTGGGGCTTAGTGCTTGAGGGGAGCTGCTGTACAAAAATCATAACAATGGCCACTGACGGCAATACTAAGGTACAGGGAAATAAAAATTAATAAATAAATAACCTCCCCCCACAACTTAGATTTGGTTTCCTCACCAAGCTTAACTGTCAGTTCCTTTATGTCATTAATAATGATATAGTGCCATAAAAAGTCAAAAAAGGAAATATTTTTTATTTTTGATAAAAAGGAAATAAGATTTTTTGAAGATGAAGGAATAAGGGGGGGGGGGGTTAAACTGCAACTCTTCTACGACTATTTCAGTACAAAGCACCAATCAGCACAGAACCCAGGCCATACTCCAATATACGGTGCCCCCTTGTAATTGGCTGTCAGAATGGGGGAAAGCAGTGACTGACAGGTTTTGATCCCGCCTACTCACTGCGTCCCCTCTTCGTTTCACGTGGATGGCACGTGACACGACGTCACTGGAGCGCTAAATGCGAAATTCGTTGCGTGTTCTTTCTTTTGAATGTTGGTTTTTAGTGCGTACGGTGCTGAGCTCTTACTTCTCTGGTTATTGCCTCGTGGTTTTCATTTTGTCGTTATCCCGTTCCATCCTGCTGGTAAACTGTTTCTTTGTTTTTTGCTGCTGTGAGGCGAGTTTAGTTTGTCTTGTATTTCTGTGTTATTTTCACGTATTATTAACGTAGTAGTGTGTCCGTTGCGTTTTTTAAAAAAAAAAAAGAAAAAATTGTATGTTGCCGTTTTGTGCTTATGCAAAGAGCAATTTTATTGTTCGTTGCACGTGTTAATTGACTTTCGTTTCTGTTTAGCCAGAAAAGGTTAGGTTTTCATGCGACTTCGGGAAGGATTCAAGCAAAAACCAGTCGTTGGACGAAAAAAAAAATGTATATTGGGAATTACGTTTTTAATTGTCTTTCGTTTGTGTTTAATTAAAAATGGTAGGTTACCTTTTTGCGGGACTTCGTGAGTTATTTGTCGAAAATTGGTCGTTTGCTGCGTCTCATTGTATTTTTTTCGTTTTGAAGAACGTTTTTGAATTGGGAATTACGTTTTTAATTGTCTTTCGTTTGTGTTTAATTAAAAATGGTAGGTTACCTTTTTGCGGGACTTCGCCAGTTATTTGTCTAAAATTGGTCGTTTGCTGCGTCCCATTATTTTTTTTTCGTTTTGAAGAACGAAATTAGTGTTTAATTTGCAATTATTTTGGCTGCTGCTCCGAAAAAATTGCTGTTGCCGATAATTTCGTTATTTTTCGGTTCCGCCATACTGTTATGTCGCGTGACATTCGCCACGTGCAGTTGTCGAGAAGAAGAGGGGGAACGCAGTGAGTGGGCGGAGTTACGAACCGTACGTCACTGCTTTCCCCCTCTTCTTCTCGACGTAATTGTCAAAGGGGCACCGTGTTCTGGAGTATTACCCAGAACCAAAAGGACGTTTTCTGCCGCAAATTAAATATGTACCAAAATTAGATTCAGTTTAAACCATAACACTATTGAGTTACTTATGAGCTCACTTTATTCGGACAGGTAGTGTGGACGCTCATTTTTTTTTTTCTAGAATAATTGTATGTTTAATAATTTAAACATACAGTTTAAAATATTTATTATTGTAATAAATGTTTGATTTAAAACATGAATTCAAGTAACCCCAGGGGCTCTCATCTGGTGAGTATGGGCTTGGCACACCCAGGTTCCTGAGCTGGATATCATCATTCTTCACTTTCTTGGTGATTCCCTTCCATTCTACTTCTGACTTTCATTTTCTCTCTCTCTCAGGGTAATTCAGAATTTTTTTTTTTTTTTTGGCTGGTGCAGCATAAGCCTCAGGCTTCCTTGCACTATCAGGGGCTAGATATCATCATTCTTCCTTTTCTTGGTGATTCCTTTCTACTTCTCTCTCTCTCAGGGTAATAGGGAATTTTTTTTTTTTTTTTGCCGGTGCAGCATAAGCTTCAGGCTTCCTTGCACCATATGCCTAATAATAATAATAATAAAATATGGTTAATAATAATAATTACTTGTTTTTTCCTTACTTCATTACACCTAATTGTCATCAAAATTTATTGAGAAAAATGGGGGTTTTTTTTGGAATACCGGTATCATAATTTAAAATACCGGTATTAAGAGTTTGACCGGTATCGTGAGCGCAATAAGTTTGCGTCCCCTGGCCTAGGGGAAGCGGGACTCACAGCTTGAGAAGCACTGAACCGGAACACGACCAGATTTTTATTTTTATGCCTCTATTCCAATGATTGTCGGTCAAAAATATATCAAAAGATATGAAATAACGTCAAGAGGTAACGTACTCTAAAATCGATTGAATCATCACTTGATTTTCCATGACGACAACCATAGGAAACACTTATATCGCTGGTGAACAACCTACATTTCAAACGTACATACATTATACACAGAAATATATCCGGTCAGAAAGAGTTCATCTGACAGAAGTACGCCCAGCTAAGAGGTTCGCAGACGAAACATTTGACACGAGTAATACAAACATCGACGATTCAACCGACAGCACAGAATAGAAGTTCCGGAATAAAAGGTAAAATGATATGTATAAATTAGTAACATTAAGAAATACTTACCCTGTAAAATAAGAACTTTATCCACCCACCAAACTAAAAAATAATGCTATTATACCTCATTAATTTACATTACCTTCCTACCCACAAACCATTATAATTCTCAACGGTGAATCTATTAATTTAAAAGAACTTAAAAATATTGAATTTTCAGCCCAAAAAAAGCCCATCCCTCACTGAATTATGAAGGAAGCTTACAATCATAACACGACCGGAAACCAATAAGTGCTGTATTGCCGAATAGGAACAATAGCGAAGTTAGTAGGAACCAATTTAATTTGGTTAATTGTATATAAGCAGCACTGAAAACAAGAAAGTACCAGCATGTATAGTTCTCAAGAATCGAAAAACAGTAATTACTACAATAATCTCCACATATAAATTCGACAGCTGATTTAACTAATACAGTTTCATTTGGTTCATCCATTGAATGTTCGCCTGTTGACTTGTGAAAGCAGTAATACAGTGGCTTCTACTCTTTTTTTTTTTTTTTTACCTAATGGCCAAAATAAACAATATGCCAAAGGTCGTGGTACAATGAGTAATGGCCGGCCGCAACAACAGTTCTTTACCAATTTCCGAAAGAGAATTTTCACCTTTGTTATCAACGTTTACATTAGCAGTTTAATTCTTTTTTACCTTTAATAATTAAACACAAAATTCTAAAAATTATTATATAAAACTAATAACAGCATTATTATTAGTAGTAGTGAGACGAGTACAGAGAAGGGCAACTAGATTGGTGAATGGGACAAAGGGGTGCTCTTACGAAGAAAGGCTTAAGTTTTGCGAATTACAGTGTCTGGAAACTAGGCACCAGCGAGGTGATCTGATAGAGGTGTACAAAGCCTTGAATGGTTTGAGCATGCTCAATGCTGATGGGATTCTTCCTCTTGCTCAGAATAATCACCTGAGAGGGCATAAATTCAACTTGAGGAAAGACAGATGTAGGATAGATGTGCGGAAATTTGCCTTTAGCCAGCGGGTGGTTGGTAGGTGGAACAGACTTCCATCCCTTGTCGTGGAAGTTGATAGCCTAAATAAGTTTAAGGCTCAGCTGGACAGGTATTTCGAACGAACAGAGGGGTGAAGTGGAAGTGGTTATTTTTATTTATTTATGTTACTTTTTTTTTTTTTTTTTGGCTGATGCTGCATAAGCTTGCTTTCTTGCATCAAATGCCTCTACTAATGCTAATGCTAATGCTAATGATAACAGCCTCTGTAGCTGAGTGGTCAGGAGTGCTACTACACTCCCGCTCCTAACCACTTCCACCACCCTGCAGTGGGTTGATAATGGCTGCACTTTATCTTTTTTTTTTTTTTTTTGAGCAGCAAGACAGGCAGGATTTTTAGTCAGCAGGTACATTCAAGAAAAAAAGAGGAACCAACTGCTTTCTGCTAAACTACCTATTACTTTTGGTTTTAAAAATAAGTGTCTGAATATCTGCATATTCCTGCATTACAAAAATTTATATTAAACATATAAATAATAAAAACAAATTGTTTTACGCCTTATGATCATTGTACATACATTCTAAGTCATACAACAAATTTAAAAATCGCTAAAGACATTATAGGATTCATCTAATTTAATGATAAAGAAAGATGAAATATATATAAATGTAATATTTTTAAAGACAATGAATAACTACTTAAGTTCTGCAATGTACTCAAATAACTACTAAAATAGTACCGCAATTGTACATTGCGGTACTATTTTTCTAAAAGTGCACCAGAATACCAGATTTCAACGTCACGGGGTGCAACGTACCTGCTGACCCTACCCTGACTATGCCACTGCATATGAGGCAAAAAAGTAAACTTATAAAGAATCAGCACGAAAAAAAAGAAACGACATCACTTGCCCACTCTCTCCAATAATCGTCTAGTTCTTCTTGGAATTTATTCAAACTGCCCACCTCCAAAATGCCAGATTTGTTCCCACAGTCAGCCACTTTCCTAAAATGAAGCCTCCGTACATATATGCAGTACTCAAGCTTTATAATACCTTCATCAGTAGCATTAATAAATGTAGAAAAGATAATGGGCCCAGCGCTGAAACTTTGAGTGACTCCACTAGTAACATTAGTCCATGAAGAGCTATATCCGTCAATAATCGCTCTCTGTCTTCTCCAACTCAATCAACCCTTTATCAAGAGCACTAACTTGCCCTTAATGCCACCCTCCTCTCATCATATGCTTAATATAATATTTTTAATTACTGAGGAAGAATTATAAAACATCATAAGAAAGCAATACACAAAAATGGAATATTTTGAAATGTCAGTCAGACATTATAATTTTTGAAATGCTGATAATAAGCTCTGGTACTGTAACACTTATAGCTGCCTCTATCTCCGCGGGCGACACAATGTAAAGAAACGGCCCAACGTAACGAAATGTTGAATACTGCCACCCTGCTGGTTGATGCACAGCAAGTTCGTTTATATATAAGTGACATCTTATATCAGGTGGTCAAGTAGCCATGTGGTCGATGTTATTGGAAAGTTTTAGTGCCTACGGTGACCAGCCGAATGTCTTAATCCGCCATTACAGTACATTTATTGAAACGGTTACTTTAATATCATACAAACAACATAACAGAAGCAAACTGTGTTTCATTGAAATTTCCCCAGCTACGGTGCTCGACAAAATTAACAGAACAAAATGTTTCTCATGAATGTTTTATTGTTAACGGTGTTATCGAACGAGAATATTTGATAGAATAGGCATCCTGACATGCAAATTCCAAGGATTCAATAGAAATCGACTTACCGAGCCACACATTATGCAAATTATTCATTCCATTTTTAGGTTTGTTCAGTGGGATAGCCACATCTCCATTGCTCAGGATGGCAAGTTATCGTCTTTTAGATGATTCTTTGAGATGACGGGCCGTCTTGAAGCAGGGAAATCGCAGGCGTAGGTGACACGTTGGCTTAACGCGTCACGCAATGTCCTCTCGGAACTATGGATGCAGTTTCAGGAGAGAGGAACCATTACAAGTGAGTGCCCAAGGTCATTCGAATGCCACGCCAACCAGAACAGACCGCTATCAGACTCCAACAGAAAGAAGGAACCCTACGAAGTACAGTCATCAACTGTCTCTTGAGGAGTCTGCGACTACAGGTAAACACATTTACAACCGAACTGTGTTAAGAAGGCACAATTCAGGATGACTTTAAAAAGGAAGCGAGCGGTCTGTATCCCATTAACCCAAGTCTGCGCGGGGAGGAGAGTGCTATCGTCATGGTCCTCCTCACACCGGGTAGAAAAAGGCCCGGGTTCGAATCCTGTCGATGACGAGAAGAACTCTTATGGGCTTTCCGCTCCGTGGCTGAGTTAGTCGGTCTCAGGCGTAGACAGCAAGGTTTTTTTTTTTTTCCCCTGTAAACGGGTTTTTTGTCCAGCAAAACAGGCAAACCGACCGGAGAACATACGCAATTTACAGTCATAATACATATATGGGTATAGGTAAGAGATTACGGGTGGCCCTAATATAATAATTTGAATTTGAATTTGATTTCCATCAGTCCCAAACTACCGCATAGCTTGTCTAAACTGTTGCCATAAAGATGTGACTTCGACCCCTGGCAAATAAGGTACAGTTCTGTTTTCTGATGAGTCCCATTTCAGCCTACGAACAAATTCTAGATGTTATTCCATCTGAAAACAACAATGAATGCAATACCATTCCTCCATAATTAGAGAAAGGACACATATGGAGGCTGTCCTCTTCTGGGTCGGAATGTTGTAAAGGAAGATGTTTAGACCAATTAAATGAGGTACGTATCCTCTTACATTATCAAAATTAGAGTCTATTTAGTAAAATTAGAGTCCATTTCCATCCTTCCTTTCAGCTCTTCAGGAAGATGAATATTTTCGCATTCAACAATCTTGGAACAAATTTACTGATATTCAAAGCATAAACGGCAGCCATAAAAAGTTGCAAATAGGGTTCGAGGAGCTGCTCGCGATACCTCTGTGCAGTTACAGAATCCCTATCAAAAACAAGAAGGTTGCAGCCGTTGATCAACATTCAGCTCCACACTAGAACAAACTTCATATGTGTGCTTTCTCTGATTTTGGAGGAATGGTATCGCATTCTTCATTGCTTCTTGAGACCACGCACCTGCAAGAATCTGATTGTGATTTTTAAGGCTTTGAATGGATTCAGATAGCATTCTTTCTCTTTCTCCGACTATACGGATAAGGGAGCATAAATTCAAACTGAGGAAGGATGGTTGCAGGATAGTGTGAGGAGGTCGGCCTTCAGCCAGTGGGTGGCTGACTGTGGGAACAAATCTGGCATTTTGGAGGTGGGTAGTTTGAATAAATTCAAGGAAGAACTAGACAATTATTGGAGAGGGTAGACAAGTGATGTGGAAGTGTTTTTTTTGCTGATGCTTTATAAGTTTACTTTTTTTGCCTCATATGCAGTGGCATAGTCAGGGTAGGGTCAGCAGGTACGTTGCACCGCGTGTTGAAATCTGCTATTCTGGTGCATTTTTAGTAAAATAATACAGCGATATACATTGCACAACTTACTTAAATAGTTATTCAGTGTGTTAAAAAAATTAAATTTATATCTATGTTTAATTTTTCTTTATAATTAAATTAGATGCATCATATAATGTCTTTAAAGATTTTTAAATTTGTGTATGTGAAATGATCATAAGGCGTAAAATAATAATTTGTTTTTATTATTTACATGTTTTATATAAATTTTTGTAATGCAGGAATATGCAGATATTCAGACATCAAAAGTAATTGGTAGATTAGCAGTAGGCAAATGGTTCCTTTATTTTCGTGAATGTACCTGCTGACAAAAAATCCTGGCTGTCCCGCTGATCATAAAAAAAAGGTAGACTGCCCCATTATCAACTCCATGCAGCATGGAAGCCTCTACAAAAATCCATGTTGAAGGAATTGGACCATAACTTGCCACGTTATTCCAATGCAGATTGGCAGATCGACGGTATTTAGTAGTGAGGGGCTTGAAAGCCAGTTTATTCAAAGATCGTGTGCTACTGCATTCCCGCTCTTACCCATTCAGCTGCAGAGTCCATTATCATATGTCACTACTAATTATAATAATTTTGTTATTAGTTTTATATTTAAAATAAAAGGGGGCAAGAATATTTGCTAATGCTATCCAGGCAGTGTTAGGTGGGTCGGAGAACTGCTAGCTTGCGGGGGCGGGGATGCAGAGTCTAAAAGGTTAACAGTGGCCACAGGCAGAGACAAAAGTGATTCTTGCACTACTTCTATTAGAATGATCAGCAGCCTGGAAAGCAAGGCAATGGAGATTTCCACGACTGCTGGAAGTCGTAGTGGAACAAATAAATATATCGGCTGTGTTAGGTTAACTAAGAGTAGAAACAGGTGGATGTATACTCCTTGTACATCAATGCTAGGAGTATAGTTAATAAATTTGATGAGCTTGAAGTGCTAGTCAAGATATCAAAGGCATATATTGTCGAGATATCAGAGACGAGGTGTCACACAGACATAAGCAGTGCGGAACTGGAATTTGGGGAGTACAACGTGTACAGAAAGGATAGACAGGACAGGAAGGAAGGAGGGCTATGCTGTTAGTTAAGAAATATATAAAAAGAAATAAGGAGTGCAACCAATTGATGTGGTGGACAATGCAATGTTGAGTCTGTTTGGTGTGACATAAGCACTGGAAAAGGAAAAATGAAAGTAGGTGTGTGTTATAAGCCTAATGGATCTGATCAGTATAATGACCAATTGTGCAGAGAAATAGAGTGGGCCAGTAAATCAGAATGTATTATAATTGGGGATTTTAACTTTCCAGATATCTACTGGAACTTGTGGATTGGTCACTCGCACACTAGCAAGGGTTTTGTGGATTTATTGGATGACTGTTTTCTACAGCGACATGTTCGAGAGGGAACCAGAGGGAGTAGTACTTGATCTGATTATCAGCAGTGATTATTCATGCATTAAAATTTAAAGATAAAGGAACCACTGGGTGACAGTGATCACAATGTACTGATGTCGGAATTACTTAAAGATGTAACTACCATCAAGGCTAAATGGAAGAGCTATTGATTTCATAAAGGTGAAACAGCGGTCTCAGACAGTTTTTAAATTATGTACAGTGGGATCAACTGATGATGTTACCAACGTTGAATTCTGGGAAACCTTCAGGGACTTTACTTGGGACGCTACTACACTTTTCATTCCAACTAAGAAATACTGTACAGGGTTCAGGCCTAAATCGATGTCCGATGAACTAATGAGGCTCGGGGTAGAGAAGAAAAATGTATGGGATGCATATTATTATTATTAATATTATTATTAAAAGCCATATGGTGCAAGGCAGCCTGAGGCTTATGCTGCACCAGGAAAAAAAGAAAAGTTTCCCGAGTTACCCTGAAAGAGAGAGAGAGAGAGAGAGAGAGAGAGAGAGAGAGAGAGAGAGAGAGAGAGAGAGAGTCAAAAGAAAGGGAATCACCAAAAAAGAGAAGAATGATGATATCCAGCTCAGGACCCTAGGTGTGCCAAGCCCCCATACTCACCAGATGTGAGCTCCCGGGGTTAATAAAGCATCAGGTGACACAGAAGCCTATGGAAGATATAAACTGTAATGTATGGAAGATATAGTCTGTAATCAAGCCACAAGGGAGGTTGAGCAGGCGAAGATTACGAGAAATTCTTAACAAACGATGCAAAGAAAAACAGAAAGAGTTCTTTATTTATGTAAACTCATGGAGTTTACATAAATAAAGGAGGGCAGTTCATGGAGTCTTGTCAATAGTATATACGAATTTTGCTAGCAGGGGCAGGGAGGTGATTATCCCGTTATACAAGGCAATGGTCACGCCACACCTAAAGTACTGTGTACAGGTCTGGAGGCCTCATTTTAGGAAGGATTTAGAGTTGCTAGAACGAGTACAAAGAAGGGCAACAAGATTGATGAGGGGATAAACAAAGAGATGCGCTTACCAAGAAAGGCATAAGTTCTGCAAATTGCAGCGCCTGGAGAATAGACACCTGTGAGGTGATCTGATTGAGGTGTATAAGGCCTTGAATGGCTGGAGCAAGCTGAATGCTCATGGGATTCTTCCTGTTTTGCTTTTTTTTTTTTTTTTTATGAGAACCCCAAACACTAGAGGTATTAGAACCTATAGTACTTAGTACCGTGCTTGGGTTGGAGGTTGAGAAGACAAAAGAAGATATTTGTTGACATTGGACTTGAACTTCTGTAGATTGTAATTTTTAGGAAATACGTATGAAGGAAAGTTGCTCCAGAAAACGGCAGTTGAATGAATAAATGAGGAAAATGAAAGGTTGGATCTGTGGGTTTGAAGTTGGACAGCAAATGGATGTTGGCTGGTGGCGGCACGTGTTCGGACTGTTTTGAAAGAGAGAGCGGGAATTATAGAAGCCAATTCAGAAGAACAGTGCCCATGGAAGTGTCTGTAGAAGAGGCATGCAGCAGAAACAGTGCGTCTATGAGAAAGCGAGTGGAGAGACTCTGTTAGAGATGAATCATTAATTAACCTAACTGCCCTCTTCTGAATGGAATCAAGAAGCCTGAGAGAGGTTTTGGGGGCACCACCCCAGATGTGGGAACAATATTCCATGGCAGGGCGGATTTGCGATTTATACAGAGTGAGCAGCTGTTTGGGAGAAAAGTAACGCCGAGAGCGAAAGAGAAAACCAAGTTTTTTAGATGCAGAGGAAGCAATATTTGTAATGTGCTTGTGCCAAGAGAGATTAGAAGTCAGGGTAATCCCCAAAAGAGATATATCATTTTGCCTAGAAATCGGAGTGTCACTAAAGATAAGATTAGGAACAGAACAATCCTTTTTGCGAGATATAAGACAAGACTGAGTTTTAGAAGGGTTGAAATCAAATAAGTTGTCTTTGCCCCACTGGAGAATTACCTGAAGATCGGCATTTAAGGAATTGGCAGCAGATTTTCGAGAAGTTGAAGCTGATTGAGCAGGACAAGGTTTCTCAAAATAGAAAGTTTAATGCAATGTGCTATCATCGGCAAAACTACGGATAGGATTTCCAGTCAATGGAAGAAGGTCATTGATATACAAGAGGAAAAGAGTGGGAGAAAGAAGTGAACCTTGGGGGACACCGGCATTAGTGGAGAAGTTAGAAGACAGAGAGCCATCTACCATCACCCTCAGTGAGCGATCAGAGAGAAAAGTGGATAACCAATTACTAAAAACATTTGGCAAACCATAAGATGGAAGCATGCTTAGAAGACCTTTATGCCAAACACGATCAAAAGCCTTTGAGATGTCAAGAGCAATTACTTGTGTTTCACCAAACCTTTCCATTGAATTAGTCCATAAATGGGTAACGTAAGACAGAATATCACCAGTGGATCGACACTGACGGAATCCATACTGGTGATCGTTGATCAGACGGAAGGTTTCTAGGTAGTTTAAGAGTTGGCGGTTAATTGATTTCTCCATTACTTTAGAAAGAGTAGAAGTAATTGCAGTGGGACGATAATTGGATGGGAGAGATTTGTCACCCTTTTTAGGAACTGGCTGGATATGAGCAAATTTCCAAGCAGAAGGAAAAACACCTTTGGAAAAAGAAAGTGAAAACAGGTGGCAAAAGTAAGTTCAGGAGCACAGGTTTTGAGAACAAGTGGAGAATTACCATCAGGACCTGGAGCTTTCTTAGCATCAAGATTCATCAAAATCTTTCTGATATCCTGATATCCTTTTGACGGAAGACCACAGGAGGCATTGAATGGAGCGTGTTGGGAATGGTGGGAGGTGTTTTACAAAGATCATTAATACATCAGCTGGAAGAAAAATGGGAGCTAGCAGGTCAGCTTTATCCTTGGCTGAAGTGACAACAGAACCATCTGGTTTGGACAGAGGTGGGAGCAGAGATGGGCAAAAGTTGCGGCCAATAGCTTTGGCAAGAGACCAGAATGCTCGGCTACCATTAGGGCAAGAAGCAAGTTTTCTACTCTTAGCCTGTTCAAACTCTAGTTTGGACTGATTAATAACTGCTTTACAATTGTTGCGCGCTTTGGTGTAGGCAGAAAATGAAACTGAAGAATTAGAAACAAGCCAATTACCATATGCAGCATTCTTCTCTTGGACAGCCTTAGCACATTTATTGGAAAACCAATGTTTAGATAAAGGACGAGATTTTAAAGTGGAGTGTGGGATAAAGGATTCCATTCCTGATCATGGGATTCTTCCTGTTGCTCAGATTAAGAACCTGAGGGGGCACAGATTCAAATCTAGGAAAGACAGTTGTAGAATAGATGTGCGGAAATTTGCCTTTAGCCAGCAGGTCGTTGATTGGTAGAATAAGCTTCCATCTTTTGTTGTGGAAGTTTTGTATTTAATTATTAAAGGTAAAAAAGTATTAAATTGTTAATATAAACGTTTATAACAAAAGTGAAAATTCTGTTTCGGAAATTGCGTAAAGAAATTGCTAAATTCTTGCGGCCCGCAATTCTCAATGCTGTCACGACCTTTGATATATTGTTTATTTTGGCCCTTAGGTAAAAAAAAAAATAATAATAAAGTTAGACGTCCTGGTATTACTGCTTTCACCAACAGAAGTCATCAGGCAAATACTCAGTGCATGAAACAAACGCAACTCTATTAGTTAAATCAGCTGCGTAATTTATATGCGAAGATTATTGTAGTAATTAGTGTTTTTTGATTCTTGCGATATGCATCTGGTACTTTCTTGTTTTCAGTACTGCTACTTATATAAACCAAACTAAACTGGTTCCTTTGTACTCCCATCCCTGTTGTATCTCTTCGGTAATCCAGCTCTGAATACTAGGCATCTGGGAGGAGATTTTAATTTAAGTGTATAAGTGCTTGAACGGTTTGCATAGGCTCCATGCTAATGGGATTCTTCCTCTTGCTCAGATTACGAACCTGAGGGGGCATAAATTCAAATTGATGAAAGACTGTTGTAGAATAGATGTTCGGAACTTTGCCTTTAGTCAGCGGTTAGTAGATTACTCGAAGAAACTTTCTTCTGTTGTTGGGAAAGTTGACAGCTTAAATAAATTCAAGGAAGAGCTGAAGTAACTTTTACAGCGCATCGTTGAAGACCCCAACTGCATATGTGGGGAAAGTGAAAGCTGGAGCCACATAGTCTATGATTGTCAACACTATGAAGACCTCAGAGGGCTACTAATAACAAGGTTAAGATACTTCCCAAAAGGACTGGAGCACCACTTCCTGGACACTGAGGATGAATATAGGGCACTCTCCCAGTATGCGCAAGACTTATTCACCAGGAGAAAAACACTAATAGCTATCTACAGCAACGTACACAGAGATTGACAAAAATCGACGCCAAATGTGACAAAAAAAACTGAAACCCTGCAGAGGACCAGTACTTGGACAAGAAGAGTGCTGATCACACGGAAGAGAAAAGCAAGGACGGGGGAATGCAGCACAGACAGTAGAGAACAGACTAAACGCAGCACAGTTGCAAACAGCTTGATGGCGATCTGAAGAGGACACCCTCGCCCTCTTCACCTATTATTCCCACTTCCTTGGGGGGGAGGGGACATTTTTTGTTCCTTCTTCTCCACCCCCAAACTTCTACTCTGGTGGGGCATGGGCATGCCCCACTGAAAACTGGGGCTATCTACTCTATTGGCCCCATATTTCTGTCTTTTCCCCCCAATCTTCGGTCTCCCTCCCCTCTCTACCTTCATCATAGCGAAAGCCCCACACGTCAAAAACTTAATATGATAAAATTACCATACGCCCAAAACTCGGCCTAGCAAACCAAAGCGACATTACCCCAGCGCAGATTTTTTATTTACTTATATATATATATTTTTTTTTTGTTTTTTATTATTATTATTTTTTATTTTTTTTATTTATTTATTTTTTTATTTTTTTTTTTTTTTTTAAGGTCCTAGCCGCCGAAATCCCAGGAAATTAAGCGGCAGGACCTGCCAGAGTGAATCTACAGCTACTGGGTTCCTGGTCTGCCTCCACGGGGCGTAAGTGGGACAACGTTGGGCCTCAATAGGGGTCCAACGGCTAAATGACCAGATGAACAACGGTACAGAACACAACACATGAACAATTCCCACACACTTTTAAATCTCTGGCATTTCCCAGTGAACTGGTTCACCACAATGAAAGCAACGCGGAGATGGGGGAAACCCCTGGTGCCGTAAGACAACAACACACACTTACACTTACACTTATTTTACAGCGCATGGAGTCCGCGCGGGGTAGCACAGTGGTATGGTCACCGTCCTCCCCACACCGGGTGGAAAGGCCTGGGTTCGAATCCCGTCGATGACGCGAGGAACTTTAAGGGGCTTTTTTTCACTCCGTGGCTCAGTTAGTCGATCTGAGGTGTACATAGCAAGGTTTTTCTCCGCAGTAACTGGGGTTTTTTTCGTCCACCAAAACAGGGAAATTGACCATAGAACATACGCAATTTACAGACACAAATACGGGCAACCCTAAAATAATAATTCGGTTTTTTTTTTTGTTTTTTTTTACAGCGCATGGATGGGTGAAGTGGGAAGTTTTTTTTTTTTTTTTTGGTTATAATGCTGTATAAGTTTGCTTTCTTTCATCATATGCCTCTAAAAATGCTAACTGCAGTCTTCTCCAGACGATCCTGCATTGCTTATTTAACCAGTGACCACATTAATTTGCTCGGAACAGAAATTAATGAATCCAAGGATGCTCTCATAATTATGGCTAAGGACTTGCTTACTTCCTTTGCTGCCTCCCTTAATATAAATGGAGAGATCCGATCCACCCCAGGTGCTTTTGGTATGTTTCACTTTAACAACTTTTCTTCCACTTTCCTCTCAGTGATTACAAAGTCATTTAGCTCCCTATGAGAGTTTGATAAACTTCTGACCTCCAGTTCTCTTAATAGTTCCTCATGTGTGAATGTAGATGCAAAATACTCATTCAGTTCGTCAGATACCTGAGCAGGATCATCAACAGTCGAACCATCCATATCAAGTAGGTCGATATGGTTGCTTTTCCAGGCGCATCTGTTCCATGTCCTGTGGTATCACTTCTTGTGGCCAATTGTGACTGAACCATGCAGAAAGAAAGCTAGCATTTAGTGTCAGCTTTAGTGTTAGCGAAATAATGCAAGAAAGCAAGTTTATACAACATCATCCAAACGAAAAAAAAAAAAAATTAACACACTTGATTTTTTTCTAATAGTTTATCTAAAGGTTATTTACATTTATTAAAACTTCTACCACTACAATAGCATACACACTTATTCAAGCAATAAACTACTCACTGGCTGAAAGAAATTTCTGCTCATCTCTTTTGCACGTATTCTTTTAATTTTTATTAATGCTCCCTTTCAATTGCGGTTTGAGGAGGAGTACAGACGACAAAGGCTTTTAGTATACTGCACCCTTTTAAGTACTAAACGATTATATTCCTCAAATAGATTCTCAGGTAGATAGCTAGTTTCCAGCGTCGCAATTTCAGAGACCACAAAAGAATGCTATTTTGTGATCTCTGATTCATCTTTTTGCTCTTTTCTTTGCTCCATTGTTCACGGTAGTACTGTGGTTATATTATAACTTATAATACTGCCCTCCCCACAGCAAGTGGAAAAGAGCCGGATTCGAAGCTCGTCAATGATACGAGGAACTTTTATGAGTAACTTTCACTCCGTGGCTGCGTTAGTCAATCTGAGGCGTGGATAGCAAGGGTTCCGCTCCCCTTTCCCTCGGAAACTCAGGTTTTCCGTTCAGAAAAACAGATAATTCGAGCAAAGAGCAGAATCAATTTATGAACATATTATATATGGCAGATGAATTAGCTCTCAGGTGGCCTTAATATGACACTTTACTTTTTATTCTTCGTAACCTTTCCAACAGATCTCTTGCCCTTCCAAAAATGAAGTTTCCAAACATGTATGGAGTTTTGAAGAGGTGGCCAAACCAATACATTTTTATAATTGATAATCACCTCTTTTAGTCCTTGTGTATTATTCACAAGAACGCGATAAGCTCTCCTAGCAACCGGTGAACACTGCTCAGACAACAGATGGCATGAACAGATTGTATGAATATAGTAATAGTAATAGAGGCATGTAATGCAAGAAAGCAAGCGCATGAGCTTATGTAGCATCGACCAAAAAAAAAAATACTCTTGATTTTTTAAGAAGTCCTTATGTGCTGTAATGTAATAGTATGTACTACCACATACTACCACTTTAATATACTATGTACTATTACATAGTATATTATACTATGTAATATACTATGTGCTATTAAAGTGGTAGTATGTGCTATACCACTTTAATAGCTTCAAAACTAATTCAGCAAGTACAGAACTAACACAACACGTCCAATCTCAAAATCACAACCCACTCATCGATTCAGCCATTACAGTAGTTAAATTAAATTCTAGCTCCTTGAAAACGAAGCCCTCGTCAAAATCCTTGAAAACGAAGCCCTCGTCATCGAATGGTTTAAGCGCCATACATCACTCAATGTGTTAAACAAAAAGATTCCCGCCAATTTCTCCCCATTTGGAATTTAGCACGTATTAAGTTTCCACGTGCACTGAAATGCATTTCGGGAACCCAACCCGTATATAACACAAGCACGCTCTCTTTCTCCCCCACTATAGCTAACTGAGGACGAATTTCGAAAGTCGCTCGTGCGCGGCTATTAGCCTCTATTTTCTTAATTTAATTTAATTTAATTAGGCAACCATAGAATGGAAGGTGCACTTTCCTTTCTTAAAAAAATTTTTATAGCCCATAACTTAGTTTTAAATCCATAATCCCTGTAAGTTATTAGAATCGTATAACCAATATGTATGTGGTAAAACTCTCCACCAGCTAAGCGGATTACTATGAGGTGAGTGCTGAAAATTAAGCTGAGCTATACATACGATCTAACCAAAAAAAAAAATAATAATAATAATAAATAAATAAATAAAAATTCACACAACCATTCCCTCTCAATGTTTGTCCAGTTCCCCCTTGAATTTATTTAAGCTATCAACTTCTACAACAACAGAGTGATATCTTTATTAATATCACTATACTTATCTCGTTTAAATTATCGACTTCCTTGAGTTTGATATTACCAAAATGGTATATTATTTTGGAATTATTGCTGCCCATATGTAATACTTTGCATTTAACGATGTTCAAAATCAACTATCGCTTCCCTGCCCTTCCAAATAATTGATCTTGTCGAAGTAGCATATACTGACTTGTTACATTAACTATTCTGACCACGTTTCAATTAATAGCGAACTTATAATTGGAATATCCAAATCATAAATAAAATCAAGCATGATAATATTAGATAATATCATTAATAAATATTTCAACAGGCTGTTGCTAACAAAAATATTGTTAAAATATTGCTAGAAAACAGTTTTGTCGTAAAAGACCAATCATCCAAATTATGTTTTGAAAATGGATTCCAATGCCAGATCCAAATTATACTTTTCGTACACAATATTGATTTTGTTTCACAATTTTAAATGATTTATGAACCATTTAAAATTGCGAAACAAATGTGGAATCAATTGTACATTTTGTATTTAAATTTGAGAACATCGTCATCATCCTTACTTCTATCGGTAACAATGGTAGTGTCACTCAAACAAAACTTAGGTTCGTTAACTAATGTAATGTTATTCTTACATTTCCGTATGACCGTCATATCTCGTGACAAATAAAATTATGTTTCAATACATTAATTAATGTATTGAAACACCTCTACCAGTAGATATAGGCAGAGGTGAAGATGATTATTGCACTGCTTCTATTAGAATGAGCAGTGGCCTGGATTGAGGGGTGCAGAGGGTTTCAGGGACTGATGGCAGTCATCATAAAACAAATAAATAGATGGGCTGTGTTAGGTTAACTAAGAATAAGAATAGGTGCATGTATACTTACATGTACACGAATGCTAGCAGTATAGTAAATAAATTTGATGAATTTGAAGTGCTGAACAAGACATCAAAGGTGAATATTATTGGGATATCAGAGCCATGGTGTCACCAGATATTAGGAATGCAGAATTGGAATTTGGGTAGTACAATATGTACAGAAAAGATAGACAAGACTAGCTTATATCTACTATATTCCTCCTCCTCCTATAAGACTAGGAGGAGGAGGAATATACGAAGGGAGGAGGAATTATGCTGTAAATTAAGAAAAACATAAAATCTAAGGAAGTTCATCCAGTTGACATACATAGACAGTGAAATGTTGAATCAGTTTGGTGTGATATAAGCACTGGGAAGGCAAAAATAAGAGTATGATATAGGCCGAATGACTCTAATGAGTTCAACGTTTATTGAACAGATAAAAAGAGTGGGCCAGAAAATCAGAATAGAATAGAATAGAATCTTTAATTGCAGCAATGATAGACATACAATTAGTCCCGTCACGGCATGGTGGTGCCAGGGGTTAACAAAACATAAACAGTGGCTACAATGGATAAAAGGGTGGTTGAGGGAGAGAATACAGAGAATGGAAATCAATGGACGCTGCTCTTCGTGGAGTCCTACAGGGTTCGGTGTTTGGCCCACTGTCGTTTTGTGTATTTGTCAATGAATGTCTTGTAATGGGGGATTTTCACTTCCCAGATATTGACAGGAACTTGTGGATTGGTCACTCGTACACTAGCAAGATGTTTGTGGATTAATTGAATGATTGTTTTCTGCAGCTATTGATCTAAGCTAAGGGTAATTCTTTTGATCTGGTTATCAGCAGTGATTATTCGTGTATTACTGAATGAATTCGTGTATTAAGAATTTGCAGTTAAAGGAACTACTAAGTGGCAGTGATCACAGTATACTGATGAGGGATTTACTTAAAGATATAATGACCGTCAGGGGTAGGTACGGGGAAGGGTTCTTGCTTCCATAAAGGTGACTACAGTGGTCTCAGACAGTTGTTTTTTTAAATTCATTACAGTGGGAAAACTGATAATGACACCAACAGCAAATTCTAAGTGGAAAGTATTCAATGAATTAATCATGGAAACTGGTAGGCTTTTCATACCGATTAAGAAATATTCTTCAAGGTTTATGCCTAAATCGATGTCAGCTGAACTAATGAGACTGGTAGAGAACGAAAATGCATGGGATGTATAAAAATTATCAAGCGACACAGAAACCTATGGCAGATATAAGCTAGTCTGTAATCAAGTCACAAAGGAGATTAGAGAAGCAAGGGCAGATTACAAGAAATCTTCGGAAAATGATGCTAGGAAAAACAGCGACTTCTTTTTTTATATCAACTTTAAAAGGAAGAGGATGAATCCGATTAGTCCAATGATAACGATGGTTCGACTGTTGATGACATTGCTCACATAGCTGACAAACTGAATGACTATTTTGCATCTTCATTCACACATGATGTGTTATTAAGGGAAGAAAATGCTAGAAGTTAGTCAAACTGTAACAGGTTGTTTAATTATTTGGTAATAACTGAGAGCAAAGTGAAGGAGAAATTGTTGAAGTTTCTCCTCCGCTTTGCTCTCAAGGATTAAAGGAGGCGGAAAAGAAACTAAGCAAACCTTTAGCCATAATTATGAGAGCATCCTTGGACTCAGGGGAAGTCCACAAAGACTGGAGATGTGCAAATATAATCCCAGTCTGCGCGTGTAGCACAGTGGTGTCGTCACCGTACTCCCCACACCGGATGGAAAAGGCCCGGGTTCGAATCCCGTCGATGACGCGAGGAACTTTAATGGGCTTTTTTCACTACATGGCTGAGTTAGACGGTCTTAGGCGTAGATAACATGGTTTTTCCCTCCCAAAAATTGGGGGTTTTTCATCCAGCAAACAGACAAATTGACCATAGAACACACGCAAATAACAGACATAGGATACAGGACGGCAGATGAATTTGATTATTCGGGTGACCTAAAAAAAACAATTAAAAAGAGTAATTACAGACCACTTAGTTTAACTTCTGTTCCGGGTAAAATAATAGAGTCACTGGTTAAATGATTTGAGATGCATTGCAGTATCATCTAGGCCAAACTGCAGCGATAATTCAGACACAGCATGGGTTTTTAAGAGAAAGACTTCACTGACAAATTAGATTTGATACTATGATGTGGTTACAAAGGAACTGGATGCAAAAAATAATTTTGATATTATATACTTGGATTTTAGGAAAGCTTTTCACACTGTGTATGGAAAATTATTGTACAAATTGGAGCAGTATGGTATTAATAATAAGTGGCTAAAATGGATAAAAGGGTGGTTGAGGGAGAGAATACAGAGAATGGAAATCAATGGACGCTGCTCTTCGTGGAGTCCCACAGGGTTCGGTGTTTGGCCCACTGTCGTTTTGTGTATTTGTCAATGATGTTGATGAAGGTATATCAAGCTTAAGTGTCGAAGTTCGCAGATGATAAAAAGGTTGTCAAGGCTGTTAATGACAGTAATGGCAGTGTGCTAATGCAACAGGATCTAGAAAATTTCAGCAGAGGGGCTGAGCAGTGGCAACTGAAGTTTAATATTGACAAATGCAAAGTATTGCATTAGGGTAGAAGTAACCACAGAGTAACTGATCAACTGTCCAGTTCTACACCCGGGGTAGTGGAGAATGAAAAGGACCTGGGGGTAATTCTGCAATCAGATATGAAGTTTTCTGAGCAGTGCAGACAGACTGCCAGAGCAGGTCATGGGGCATTGTCAATGCTATACAAGAATTTTTCTAGTAGGGAAAAGGAGGCGATTATCCCTTTGTATAACGCAATGGTCAAGCCACGCCTTGACTACTGAGTATAGGGCTGAAAACCTCATTTTAGGAAGGATGTAGAGTTGCTTGAGCGTGTACAGAGAAGGGCAATGAGATTGGTGAGGGGAACAAACGTGTCCTCTTACCATGAAAGGCTTAGGTTCTGCAAATTCCAACTGCTGGAGCCTAGGCACATGCAAGGTGATCTCATTGAAGTGTATAAAGCCTTGAATGGGTTGAGCTCGCTGAATTCTGATGGGATTCTTCCGCTTGATCATTTTACGAACGTGAGGGGGTATAAATTCAATGGATGTACGTAAATTTGCCTTTAGTTTTAACTCTAACTGCTCTAAAAAACTTCCATCTGTCATTGTTGAAGTTGACAGCTTCAATGAATTCAAGAAGGAACTGTACAAATTTTTAGAGGGAATGGTTGTGTGAAATTGTTTTATTTTATTTTTTTTTTTTGGCTGATGCTACATAAGCTCATATTCTTGCTAGCATCACATGCCTGTATTAGTATACACTGTGCCGCCACTTTATTAGGCACACCCCTGCTGTGCACACAGATAGTTTGTCCCACAACTTTGCAAGTCACATGACCACAGTTGTGGATATAAATGCAGCAAAACAACCTTTCTAGTATCAGTTAAGCGTACAAACCGTAGCAAGAATGGAGAAAAGAAGTGATCTAACTGACTTCGAATGTGACATGGTAGTAGGTGCAAGATGTGCTGGAAAAAGCATCTCTGAAACGACAGTTCTCCTGAACTTCTCAAGCACCACAATTTCAAAGGCGTATCGAGAATGCTGCAATGAACAGAAAATATCTTCTCAATGGCACTCCTGTGGAAGAAAATCGCTTGTTGATGAGAGAGGTCAGAGGAGGATGGCTAGAATTGTGCAAGCAAACAGACGGGCCACAATGTCGCACTTCACATTAGAATACAACCTTGGTGCGAAGAACAAAATATCGCAACGGACCACTAGTTGCACTTTGTCGCGAATGGGCTGCAACAGCCGATGGACACATCGCGTACCTTTGTTATCAATGAAGAACAAGAGAACACTCCTCCTATGGTCACAGCAACAACAACACTGGGCTATCGAGGATTGGAAAACAGTTGCTTGCCTGACGAGTTGAAATTCTTGGTGCATCATGCAGATGGAAGGCTCAGACTTTGAAGAAAACAAAATGAATCCATGGACACGTCATGTTTTTTTTTTTTTTTTTAGGAGCATTAGCAACTAAGGCCATATTGTTCCGAGAATATGCGGTGGTCATTCCCTGACCTTTCCCCATCCTCCTTATTTGGTGGAGACGGGTCGAACCCCAGTCTAATCAAGAAGCGTGTGCAAGGCACTGCTGCTCCTTCCCAACTGACTATGGAGGCGCCTGACAGGTCATGTCTGGCGACTGCAGTGCAAGGTGGTGGGGACAGTGTTATGGTGTGGGTAATGTTTCATCGAATGCCATATCACAACTAAATATCGTTGCTGACCAAGCGCATCCGTTCATGTTGACAGTTTATCCTCAGTCAGTCAGATGGTTACTTCCAACAGGATAATGCGCGGGTGCACAAAGCACAAATCACTATGGAATGGTTCCAGGAACATGGCAATGATTTTTATTGCTACAGTGGTCCGCTCAGTCACCTTGTATCTCGATCCTATTGAACATCTTTGGTATGAGCTGAAAAAGGCTGTTCGCTGCAGGCCTACACCTCCGTCGATTTTCTAGGAACTGCAAGACACACTCATGTCTGCGTGGTATTCCATTCCTGCACAACGTTTTCAGCATTTTGTTCAATACATTACTCGATGAATTCAGTCTGTTTAGAAGGCTAAAGGAGGCTCAACGCGCTACTAGATAGATGTGCATAATGAAGTAGCAGCACTGTGTATTATAAGCGTTCGCTTACTATGGAAGCATGTTGTGAAACTATACCTAGAATCTGCTTCAATAGAAATGCGAGAGGGAGAAATTTCTGAAAAGTAGAGCCCTCACTCTCTCTCTCTCTTTCTATGAAAATCAAATGGATAAGGGAAATGAAAAGGGGCAAACACGTACCTCTATTGTTGTTTCTATTCTAGGAAGAAAATTTTAGGAAGTTTGGTAAGATGGCCAAGAGTAGATCGGATTAAGCAAGAAAAAGGGGCGGGGAAATGGGAGAATAAGGGACATAGAGGCGGAAAAAGCGCATTGTTCAAGGTGAATTTGGAGTGGTGTTTTTAGGGGTTGTGGAAGTCGAATAGGATATAGAGAAAAGTAGTCGCGTGTACGAGCAGCCGCGGAAAATTTTAGATAGCCTTAGCTAGAGTGGGTTGAAGTTCAGTTAGAGTGGAAAGAGAGGATCAAATTTCGAAATGTGGGTGAACGTCGGGTGCAAAAGAAAGTTTTCATAAACTTATGAGGAACATTTTGGAAGCTTCAAGAATAAGAGAAAGGGTTGGAGATCCAGAGATAAGAAGGGGTAAAGCATAAGAGGCACAAGAAGATTCGAAATGGAAGAAATACCGTGCTTAGCAGACTGATCTGTTCTGGCAAACAAAGAAGGGAACTGTAAGTAGAAATTTTTCTAAAGGACGTTCCTCTAAACTATTGTCCTGAGGAATAATAATAATTATCTAAAATGAACCCCTTAAGAGGCAATCGGTGTTCCTAAAAACACTTGATTTTGTGTACAAAATCGTAATTACAAATGGAATGAGTCTGAACTCTAGGAAGGAAGGTACTTTATGGTGATTGTAAGGGCGGTCCCTAGACCATAAACGAATAAAAATTTTGTTGTGTGATGAATAGTAGCTTGGATTTACTATGAATAATTGTTTGTATAATTTTAATATGATTGATAAATTATACTAAATATTAGTGTAATATTTAGTATAATTACTATGATTAGCATATATTTAAATTGTACTGCATTTAAATTAATATTGTGAAACTCCATTATTATAAATTGTGTAATGAATGTTTTATTAAAAATTCCTTAACCATTACTAGTGTCTGGAGTGAGTTGTGTCACCGTAGCCAGGTGGGAAGGAGCAGCAGTGCGTAGCACACGCTTCTTGATTAGACTGGGGTTCGAGCCCGTCACCACCAAATACGGAGGATGCGGAAAGGTCAGGGAATGACCACCACATATTCCGGAGCAATATGGCCTTAGTTGCTAATGCTCCTAAAAACCAAATAACAAACCTACTGATTTTTCTAACCGGATTTGGAACTTCCATTAGCAGTCAGAGGCCCTAAATCACATACCGATTAAAGTAGAAAATATTGGCTTTGGCTAGCTAAATTTTTAACAATAGGCTTCAGCCAGAGAAAAAAAGAGAACGCCTACAGTATCTACGCAATACAAATCTGTATTCATATCCAAGAAAGTATCATCCAAGGATTCTTTAAAACTTCCACTGACTGAATAACAGAAGTGAAATAAATAAAATGTGTATTTCACAATTATATTTACATATAAAACAAAAACTTGTAAAAACTGTTTGATTAACAGTAGGTAAAAGTAGAATAAAACAGGGTAAAAACGGTAGCTTTCGACAATCGCACGATGCCCTTGTCAGCCCTCAATTGGTTAGCGCAATGCTACGATGCATAAATAAACTGCTGCTGCCAACCACATGATTCTTCTATCCTTCACTGGTACTGCTTCGGCAGTTTATTTATTCATCGTAGATTACTGTTCGAAAACAGGGTTAGTGCGGAGGCCTAGATTACGTTTCACGCAAATGGGTAGAAGTGGTGGGGATGTAGTCTAACCGACAGTGATGTAGGACCGACGGGTGCAATTTACTACATAAACTTGGTTAGGATCAAGCGTATATCTCGTATTCCAAAAATGTTACCCGGAGGAGAATTTTTCGCACCCCACTTTCGAAGAAGTCAAATACTCTTCTATGCGGTCTCGCAGATGTCTCTCTGTTTGATCTACATAGCATTCATGGCCGTCTATACGATAAACTACTCCGTTCTGCATGAAAAGCGGTAACGGTTGTTTCACCTGTGAGACTGCTAAAAAGATATTATGAGCCGGAAGCTGATCCACTTGACACCTTTCACTCGCAGAAACCGCGCAATAATACAAGAAAGACCTGGGTAAACAGGGAAGACACTATAGCTAAAGGCGGAGAAGGTGAATCAAGGGGAAGGAAGCTAAACCTATCCAGAACCGGGGAAAGCACATTTGCGAAGATCGTATTTAACGCGATCGATCTCTTGCTGTCTAGATGTAACTGTACTGCTGTGGGACTAGGAAAGATATTAGCCATGGAGGTCTTATGTGCATATACCTGGGCTGTGGGAAAGTGTGTGATATGGCCAGTGCACATTGGCTTCCTATTCTTCAAGGTTTCGATGCGGCCACACGCACGTTTGACTAGTATGTCTAAAAAGGGGAGGGAAGACTTCATCTCCTTCTCCAACCTGAACTGAATATTAAGTTCAAGTCCAGTAACATAAGTAATGCCGAGTTCTCGTGGTCGGGCCTAACTAAGGCAAATGTAGTTGCGCCAGCAGGATAAGAGCAAGACAAAATCCCTTTTTTACACTTATATTATTTGCACTGATTCTGCGAGTGGAAGGTGTGAAGCTCATCCGACTTCTGATCCGTAATATCTTATCAGTGGTCTCTCAGGTAAAACCTCCCTTGCCTCTTTTCATGCAAAGTGGAATAGTTTATCGTATAGACTGGCATGCAGGGGCGAGCCGTCTCGAGCGTGAAAGGGGTGCAGTGCACGCGGCGCCAACGTTCAAAGGCGCCTGAAAAAATGAAACTTTGATGCACATATGAAGAAAATTTTAAAGGGGATGGAAAATTTTAATTTGCATCCGGGCGCAACATACCCTAGAAACGCCCCTTCTGGCATGAATGCTATGTAGGTCAAACTAAGAGACGTTTGCGAGGCCACATAGACGAAAATTTAACTTCTATCCGAGAGGGGGTGGGAATGTGAAAAATTCCCCTATGGTTGGGCATTTTTGGATTACCGGACATGCGCTTGAACCTAACCAAGTTTATGTAGTAAATCACACCCGTCAGCCGTATCATCACCGTTGGTTGGAGTCACTACACATCTCCACCACCCGCACTTGCTACGCATTAACCCTGTTTTTGAACAGGTAATACAGAGCAATGTTACGATGAATAAATAAACTGCTGAAGCATTATCAGTGCAGGGTGGGAGGATAATGTGGTTACAACTGCAGTTTGTTTATTCATCGTAGCATTGCTCTAACCGCTCAATGGTTGATAAAGAAATCCTGCGATTGTCGAACGCTACCGTTTTTTCCCATTTACCCTGTTTAATTCCACTCTTACCTGTGGAATTAAACAGGGTAAAGTTTAATTCCACAGGTAAGGAATTAAACAGTTTTCTGTGTAAATATATTTGTGAAATATTCATTTTATTTTATTTCAATACTGTATGTTCAGTCTTTTGGAGTTTTAAAGAATATTTTAGTGTCATTCGCTCTCAATCCAAGTAGAAGTACTTTCCATCAATTATTATAAATCCGTTCTCTAATTCGTAGTCCCATTTCGCATTCGGACTACAAAGTTCTCAGAGTTCTGCGGTTAGGAGTCCTCCATACTTTGTCTGCAGTTAAGAATATTACGAAGTCTCCCATTCATGATTTTTGAACATTTTCTATCAGTACAGTCCATACTCTATATAATAGAGAGTAGAGAGTAAATTACATAGGCTTCTCACAAGACTGAAGTCGCCAAATCATAGATAATGCATCCGAGAAGTCTAACGGGTGAACAGGAACTGTTCAATGATCTTTACAAATGAAATAAAGTTTAAACCAGAAAACTGAGATGGGGAGTCATGCTGTTCTAAAATAAGAGATAATGATATCACGGCTAAAGAAGGGTAAAGTCTCAGGGATAGGTGGCATAGAGTTAGTTACACAATTAGCGGCACAATTAAATTCAACTATTTACCCAACAATAAGAGGATATTTTGTGGTACAATTTCTGTTTGTTACTTTCAATATTATTTATGCACCTGAAATTTGGGACTCCTGGTCTTATGGCCGTGAAGGGCTTTTATAAAACTATTCAGCCGTGTACAATCGAACGTCTCTCTCTCTCTACAGAAATTGGCACAAATTTGGTATTACTGGTAATTTAAACACTTGTATATTTTATATACATAATGTATATATATTTTTTATACATAATTTACAGTACAACCTTTTGCTATTTCTATATTACGTTTTTGTATTTTCCACGCCTGTAACATAACCTTCTTTTTCCGTTACTTTAAGTGCATTGGCATATTTAAGTTAGATGCTGCTTGTAAGTTCCACTGTTACGATATTCAAATAAATAACAAGAAGAATACTGTATATCGGTATTTTGTTTACATGCGCTCACTAAGAAACAACAAATCGGAGAATAGACTCAAGAATGTGAGCTGGTTGTTGATGCACATATTCTTTTTATAGTTATAGTTTCCTGCTTTTAGTTTACGTGTCCTCAGAGACTAAAAGTAAACACTTATCCATCTTTCCAGAGCACATCTCCTATATCATATGACTGCAGAAAAATTATTTACTAACGTCTGAATAATTGAGCTTACTCTAAATAAATCATAAATAATTTTTTTGTTCATACTGCGGTACCACCTCATAAGGTCAGAGGAGTTCATAAGATAGGCAGAATACAAGAATATCACTGTATTTAGTAGTCACGTGAGTTTTTACTATGGTCACGGAAACGTATGTACTTTTGTACATTGACGACTCGACTACAACGGCCGAAGTGGACTGGTGGTGCAGTTCTGCAATACATGACATAGATAGAGTACAAAATAACTGCATGGAGCTAGAGGTTAGTATTTCCGACTTTTTTTTAAAATGAATTAATAAAATAAAAACAATGTCATATTTGGTCATTTTAGGAGTTAGAACATTAGACGTTCTAAACATATAATATAAGAAATATGTATTTAACAAGAAATTTGGTATGTGCTTCATTGGGGAAATTCTTTATGGAAGAAGTTCTCGTATGTTTTACTTCAAACCTAGAAACATTAAATTTAACTGCATGCTTTCATCATTAGTCGGAGAAGGAGGTAGTGTGACTCTCGCACTCCACTAAAGCCTAACCTGGTTTTTTTTTTTTTGCATAATATATATACCAATTAGTTCCAAATATATATATATATATATATATATATATATATATATATATATATATATATATATATATATATATATATCCAATATTTTAAATTAAATAAAATAAAACATAAGCCAGTAGCATGGCAAAAACTGTAGAGCGAAAATTAACATAAAAATAACCCAAATAAACAAACGAACGAAAAAAAGAATAGACATAATAGTAGCCCGATGACCTTTGTATAATTTCGAGTTTTAAATCCGATTAATAAAAACTATACAAATTTTAGAATAATGCCAATTATATAATAATTTAGCGGTACCCCCCGAGAGGTACCAGTTCCGAAAGACATGAAATATCACCAAAAGAGGGTTAAAGGAACTACCAAACGATAACAAACAGAGGGTTAAAGTTCCTTTAACCCTCTTTTGGTGATATTTCACGTCTTTCGGAACTGGTACCTCTCGGGGGGGGGGGGTTACCGCTAAATTATTATATAATTGGAATTATTCTAAAATTTGTATAGTTTTTATTAATCGGATTTAAAACTCGAAATTATATAAAGGTTATCGGGCTACTATTATGTCTATTCTTTTTTTCGTTCGTTTGTTTATTTGGGTTATTTTTATATTAATTTTCGCTCTACAGTTTTTTCCATACTACTGGCTTATGTTTTATTTTATTTAATTTAAAATATTGGATGTATTTCAGCTTCATATGGAGGAATTGCATGTCGCTGCCTCTAATGAACGCCTAATTATTTATTTATTTATTTATTCACTTTATTATAATTTAATTAATGTTAATATAATTCAATGATAGTGTATATATATATATATATAGACACACACACACACACCGTATTATTTTATTAAATATATGTATTAGTTTATGAGGAAGATTATCATAAAAGACATACTTAGATAAATGTATGGAGAACGCATAGGTGATGCGTGATGCATGGGATGCATATAAATTATCAAGCGACTCAGAAGCCTATGGCAGATATAAGATAGTCTGTAATCAGGTCACAAAGGAGGTTAGGCAGGCGAAGGCAGATTACGAGAAATCCTTGGAAAAGATGCTAAGAAAAACAGCAACGATTTCTTTACTTATATAAACTCTAAAAGGAAGGGGATGAATCTGATTGGTCCACTTGACATCGATTTTTCGACTGTTGATGATCCTGCTCAGATAGCAAACAAACTGAGTGATTATTTTGCATCTACATTCACACATGAGGAATTATTAAGATTTGAAAATGACAGAAGGTTATCAAATTGTAGCAGGATACTTAATGATTTTGTAATAACTGAAAGCAAAGTGGAGGAGAAATTGTTGAAGTTAAACATAAGAAAAGCACCTGGGGTGGATGGGATCTATCCAGTTATATTAAAGGAGGCGGCTAAGCAAACCCTTATCCATAATTATGAGAGCGTCCTTGGACTCAGGGGAGGTTCCCACGGACTGGAGATGTGCAAATGTATCCCCAATTCACAAAGGGGGATCGAAGGGTGACACGAGTAATTACAGACCAGTTAGTTTAACTTCTGTTCTGGGTAAAATAATGGAGTCACTGGTTAAAGATGCATTGCAGGATCATCTAGACAAGACTGCAGCAATAATTCAGACACAGCATGGGTTTGTTAAGGGAAAGTCTTGTCTGACAAATTTGATAGGATATTATGATGTGGTTACAAAGGAACTGGATGCAAAAAATAATTTTGATATCATATATTTGGATTTCAGGAAAGTTTTTGACACTGTTGCGCATGGAAGACTATTGTACAAATTGGAGCAGAATGGTATTAAGGGTAAGTTGCTACAATGGATAAAAGGATGGTTAAGTGGGAGAAGACAGAGGGTGGTAATCAATGGGTGCTGCTCTTCGTGGACTAATGTTATTAGTGGAATCCCATAGGGTTTGGTGTTGGGTCCACTGTTGTTTTGTATATTTATCAATGATATTGATGAAGGTATATCAGGCTTAATGTCGAAGTTTGAAGATGATACAAAGGTTGGCAGGGTTGTTAATGACAGTAATGGCAGTGTGCTACTGCAACAAGATCTAGATAATTTGGGCAGATGGGCTAAGAAGTGGCAACTGAAGTTTAATCTTGACAAATGCAAAGTACTGCATATGGGTAGAAGTAACCCCAGAGAAACGTACCAACCGTGTGGTACTACACTTAAGGTGCTAGGAAATGAAAAAGACCTGGGAGTAATTGTGCAGGCAGATATGAAGTTTTCGGAGCAATGCAGACAGGCTGCCAGGGGAGGTCATGGGGTTTTGTCAATGATATATAGGAATTTTGCTAGCAGGGAAAAGGAGGTGATTATCCCTCTGTATAAGGTAATGGTCAGGCCACGCCTTGAGTACTGCGTACAGGTCTGGAGGCCTCATTTTAGGAAGGATGTAAATTTACTTGAGCGTGTACAGAGCAGGGCAACAAGATTGGTGAGGGGAATGAAGGGATCCTCTTACCAAGAGAGGCTTAAGTTCTGCAAATTGCAGTGGCTGGAGACTAGGCACCTGCGCGGTGATCTGATTGAAGTGTATAAGGCCTTGAATGGGTTGAGCACGCTGAATTCTAATGGGATCCATCCACTTGTTCAGATTACGAACCCAAGGAGGCATAAATTCAAATTAAGAAAAGACAGATGTAGAATAGATGTACGGAATTGCTGGAACAAACTTCCATCTGTCGTTGTGGAAGTTGATAGGTTGAATAAATTTAAGGAGGAACTGGACAGGCATTTGGAGGGAATGGTGTGATTTTTTTTTTTTTTCGGCTGATGCTGCATAAGCTCATACACTTGCTTTCTTGCATCACATGCCACTACTCCTACTACTACTACATATACACAAAGGATAGTATACAAAAACTTAGCGCTGTATAACTAAAATTTGTGTGATTTCTTCTGGGGTCAATCGCCTGAATTGAAAGGAAATACAACGATAAGGGGTTTTCTGTTTCTGTAATGATCAGGGTCCCGAGCTGGATATCATCATTCTTCTCTTTCTTGGTGATTCCTTTCTACTTCTGATTCTCTCTCTCTCTCTCTCTCTCAGGGTAACTCGGGAATTTTTTTTTTGGCTGGTGCAGCATAAGCCTCTGGCTTCCTTGCACCATGTGGCTAATAATAATAATAATATGCGTTATGGCAAATCAATTTTGAGGTTCTATAAAAAATAATTCTAAAACAAATAATAGAATTTAGGATTATATAAAATATAATGTTTAAGTAAGACTAAATGCAATTGGGCATAATATTTTTAAGAGTTGTAATTATCTATATAATATAGGTGTAAAAACACCATAAACAACTCTTAAAGGAAAAAACTACAAAACAAAAACTAAAAAACTAGGAGAAGATATAGTTGAAATGATGCCCTTTATACTACTATTGTAGTTTTTGCCTTTAAGAGTTTATGGTGTTTTTTAACCTGTATTATATAGATAAAATATAATAGAAATTAAGAAATTTCGAATTTATATAATGTATAGTACACATTGATCATCGTTGACCCGACAGAGAACGAAGGATATAAAGTTGATCAATGTGTATTATGAATTGACAAAGTTGATCAATGTGTATTATGAATTGACAAAGTTGATCAATGTGTACTATGAAGAAGAATTAATGCACATATAGTACTAACTAGACCTCGTGGGTAGCAGTTGATAGGATCGCCGTCCTCATTCACACCGAGTGGAAAAGACCCGAGTTCGAGTCCCGTCGATGACGTAAAGAACTTTTATGGACCTTTTTCACAACTTGTCTTTGTTGAGTTAATTGGTCTCAGGCAAGGGTGGCATGGTTTCTCCCAGAAACTCGGGTTTTTCGTCCAGCAAACAGAAAATTGACCTCAGAGCACACGCAATTTACTGACTCGGTGCAATTTGGCCTTAGTCACTGATGCTCCTAAAATACTACAACATTCAGTACTAACTAAACATAACACTTTGTAATCTGATATGGTTTACCAACGATTTTATTCCGTATGTCAAGAAGTATCGTGAATGAGAAGACAAAGTCGGCAACGGCTTGCATATCCTAGACAACGCGCCATGACATCCTTCAGTGGAAACATTAAACAAAACAAGCAGATTCGAGGTCATGTTTCTTCCATCAAACGTTACCGCACTCCTCCAACTGATAGACCAAGGAGTCATCAAAAAGTTGAAGAGAATCTACAAAAAATAAGTCTTGCGTTGTTTACTTTTAGCTGAAAACATCGCAGCTTTTTCGAAAAAGCTCGGTCTCAAGGACAGCTGCTACATGTTAGCAGCTGTTTGCTTATTGCAGAAGAAACCGTAAGAGATGAGCAGAATCGAACTGAAGGACATGAGGTACAAATACTGAATGAGATCATCAACTTGTTTCAGTCATTCCCTAGGTTTGAAGATGGCGATGAAGGTGATGCAAGGGAATGGATGGAAAATGATATTGATGCTGCAGGGTTTCCTGTTTTAAATGAAAACGAAATTGTGAATGTAAAAGAAACTTGAGCTCTTGAAAATGATGTGGACGAAGACGACGACGAAGAAAATTACATCAACACTGGGCTTACGCATGCTGAGGCATTCGCTGCGCTAGAGACTGCAATGGCTTGGTACGAGCAACAAACTGAATGCTGTCCAACTCAATTACTCTTTCTGAAAAGATGTTGTTGTTGTTTTGGTTTTTAGGAGCATTAGCAACTAAGGCCATATTTCTCCGAGAATATGCGGTGGTCATTCCCTGACATTTCCGCATCCTCCGTATTTGGTGGTGACGGGCTCGAACCCCGGTCTAATCAAGAAGCGTTCTGAAAAGAATGAGAGAGCAAAGAAACAAAGTTCGAAAATGGTGCAGCAAAATATAAGTAATTATTTTCGTTAAAGCCTATACATATGTGTTATTGTGGCTGAAAGTTCCATTTGTTTTGTTACCTACGAATAAAAATCCGTAAGTACAACTTAGTGCTTTTATTTCTAAAGTTACTAAGCCTTTCATTTTTTTAGTCTCCAGAACAGTATTTTTGATGAGTTTGAAAATCCAAACAAATTGGAAGTCCGAAATACCCCCGGTTCCAATTAGTTCGGATTATCGACCCTCTACTGTATACATACGTTAATAACAGTAAAAAGAAAGAAACAAAGTAAAAAATAACGATGAACGTAAGTGGCTGCTTAAATCAATATCCAACAACACGTCGTGCAAAATACAAGATATACTGTATAGGGAGGGAAAAAAAAAGAAAAAGAAAAGAGGGAAACGGAAAAAGAGCGAAGAAACAAATAAACAGTGAAGACAGAAAAGATAAAAGAGGAACGTGGTAAGAATATGTGATAAAATTTTTATAAAAAATATTAAATAAAGGGTAAAAATAGCGAAAATTAAGAACCAATAAATAACAAATTTAGACAGGCATCTAAATTTTTCCGAATCTACCACGTTACTTCGTTTTCCTCTTCTGTCTTCGTTATTTATTTTACTTCGCGCTTTTTCCGCTTCCCTCTTTTTTTTTCTCTAAGAAACAGGCTGGCTTTCCAACTACAGGATACTACAACTTAGAATTTAAAATTTAATGAAAATAAGTAACGAAAATGACAATGTCCTTGTAGCAGTATGGTGCTCGATTATGTATTGAATGCCGCTGCTAGTAAAAAGGAGAATTGGATGCGTATGTCAAGGACTCAGTTGACAGGAAGCAATTAAGGTTTGGCTAATGACGTAACAGAGCATATCAAGCAATGACATGGTCGATTTATTCACGGCAACTTAATTTACGACGAGGACATCTGACGCCGCCTATATGAAGCTTTTTTTATTTTTTTTTTATTTTTGCCAATTAAGACCTAATTTAAGTAATTTTGACTTGGCAGAGTAAATAGATACGAATTTCAGAACAGATCTGAATGACATTACTGTTTATATAACAGTGTTTTACTGCCGTCGTGCAAACTTTATTTTTGCGCCCCTTTTTAATAAAAACAATAGGGTTGTTCAAATGGGTGGGTACATTGGATGCACCGCACCAGGGCTCCCGATCTAGGGGGTACCCAAACGAGGAACCATCAAATCTCAACGTAAATAAACGAAGCCCCATAACCCCCCTTTTGCATCTGGTCCCCAAATACCTTTACATACGGCCCTGAAGTATATGCCCCTCCTATATACACTACTGTTTTCTTCTTTTTTTTTTTTTTTTTTTTTTTTGAGGGGATCCCCACCTCAGAATTTGGTGTAACCAGTGCCTTGCCGAGACAGTTTAGTACCTGAGGCAAGAATGAAAAATTGCGCCTTACTGTTAATGATGGTAACGTTGTCAATTATTTAATCTTTCTTTTTGCGCCCCTTTCAGCATTTAACCTCGAGCAAGAACCTCGTTCGCCTCGGCTCGGCTCTGGATGTAATCCTCGTCCAAAGCTAGTGTAACTACTTGCTATTTGCGAGGGTTATATGCCTGTCCAAGGCAACATTTTTGCACACCTTTCAATTATAAATCGTTTTAGAAGGGCTCTTTCTTATGATAATAAATTTATTTTTGAGTTTGAGTTAAAAAAATATATATATGTATATATATATATATATTTACAAATATTTAGTTTCTGTTTGCGTTTTAATTGCAGTATTAAGATATCAACAGGCAATAAATAATATAAAGAGGTAATTTTTTTTAAAAATTGGGATAATTATAACAAAATATGCGTGTAGAATATAAGTGTTACACATTTCAATACATTAAAATTAAGTATATTCAGTTGGTAGGTGCAGTAAAAACAGAATTTAATCTAACATTTAACGTTTTTATTTCATAATACAGCAACTATTTCATAAAATTCTAGCCAGGGCCGTACCAAAGTGTTTTACTGCCGTCGTGCAAACTTTATTTTTGCGCCCCTTTTTAATAAAAACAAAAGTTATGTAACATTCAAAGCTTATTTTAATTTACAATTAAATTTTCTGCTTATACTCCGGGACGACCAAACGGTCAGAGGAGTTCACAAGATAGAATACAAGAAACAGCACCGTATTCAGTAGTCACGGGCTTGAAACCCGGTCACTCAAGGCACGTGCACTTATGTACACGCGCGCCTGACCACTAGGCTACGGCAGCCTTAGCATTTATGTGGATAACATTTGAGTTTTATGTTTTTATTGTGACTCATAAAAGTGTTAAAAATAAATTGAGTCATAAATTAAAATATACTAAAAAACTAAACTATTATATTACGGTCACCTGGAAAGTAACTTTCAACAACTGCCCATGTGTATAGAATTGCTTCTCTTCTAAACTCTCCAATTTTGACCCCTTATTCTTGTTTACACACGGTAAATTGCGTGTGTTCTCTGGTCGATTTGCTTGATTTGCTGGACGAAAACCCTCAGTTTTTCCGTGGAAAAAATGTTGATGTCTATACCTAAGTGAAAAAAGCCCATAAAAGCTCCTCGCGTCATCGATGGATTCGAATCTGGCCAGCCGGCCGGGCTTTTTCCACTCGGTGTGGGGAGAATGGTGACGATACCACCGTGCTACACATACAGATAAACTGAAATATATTGTTCTTGTATAAGTAAATATTAAACAGTTGCAATATTATAAAATGTAATAAATATTTATACATAAAAATAATAAAATAATAATCGCTGCGCTGCCTTTTAGATTTTGTCACCATGGTGCAGTGTACCGCTTTCGCCACCAGGTTGGACGGCCCTTGAATCAGGGGCGCTGACTAGCAACATCAGGGAAATTGTATACGAATGCTCGAGTTTAGCGGATAAGCCTTACCTCCACTTAGTCCATTAAGTTGAGGTTTAGGACTTTAGGTGAATGTTAAATTCACTCCATTTCCAAGAAATGTTTCTAATGAAATACAGGAATTTCTTTTGCCCCCCCCCCCTTCCTCACCAAAAAATATACTCCATAACCCTGAAAAACTCCTGGGTCTATCCCCAGCGCCATAAAATGTTTATATTTTAAAATTACAAAATTTAGATTTTGTAATTTTTAATTTTCGATTTGTAAATTAAAATTAAAAAAAAAAAATGCGTTTTTATTAAAACGGGAATGGCTTTAGGCAACATCTTTTAGTGAAATTTTATGCATATTATTTGTGGTAAAAGTTTATGATGGAATGTTACAATTGATTTAAAACTATCTTCGATCTTAACATGTCTTATTTGAAAGTGCAATTATGCTGCATTTTAATTTTTTTTTTTTTATTAATGGCATATACCCCACATACACTCCGTCCGATTTTCATTCTCGACTACACCATTCAGTATATATCTACATATAAAATTATGCTTTTTTAGTGGAATACGCAAGCCTCTTCTCACTAGCACACTTTATCTTCTGTTTATCCTCCTTCTCTCTCTTTCACACACACACACACACACACATGCGCGCGCGCAGTTATCCGATGCAGTAGTGTGGGGTAATATGAGAATGTAGCTGCTTAAGCAGCGTTATCAAGTACCAAAATTGTTCTGCTGAACAGCTATTACTATCTCTACTGACCCTGTTGACCTGTTTGCACTCGTGATTAGACATTAATCAACTCTCAAGAGCGCCTGAAGCTAATGCAAAAAAAAGGAACCCTGTTGTTCTTGAGAGTATTTTCTCATCGCATATGCGAGATTAGCTTTTGGTACTCCTTTTTTTTCTTCTTCGTTTTGGGGAGGTAGTCAGAGGTAACTACTTCATTTTAGTACACCACAAAATTCAGTGGGAAAAGATGTGTAAAAATCAGGTGCAAATATTTAATAAAATCCATTTTTTAATAATAACGAATGGATTAATCGGATTTATTGATCTGAACAAAAATGAACAGTCTCCATTCCTTGACAGCCATGGAACTTTTTAATTCTAGTGGCTCTTTTCTCTGCTAATTTTATAACCATTCTACCAGTACTGATTTTAATGTTTATGAATAAATGTATCTTTTTGTTCTAAAGATTACTATTTTAAGAGAGTGTATAACAACCCCAGGGGCTCACATCTGGTGAGTATGGGCGTGGCACACCCAGGGTCCTGAGCTGGATAACTTAGTTCTTCTCTTTCTTGGTGATTCCCTTCTCTCTCTCTCTCTCTCTCTCTCAGGGTAACTCGTAATTTTTTTTTTTTTAGCTGGTGCAGCATAAGCCCCAGGCTTCATTGCACCATATAGCTAATAATAATAATAATAATAATAACTATGCATACTGTTGGAGACAAAATAGAAAAAAAAGGAAGTGTCGAAAATTTGTGTAAAAAAATTCGTGCAATAATCGTAAACAATAGTAGAATTATCGCATTGCAAAATCTAGCAATGCGGGGAAGCTGTAATTTGATTACTTTGAGTTAAGCATTTTGAAATACGTAACTTTACAGTAAGTAATGTAATACGTAATAAATAGTTCGTGAAGGACATCGTTTTACTGCTGCGATGAACAAAGTTTTTGTCCCGTATAACTGAAATAGCCTTTGGCTGTTTCATCCTTCCTCCATCCTATTGTAACGAACAACTCCCCATATTTATTGCTTTACTCTGCGCTCACCGCTGTATTCATGTGTCAATAATGAATCGACATTGCTTTGTATAAGTTTGTTTCCCTCCATCAGTCATACGACCAAAAGTAAAAGGCCACACCTCTCTTTGAACGAAAGTGCAACGGATGTGTCCATATGCAAAACCGTTGCACTGTACAAAAAACAATCTGCAAATAAATATGCACGGTAGTCGATCTTTGTATGCAGTAGACGAGTTTTGTGAAAGAGTTAATGGCCTTTCAGAGGGAGTGTGACAATTCATATCATATTTAAAATTGATTGTCAGATTAAACTTCTCAACTGCAGAAGGCATGCTGCAAAAATCTAAGACTGAGGGTGATCATGTGGAAGGAATTACCAAGTAGGTTCCAAATCCTTACTCAGAGGAGAAGGTTTCTGTGAAAACTGTTACGTCATCATACAACTTATGTAGGAGATGCAAGGAGCCACATGTAATACTATAGTTGCCAGAACTGGAAGATGGTTGCATATCGTGAATTTTTATTGCACCCGCGAGGAGGCCTGAATAAAGTGTTCAAGGCTTTAACTGGATTAAGTAAATGGTCCTTGCTGGTGGCATCCCTACTCTTTCTCTGACAACACATAAGAGGGTCTGCAGTGCAGTACACCCTGGTATCATCACCGTTCTCCCCACACCGGGTGGAAAAAGGCATGGGTTCGAATCCCGTCGATGACGTGAGGAACTTTTATGAGCTTTTTTCACTCCGTGGCTGAGTTAGCAAGGCTTTTGTGGATTTATTGGATGATTGTTTTCTACATCAGCATATTCGGGTGGCAACTAGAGAGAGTAATACTCTTGATTTGATTATCAGTAGGGATTCTTCATGCATTAAGAATCTGCAGATAAAGGAACCACTAGGTGGCAGTGATCACAGTGTGCTGAAGTGGGATTTACTCAAAGAGGTAACTACCATTAGGCGTAAAGGGAAGGTTTTTGCTTTCGTAAAGGCGACTACGATGGTCTGAGACAGTATTTAAAGTCTATACAATGGGACCAACTGATGATGTTACCAACAGCAAATTCAAAATGGGAAGCATTCAAAGAACTTATCTTGGAAGCTACTAGGTTTTACATACCAACTAAGAAATATTGTTCAAGGGTTAGGCCTAAATGGATGTCAGATGAGCTAATGAGACATATGGCAGAGAAGAAAAATGCATGGGATACATATAAATTAACACGTGACAAAGAAGCCTATGATAGATACAAGTTGATCTGTAACCAAGTTACAAAGGAGGTTAGGCAGGCAAAGGCAGATTACGAGAAATTTTTGGCAAGGTATGCAAAGAAAAACAGCAAAGAGTTCTTTACTTATGTAAACTCTAGAAGGAAGGGGATGAATCAGATTGGTCCACTTGATATCGATGGGTCAACTGTTGATGATCCTGCTCAGGTAGCTAACAAACTAAATGAATATTTGCATCTATATTCACACATGAGTAGTTATTCAGCGAGGAGAATGCCAGAGGTGTATTCTACTCTGGCAGTAAGCTAGATAATCTTGTAATAACTGAGAGTAAAGTGGAGGAAAAATTGTTGGAGGTAAACACAAGAAAGGCACCTGGGGTGGATGGGATCTATCCAGTTATACTAAAGAAGGCAGCAAAGGAAGTAAGCAAACCCTTAGCCATAATTATGAGAGCTTCCTTGGACTCATGGGAGGTGCCCACAGACTGGAGATGTGCAAATGTGACCCCAATTCACGAAGGAGGATCAAAGGCTGACATAAGTAATTATAGACCTGTGAGTTTAACTTCTGTTCCAGGAAAATTAATGGAGGCACCGGTGAAAGAAGCACTGCAGGACCATCTAGACAAGACTTCAGTTATAGCTTCGACACAGCATGGTTTTGTTAAGGGGGAGTCTTGCCTGACCAATTTGATTGGATACTATGATGCAGTCACAAAAGAACTGGATGCAGGGAATAACTTTAATATTATATACAGTACTTGGATCTTAGAAAGGCTTTTGATACAGTTGCACATGGAAGACTGCTGCAAAAATTGGAGCAGTGAGGCATTGCAGGCAAATTGCTGCTATGGATAAAGGGGTAGTTGAGGGGGAGAAGACAGAGAGTGGTAATCAATGGACACTGCTCATCGTGGACTAATGTTATTAGTGGAATCCCTCAGGGTTCAGTGTTGGGTCCATTATTGTTTTCTGTATTTATAAATGATATTGATGATGGTATATCAAGCTTATGATCCAAGTTTACAGGGTTGTCAAGGACACTACTGACACTATGCTGCTGCAACAGGATCTGGAAAGGTTGAGCAGATGGGCTGAGAGGTGGCAAATGAAGTTTAACATTGACAAATGTAAAGTACTACATATGGGAAACAGCAACCCCAGAGCAACGTATCAACTCTGTGGTACTACACTGACAGTGATAGTGAATGAAAAGGACCTGGGGGTAATTGTGCAGGCAGATATGAAGTTTTCTGAGCAGTGCAGACGGGCTGCAAGAGTAGCTCATGGAGTATTGTCAATGATATACAGGAATTTTTCCAGCAGGGATAAGGAGGTGATTATTCCCTTGTATAAGGCAATGGTCAGGCCACACCTTGAGTACTGTATCCAGGTCTGGAGGCCTCATTTCAAGAAGGATGTTGTGCTGCTGGAACGAGTACAGAGAAGAGCAACAAGATTAGTGAATGGAAAAAAGGAGTACTCTTACGAAGAAGGGCTTAAGTTTTGCAAATTACAGTGTCTGGAGACTAGGCACCAGCGAGGTGATCTGATAGAGGTGAATAAAGTCTTGAATGGTTTGAGCATGCTTAATGCCGATGGGATTCTTCCTCCTGCTCAGAATAATCACCTGAGAGGGCATAAATTCAAATTGAGGAAAAGACAGATATAGGATAGACGTGCGGAAATTTGCCTTTAGCCAGCGGGTAGTTGGTTGGTGGAACAGATTTCCATCCCTTGTCGTGGAAGTTGAAAGCCTGAATAAGTTTAAGGCTCAGCTGGACAGGTATTTCGAACGAACTGATGCTGCATAAGTTCGATTTGGCTGATGCTGCATAAGCTTGCTTTCTTGCATCATATGCCTCTCCTAATGCTAATGTTAATGCTAATAAGTAAGTGCAAAAGAGTCCAGAGGAGAACCACGAAGGCGATTTTGGATACGTTGTTGGTACGTCTGGAATGAACTTGCGAGTTATCCCCCTTTTGTGGACTCCATCCAAAGTTGATGCCATACGGATTGGAGGTAGTTTTGCAGTCGTTTCTTTTCTGCAGATCGATACCCAGCGGGGTCCGTGATGAGGTCCGTGTACGTCATGCTCTTTCCTCGTCCAAGCTGGTACAGCATGAACGAGGAAAGAGTCTATGCATATTGCCGTGGTGGTCGCAGGAACTTGACCTACTTAGGAGAGATATGAACAGGAAAAGACGTGCCTTCCAAAGAGCCAGGCGGTCCTGGCCACCTCCTGAGGTTGAACCCCTCAGACAACAATACAGGGAGGCCAGGAATAACTACACTGCGATGATCAGGCAGCGGAAGAAACTGTCCTGGGAGCATTTGGTTCTACAGTCGGCAATACAGACCCATGGAGCATCATATATAGAATAACCACAAACAAGTTACCAAGGGGAGAGGTTACGCCCTCCACCATCACCCCACAAGGCACCATGACCAACAACTGGCACGACACCGTCAACAACATTCTCAATGCCACCTTCAAACCCATCGAAGAGGATAACACACCTCAACAGCATCAGCTGTGCCACGCCAACAAAACCTACCAATTGGCCCGAGTGGAACAACCATTCACTCTGCAAGATTTACAAACTGCCGTACAAAAAATAAATAAAAAACAAAAGAACCCCAGGACTGGACATGCTTGAACCGGAACTGGTAAAAAAGGCGCCGAGTATGCCCCAAACTTGCTATTAGACTTATATAACCACTGTCTTCGTCAGGGCTGGTTCCCCTCGGATTGGAAGGTAGCCAGCCTAAAATTAATCATAAAAAACTCATCAAAGCAGCCACATATACCGGACATAGTGATATAGTGTTTTTTGACAAGCGGCACCGGTGCTTTCGCACAACTCCGCATTTGAATCTCTTGTGAAGTAAGACAGTACAGTACTGTCAAGGCCAGATAGCATATGTTAGTGTATGTTTATGTTTGCTTAGTGCGGGTTATGTTGTTCATCTGGCCGCTTAGCCTAGGGTCCGTGGAACACCACAGACCACTAGTTACCGTCACTGGCACTGGGAGCCGGACCAGGTATGTGGGAAGAGAACTCTGGCTGGCCGACCCTGGGGTTCGCCTGAGCTTCCCAGGGAGAGCCAAAAAATAAAAAATAAAAAAAATATAAATAAATAAAAAAAAAAAATAAAAAAAATAAATAAAATAAAAAAATAAAAATAAATAAAAAAATATATATATATATAAATTAAAATAATAAATAAATAAATAAATAATAATTAAAAAAATAAACAAAATAAAAAAAATAAATAAATAAAAAAATAATATAAAAAAAAATAATAAATAAAATAAAATAAAAATAATTTTTTTTTTTTGAAATAGGAGAAGGGGTGAGAGATTGAGGTGAAGAAAGAAGGTAAGCAGAAGAAAGAGGGCGAGGTAGGCTCTCCGTACCTCAGGAAGAAGAGAAAAGATTGTGAGGTCAAGTGATCCACAAAGTCAGATTGCCTAGTAGCATGACCCTGCATTTGATGTCAAATGCCAGTCCCACTCCCAGAGGAGTATTTATATGAGTTCCTACACAAGTAGGAAAATCAGATATTGTCCTACAACTTGAAGAGAAAAGGTGCCGGCAAGTGAGTGGGTCCCACATTGGGCAAGGGGCCCAGTGTCAGCAATTTAATCTTCTTCATCCAAGGGTGACTTGTAGGCAATGAGCAGTGTCCCACACTGGGTAGAGGACTTGGATAATCTTCTCTTAGGGGATGAGAGGAGGCACCTGGATTCATGAAGCTCGAGGATTGCTTGGAGTTCTTGTGTCTATTGTAGAAAAGTCCTTTTTGGGTTCGTGGGTTTGTCAGATAGTTTCCTTTGTGAACGTCGAGAGATTCCTGTTAGGTCAGGATAAAGATCAATATCCTGTTTGGGTTTTCTTTGATTCCATTCAGGATATGTTCTGTGAATTGAGTTTTGAGTTCATTATAAGATGGGGTGCATTGAACAGTTTTCTGTAGGTGAATTTGGCGCATTTCAAATACAGTCTGGGCAAAAGTAGTGAAGGCTTTGTAGTTGGTTTCGTCAATTATGTAGAGATGTTCCTGCCCACCTGGTATATTTCCAGTTCTGGTAATTAGGAGACTTCTGGGTAAATCATAAAGAGGGCAATTATACATGAGGTGAATCCAGTCTTCATTGTCACCGCATGTGCAAAGAGGAGAATCGGTGAGACCCAGGGCATGCAGCTTGGCCCTAAACGATCCATGACCAGTGAGGAAGAACGAGACGTGAAGGCCTGGTGAGTACCACGGAGGAGGTTTTGGTGCAGTTATCATAACTTGTGGAAGAAATCTTTTAGTTGTTTCACCTTTGGTTGTTTGCTCCCAAGATCTTTGCCAATGCTGGAAGAGCTTAGAGTAAATCTGTTGCATTTCGTTTTTTGGATCATTAGCTAGATCGAGTGTTATATCCAGAATGGTGGTGGGAATTCCTCTCTTTATGCGGTATGCAAGGCCGCGACGAGTAACCTCCAGATCCAGAGGAAGAGTACCTGCTAAGACCTGCAGGGCAGGATCACTGACTGTGCGGCAAGCTCTAGTCACAGTGAGTAGGATATTGCGTTGAATTGTATGTAGCTTTGCTTTATTACGGGCAATGATGGCACGAGGGAACCATATGGCTGCACCATAGCACACAGCTGGTAAGAAGATGGTTTTGTAAAGTAGCATGAGAGTCCTCCTCTTCAAACCCCAGTCTGCTCTGCTAATTCTTACGATCATGGCAGAATAACGACGTATTTTGTTGGAGAGGTAATTAAGATGAGGTAAGAATGTTAATCGGGAGTCGAAGGTTACTCCTAGATATTTTAGTTCTGTTTTGAGTTGCAATGTCTGCCCAGAGATTTTAATTTGGGGCGGTCTTCTTATGTCCAAGGATCCTTTGAGGAGGATAGTCTTCGTTTTTTCCCCAGAGATGACTAACTTGTGGTTGTTTGCCCAATTTTGGAGGATCGTTAATAGCGGAGTCCTACCGATCCGTTAATACCACATATACCGGAGTCCTACCGATCTATAGCCCTTCTGTCTGTACTCAGCAAGGTCCTGGAACAACTTCTTAGACAGAGGCTTGAAGTACATTACACCGCAGCAAATTTAACAACAGACAAACAATTCGGATTCAAAACGGGGAAATCCACTCTGGATGCACTAGAATATATCATGAATGCCGCGTCAAACTGCCAACGAAAATACCTTCTTCTCATCTCTGTGGACTTTGCAGTGGGATTCGATGCCCTCTGGTGGCAGAGCATCCTCGCAAGACTAAGAGCTGCCAATCTGCCAACAAACCTATATGGATGCATTCAGAGCTACCTGAACAATAGGAAGATCCTAGTGCAGGCTCCCTACTGCAAGGTTGAGCGCCAGGTACACAGGGCCCAGTACAAGGCCCTCAGGGCCTTGTACTGGGTCCCCTCCTATGGATGACCTCTCCCTAATCCTCTCAGCTGATTCAAGAGCACAACTGGAAACGCTTGCCAACTCAGCACTTTCTACACTAAGAGAGTGGACTGAAACTCATCACCTTAATATCTCTGCCACCAAAACCCAATCTATCCTACTAAAGGAATATCTAACTCCTACCAGACCACCGCAGATAAAAATCTACAACAGAACGATCAAGTTGGCCACAGAACTCATGTACCTAGGAGTGATCCCGGACCGAAATTTATCATTTACACCCCACTTAAAATACATCCAGAAGAAAATGAAAAATATGCTGCCATGCTTGCCAGGATTACCCGCCGCGACTGGGGGCTGAAAAGAAGAACCCTAGCAATACTCTACAAAGCAGCCATTATCCCTGCGATTGCATATGCTTCTGGTGTCTGGCACCATAAGGCTTCTACGGCGGTAAATCGTCGGCTACTCAACATCATTCACCGACCGATTTTATTAACCCTCACCAGAGCGTGCCGCACTGTATCTACTCATGCGCTGCAAGTACTCACTGGGACCCTCCCTCTTGATCTTGAAGTGATTCTCCTAGGCATGTTACAGCAGCTTAGACGAGGAAATCCAACTACCTTCCAGGATCACACCACAGACCCAACTGCAAATCGGACAGTGGAGAAGAAAAGACTCCAGATCTATTTGCGATCAATATGGCAGCAGCGCTGGACGACCTCCACAAAAGGGGAAGTCACGCGGAGGTTCCTCCCCGATCTACAACAAATACACCCACAGTATCCGGTATGGCTTTGCCCTGGATTGTACAGCACGTATCTCCTAACAGGACATGGAGTGATCCGCCATAAATTACACCTTCTCGGACTCGAAAACAACCCAATGTGTGCATGTGGCTCTGTGGAGACCTGGGGACACCAGATGTATGACTGCGAATTTTATGAAGATCTTCGTGTTGAATTAATCATCGAAGTGCGCCTTAATCCCAAAAACCGAGAACACTACTTACTGGAAGATGAAGCCTCATATATAGCATTCACCAAGTTTGCGCAGAACCTGTATGCTAGACGCTTGACCATTCCTCTGCCTGCAAACTTCGAATAGATGGGTCAAACAAAGCTTCTCAGAGACCCCCAACCAGATGTCAGGTTTCACTGCTTGATCCTTCATGCAAGACAAAACTGGAACTCTTATGAGAAGTGACAAAACTCCACTTCCCAGAACATTGACTACCGGACGGGACAACAGTCCCATGAATGACCCAACTGTGACATTTTGCACAACCTATTCAGCCAAACCAACATTGGATCGCCTCTGCTGGGCCTCACGTTTTTCTGGATGGTGTGGACCTGACCCTACGGTCTGGTTTTCTCCCACTCATTCACACAGGCCACATTGGCAACTTGAGCCAGCTCCCTTGTTTGGCTCACTGTCTTACCTAATCCTGGCAGAGCGGGGAGGGGACAGTTTGATGTCCCCTTCCCCCCTGCCACCGTATTTCTTCCTCTGGTGGGGCATGGGCATGCCCCACTGTAAACTGGAGTTGCCTTCATTTCGGCTCCATATTTCTGTCTATCTGCCCCCCCCCCCAGTCTTCAGCCTTCACCCCACTCTATCTGACAGCAACGTGAACATGCCCCAGACAATCTAAAATCACCAATCTAAATTAATTTTGCCCAACATTTTGGACTTCTAGCGCTCCCCGCGACGCGTACGCGATTATATACTAGTGAGTACCTGGTCTGCCTCCACGGGGCGAAAGTGGGACAACGTCGGGCCTCAGTAGGGGTTTGGCGGCTAAATGACCAGATGAACAACGGTACAAGGCATCACACATATACAAAGTCCATACACTTTTGAATCTCTGGCTTTTCCAGTCAACTGGTTCGCCCACAATGTAAACTACGCGGAGATGTGGGAAACCCCTGTTGCCGCTTGACCCTAAACACACTTTACACTTTACCTTCAGGTCATCTGCGCGGGTAGCACAGTGGTATCGTGACCGTCCTCCCCACACCGGGTGGAAAAGGCCTGTGTTCGAATCCCGTCAATGACTCGAGGAACTTTAATGGGATTTTTTCACTCCGTGGCTGAGTTAGTCGGTCTCAGGCGTAGATAGCAAGGTTTTTCTCCCCAGTAACTGCGGTTTTTTCGTCCAGCAAAACAGGCAAATCGACCATAGAACATACGGAATTTACAGACACAAATACGGGTTAATGTATTTAATTACGGGCAACCCTAAAATAATAATAATAATAATAAATCACCTCCAGGTCAAGAGGCAAGGCCTCCGTGATCACTTGCAGGGCGTAGGTGGAGATGGTGTTACAGGCACGTATCATGGTAAGAAAAACTGGTCGGTGAATAATATTGAGTTTCCTGCTATTTGTCGCTTTTGTTGCCTTGTTAAATCATTCACCTGAGGCGTATGTAGCTGCTGGAATGAAGACTGTTTTGTTGAGGAGGGCGAGAGTATCTCTTTAGGCCTAGTCCTAGTGGCTGATCCTCGCCACCATTGCTGCATATTTCTTCATCTTTGTTTGGATGTATTTTAGATGTGGTAGGAAAGATAGTTTATTGTCGAGAATGATTCCTAGGTGCTTTAGTTCCGTGACCAGTTTTATGGTTTTGTTGTTAATTTTAATTTGTGCTGGCCTTGTGGGCCTGCACAAATTAAAATGTTTAGGTAGGTGGTAGATGTCAGAGTGCCCCGCACATGGATGACTGGACCCAGAGTATCCCAGCAGAACATCGTCCAAAGCATGACACCGGTGCCACTGGCTTGCGTTCTTCCCACGGTGCATCAAAGCACCATCACTGGCCCAAGATACCATCATTCTTCTCCAAAAAGGAGAAGAATGATGGTATCTGGCTCGGGGCTCTGGGTGTGCCGGGCCCATGCTCACCAGATGTGAGGCCCCAGGGGTTCTTGATAAGACTATGCACATGAAGTGATATAAATGAAATTGAGAATGTTTGGTTGCAGGACAGATGTGCAGAAATTTGTGTTCAGGCAGCAGACAGTTGATTGTTGGAACAAAGTTCCACCTGGTGTTGTTGAAGTAGGTAGTTTGAATAAATTCAAGGAACACCTAGATAAACTGTTAGAGAGGATAGCCAGGTAAAATTGGAAATGTTAGTGTTTTTTTTTTGTTTTGTTTTTTTCTATTTTTGGCTGATGCTGTATAAGCTTGCTTTCTTGCATCTTTTACCACTATTAATGCTAATACTAATAGTAAACAACGCACATGTACCCGGCCGCCCAATGGTGCAACAAGAAACGTGATTCATCGGATCAAACGACCTCCTTCTAATCACTCAAGGTCCAGTTTTGATGCTTGCGTGCCCATTGTAGGTGCTGTTGCTGGTGAACCATGGCCACTGGGAGCGGCCTGCGGCTACGCAGCCCCATTTACAGCAAGGTTCGATGTGATGTTGTGACACGTTACTCCCGTCATCAGCATTCCAATTACCGGCGAGTTGCACCACACTCTCCCTTCTGTTGCCACGTACCATCCTGGTCAGCCTTTGCTCACCTCGAGCATCGATGAGCCGTGGTCGTCCAACACCCCGCCTGCCGTTCGTTGGTTTCCCTCCTCGGACCACTTTCGGTAGGTACTAATCACGGCTGACCGTTTGTTTGTTATTTGGTTTTTAGGAGCATTAGCAACTAAGGCCATATTGCTCCGGGATATGCGGTGGCCATTCCCTGACCTTCCCGCATCCTCCGTATTTAGTGGTGACGGGCTCGAACCGCGGTCTAATCAAGAAGCGTGTGCTACGCACTGCTGCTCCTTCCCACCTGGCCACGGAGACGCCTCGGCTGACCGTGAGCATCCCACCAGCTGTGCCGTTTCGGATATGTTCTGACCCAGTCGTCTGGCCATTATAATTTGGCCTTTTTCAAATTCGCTTAAGTTTTCTGTCTTTCCTATCAGAAGAACAAGAGTAACACTGATTAACGGAGCTCAACATCAGGTATTTTTAATACTTGGTCCTGACACGCGTACGCGCCGTAGTTTACCTGCAGTTGCTTCGATTTGCATAACGACTCGCTGGGCATAATGTTTTGGCTCATCGGTGAGTGTGTGTGTGTGTGTGTGTGCAAAAAATAGCTGATATCTTCATCTAATATTTTGAGAAGATCATTAAAGAAAATTTGATTTTCATTTTTTGTTCGTAAATTTTTATTTTTTTTATTTTTCATTTTATGAGGGTCCTTGGAGTGGCAGAATTTTGTCTAGCACCACTATGTAATTATTTATTATTATTATTATTATTAGCCATATGATGCAAGGAAGCCTGAGGCTTATGTCGCACCAGCCAAAAAAAAAAAAAAAAAATTTCTGAACTACCCCCAAGAGAGAGAGATAAAAGGGAATCACCAAAGAAGAGAAGAATTGTGATATCCAGCTCAGGACCCTAAGTGTGCCAAGCCCATACTCACCAGATGTGAGCCCCTGGGGTTAAATACTTTTAATGGCTTTATTAAAGATTGTGTTTGAGTTACATTTATCAAGATATTAAGCCTAATGTTATCAAGATATTAAGCCTAATGTTATCAAGATATTAAGCCTAATGTTATCAAAATCGGATAATCAGAATAACAAAAGCAGTTCAAGAATATCATTAATGTATTAGGTAACCTTTGGTCTTCACTCTCATGCTGTTTCTGCAGCGGACTTTAGACCTCCTCACCTTATCTAGAGGTGCTGCCATCTCTCTTGGCGTACTAAACGGTCTGCATTCGAAAAAATCTGTCTTCTTTGGACATTATCGCAAGAAGAAATCACGTGCTTTTATTTTTGCAATGTCTGGTCAAGGGGAAATTGGTAGGTTTTTAATTTGTCTTTTCCATTTTTTTTCATTCACTGCTTTTTTTAAAGTGAAATTTTTAAACAATAGCGTATGTATTATTCCAATTTGCTGCAATTTAAATATTTCTTCGCCTGTTGCATTGTTCAGCGAATATCAAAACAGTATTCAGATTATTGGATAATGAGCACGAGTATTTTCATACTTAAATTAAAAAGGAAAATGAGAAATCTTTTACACTCGGGAATAACTACGTATTGGCAAGAGCAGTAACCCTTTTTTATGGTTAGCAGAACTTGTAGTGTATTTTGTGGGAAAAAAAAAAAAAAAATAATAAAAAAAAAAAAAAAAAATATATATATATATATATATATATATACACACACATAATAATTAAGTCAAGAGGGAGAAGAAAAGGTAACAAGACTCATGTTACATTTTCTTCTCCCTCCCTGTTGATTTATTATTATTATTATTTATATGGTACAAGGAAGCCTGAGACTTATGCTGCACCAGCTCAGGACCCTGGGTTTGCCAAGCCCATACTCACCAGATGTGAGCCCCCGGGATTTAATTATTATGTTTAATTTATTATTTTCGATCAACAGGTTTGCCACGCTACTGGCATTAGTTTGATTTTATATTTAATATTAGTTATATTTTGGGCATCATGTAGAGGATCGTGCATTTTGCTCCCTTTGATGATTGCTTCATTTCTTAATTTTTTTTACTACAGTTTTCAACTCTTCTTTTACTACCTTTTTCAACTATTTCATTATTCTAATACACACAAATATTCAGGGTGTTTGAAAAGTGATTGTTAATAATTTAAAGGTGAACTGTACATACTACAATATGCAAAAAAAGCCTAGTAAACATGGGTCATTAAGTGAATCGTTTTCAAGGTATTGCACATTTCTAGTTGGGATCCACCACTGACAAGGTGAACTGTACAGAGTTGGGATCCACCACTGACTTGTTTGTTTCGGTTAGGTTATGCTCATTCTCTCCCTTTCCCTCTCTCTTGATGCTCTGAGACATAGCAGGCATACTAGTTCTTGTCAAAGGATAGTCAACATGGAAAGAGGTTACACAATGAAGAGTATGCGGACATGCACTTCAGGTATGGTAAAGCCAATGGCAGTGCACTTGAGGCTGCACGTTTGTACCAAGAAGCATTTCCCCACTTAAGGCAGGCCAACAGGCGCACATTCCTCAGGGTACATCAGTGCCTTAGAGAACCTGGCGCTTCAGACATGGAGTACGAGCAGGTAGGCCCAGAAGCATTACACCTGATGTTGAGGAAAGGGCGATAGAAAGAATAGAACAAAATCCATCCAGCAATTTTGACAAGGTGGGTTGCTCTGCAAGAGCGTGTACTGAGTCATAGCAATGTGTGGCGAATTTACATTGCCAATTACTGTACCCCTACCATATCCAGGTGTGTACAACATCTCAGCAATACAGACTACCTCCCCAGAGTGAACTTTTGCCAGTGGATGCAACAACAGTGTGTCCTTACCCCCAATTTTTAAACAACGTTTTATTTGCTGACGAAGCTGGGTTTACTCGTGATGGTATTTTCAATTTTCATAACTGTCACGTTTGGTCCGATGAAAATCCTAAAGCAATTCACAAGTAATGACATCAGCAACGTTTCTCGTTGAATGTCTGGACAGGACTACTAGGAGACCATCTAATTGGACCACACTTTCTTCCAAACAAGCTAACAGGAGAGCTGTACCTTCAGTTCCTGCAGAATGTTCTTCCAGACCTCCATGATGATGATAATGTTCCACTTCAGTAGCACCAGAACATGTGGTTTATGCATGATGGTGCACCCACACATTTTGCTCGACTTGTGACTCGGTATCTAACTAGCAGGCATGTTCAACAGTGGATAGGTAGAGGTGGGCCTGTAATGTGGCCTCCCAGATCACCAGACTTAAATCCTATGGATTTTTGTATCTGGGGTCATGTAAAAAGCTTGGTGTAGACTTCTGACATTAACACAGTTGAGGAATTGCAGCACTGGGTTGAAGGAGCCTTTCAACCCTACAGAATTCCTCATGCCTGTTCAGTTTGTCAGCTGTCTCATCACGATCATCAACAATCAAACCTTTGATATCAAGTGGACTAACCTGATTCATCCCCTTGTTTCTAGAGTTTATATAAGTAAAGAAGTCTTTGCTGTTTTCCTTTGCATGTTTTGCCAAAGATTTAGCATTAGTAGAGACATATGATGCAAGAAAGCCAGCTTATATAGCATCAAAAAAAAAACCCCCCAAAAAAAAAAAAAACCCCTTCCCATTTCATCCATCCATTTGCTCCAAAAGTTTGTCTACTTCTTCTTTAAATTTATTTAAGCTATCAACTTCCACAGTGACAGATGGAAGTTTGTTCCAGCAACCAACTATCCACTGACTAAAGGCAAATTTCTGCACATCTATTCAACAACTGACTTTATTCAATATCAGTTTATGCCCCCTCAGGTTTGTAATCTGAACAAGAGGAAGAATCCCATCGGCATTGAGCCTGCTCAATCCATTCAAGGCCTTATTATTATTATTAGCCATATGGTGCAAGGAAGCCTGAGGCTTATGCTGCACCAGCCAAAAAACAATTCCTGCATAACCCTGAGAGAGCGAGTAGAAGGGAACCACCAAGAAAGCAAGAAGAAAAGAAAGATGATATCCAGCTCAGGACCTTGGGTTTGCCAAACCCATATTCACCAGACACTTCAATCAGATCACCTCATAGGTGCCTAGTCTCCAGATGCTTCAATTTGCAGAACTTACTTTCTTCGTAAGAGCACCCCTTTGTTCCCCCTCACCAGTCTTGTTGCACTTCTCTGTACTCCTTCTAGCAACTCTACATCCTTCCTACAATGAGGCTTCCATACCTGTACACAGTACTCAAGGTGTGGCCTGACCATTACCTTATACAAGGGGATAATCACCTCCTTATACCTTCTAGCAAAATCCTGTATACCATTGACAAGACCCCAAGAGCTACTCTGGCAGCCTGTCTGCACTTTCATATCGGACTGCACAATTACCCACAAACTTCATATCGGACTGCACAATTACCCACAGATCTCTTTCATTGTTCGCTACCCTGAGTGTAACACCATCCAGTTGGTACATTTCTCTGAGGTTACTGCTACCCATATGCAGTACTTTGCATTTGTCAATTTTAAACTTCAGTTACCACTTCTCAGCACATGCCCAACTTTTCCAGATACTGTTGCAGCAGCATACTGTTATTAACAACGCTGCCAACCTTTGTATCATCTGCAAACTTTGACATTAAGCTTGATATGCCTTTATCAATATCATTGATAAATATACAAAACAACAATGGGCCCAACACCGAACCTTGGGATACACTACTAATAACATTAGTCCACGAAGAGCAGTGTCCATTGATTATCACTCTCTGCTGTCTCCCACTCCGCCATCCCTTTATCCCTTGTAGCAACTTGCCCTTAATGCCATACTGCTCTAATTTGCATAGTAGTCTTCCCTGTGCAACAGTATCAAAGGCTTTCCTGAAATCCAAGTATCTGCTATCAAAATTATTTTTGCCTCCAATTCCTTTGTGATCACGTCATAGTATCCAATCAAATTGGTCAGACAAGACTTCCCCTTAACAAACCCATGCTGTGTCTGAATTATTACTGCAGTCTTGTCTAGATTATCCTGCAATACTTCTTTAACCAGTGACTCCATTATTTTCCCTGTAACAGAATTCACACTAACATGTCTGTATTTAATCATGTCACCCTTTGTCAATTGGAGATACATTTGCACATCTCCAGTTGGTGGGGACTTCCCCTGAGTCCAAGGATGCTCTCATAATTATGGCTAAGGGTTTGCTTAGCTCCTTTGCCGCCTCCTTTAATATAAGTGGATAGGTGCTTTTCTTATGTTTAACTTCAACAATTTCTCCTCCACTTTGCTTCCTATTTTTATAAAATCAATTAAATCCATGGAAAATGCCAGCTGTTTGATAAACATCTGGCATTTTCCTCCCTTAACTCCTCGGGTGAATGTAGATGCAAAATACTCATTGTTTGCTGGCTATCTGAGCAGGGTCATCAACAGTTGAACCATCAACATCAAGTGGACCAATCTGATTCATTCCCTTCATTTTAGAGTTTATATAAGTAAAGAAGTCTGCTGTTTTTCTTTGCATCCTTTGCCAAAGAGTTTTCATAATCTGCCTTCACTTCCCTAACCTCCTTTGTGACTTGATTAGAGACTAACTTATGTGTAGCATAGACTTCTGTGTTACCTGAAAATTAATATGCACCCCATGCATTTTTCTTCTTTGCTAAGAGTCTCATTAGTTCATCTGACATCCGTTTGGGCCTAAGATTATTTCTCTGAATGCTTCCCATTTAGAATTTGCAGTTGGTCCTACTGTATAGAATTTAAAAAATCTCTGAGACCACTGTAGTGCCCTTTGCAAAAGCAAAAAGCCTTCCCTTTACTCCTGATGCTAGTTATCTTTGAGTAAATCCCACATAAGTACACTGTGATCATTACCACCTATTGGCTCCTTTATCTGTAAATTCTTAATGCATGAATAATCACTGCTGATAATCAGATCAAGAGTGTTTCTCCTTCTGGTTGCCTCTCTAAAATTCTGCTGTATAAAACAATCATCCAATAAATCCAACAATCATCCAATCAATCCACAAAAGCCTTGCTAGTGTGTGAGTGACCAGCCCACAAGTTCCAGTCAATATCTGGGAAGTTAAATTCCCCTATATTTATATATAGATTTGTCGTAATTTGCCTTTGTTTGCCTAACCACCTTTGTGACTTGATTACAGACTAGCTTATAGCTAGCATAGGTTTCTGTGTCTCCAGATAATGAATAAATTCAATTATGTAATAATAGGTAATAATAACATAGATGCACTAAACAATGTTATTGATTAAATCTCACGTTGTTTAGACTTTTCTGCCATAAAATTTTATCAATCTAAACTAAAATTGTATCAGTCCAAATTTTGAAAAGGCTAAGAGTAGATAACTTGCTTTAGGTGTTAGGTGCCAAGGGGGAGATGTCTTTGTGCGCGCACGATGTAATGAGTTGGAGAAATGAGGCGACAACTCAGCGTTGTTATGGGCATATATGAGAGCTTGAAGGACAGGGTGGATGCCCTCGAAGGATCTAAATTGAGGGCCCATCAAGCTCTCAGCTGCCTACATCAACACCGAGCTTGCACTTGATCATCACTCAACACAGCGGTAGCCCCCGAGGTAGAATGCACTGGTCCAATAGGAACTAGTAGTTCTTGGTGACACTATTGTCAGGGAAATGCATGGTATGTAAAAAGGATAGGTGGAACAGGACCAGGGGTATGTCTGCCAGGGATAAAGGTTGATGACGTTGTAGAGCAGATATCATCTTTTAAGGGTACAAAGGGTGATATTGTTGTACACGTTGGCACTAATAATATTAAGAGTAGGAGACTAGCAGAATCACATAACAAGTACAGGTCACTGTTGAAAAAAAGCCATGAATTAGGTTTGAATTTGAAAGTGTCTGCAATTCTGCCCAGACATAATAGGAGGGAGTACATGATGAGAGCCTTGTCAATCAATTCGGCCCTGCAAAGATTGTGCAAGGCTCAAGGGGTAGAATTTTTTTCGGCCTGGTCTGTACTTTTTAACAGGAGAGACTGCTTCTACAGGGATGGGATACACTTAAATAGAAGGGATGCAAGAATATTTGCTGATTCTATCGAGGCAGCATTAGGTGGGTCCAACAGTGTTAGGTGATGTTTCCGAGGCAGTATTAGTAGATAAAGACTTAGAAAGTGATTCTTGCACTGCTTCTATTGGAATGAGCAGCAGCCTGGAAAACAAGATGCAGGGTATTTCAGTGACTGCTGGGAGTCATTGCGGTACAAGTAAACACATGGGTTGTGTTAGGGTAGCTAAGAATAGGAACAGGTGCATGTATATTTGCATGTACACCAGTGCTAGGAGTTTGGTAAATAAATTTGATGAATTTGAGGTATTGCTCAGAACATCAAAGGCAGATATTGTTGGGATATCAGAGACGTGGTGTCACACATATATAAGGAATGCAGAGCTGGAATTTGGAGAGTACAATGTGTACAGAAAGGATAGACAAGATAGGAAGGGAGGAGGGGTTACACTATTAGTTAAGAAACACAAAATCTAAGGAAGTGAAGCCATTTGACATCACTGGATTCAAATAGTGCAGTGTCGAGTCAGTTTGGTGAGACATAACATTGGCAGATCAAAATTGAGAGTAGGAGTGTGTTATAGCCCTAATGACTCTGATGAGTATAATAAAGAACTATACAGGGAAATAGTGGGCCAGTAAATCAGAGAGAATTATAATGGAGGATTTTAATTTCCCAGATATTGACTGGAATTTGTGGGTTGGTCACTCACACACTAGCAAGGCTTTTGTGGATTTATTGGATGATTGTTTTCTACATTAGCATGTTCGAGAGGCAACTAGAGGGAGTAATACTCTTGATCTGATTATCAGTAGTGATTCTTCATGCATTAAGAATCTGCAGATAAAGGAACCACTAGGTGGCAGTGATCACAGTGTGCAGAAGTGGGATTTACTCAAAGAGGTAACTACCATCAGAGGTAAAGGGAAGGGTTTTTGCTTTCATAAAGGTGACTATGGTGGTCTGAGACAGTATTTAAATTCTATACAGTGGGACCAACTGATGATGTTATCAACAGCAAATTCAAAATGGGAAGCATTCAAAGAATTTATCTTGGAAGCTACTAGGCTCTATATACCAACTAAGAAATATTGTTCAAGGTTTAGGCCTAAATGCATGTCAGAAGAACTAATGAGACATGTGGCAGAAAAGAAAAATGCATGGGATACATATAAATTAATGGGTGACATGGAAGCCTATGATAGATATAAGCTGGTCTGTAACCAAGTCACACAGGAGATTAGGCAGGCAAAGGCTGATTATGAGAAATCCTTGGCAAAGGATGCAAAGAAAAACAACAAAGAGTTCTTTACCTATGTAAACTCTAGAAGGAAAGGAATGAATCAGATTGGCCCACTGGATATTGATGGTTCAACTGTTGGTGATCCTGCTCAGGGGGCTAACAAACAATGAGTATTTTGCATCTACATTCACCATGAGGAGTTATTCAGGGAGGGGAATGCCAGAGGTGAGTTAAACTCTAGCAGTGAGCTGGATGATTTTGTAATAACTGAGAGGAAAGTGGAGGAGAAATTGTTGAATATAAACATAAAAAAGGCACCCAGGGTGCCCGGGATCTATCCAGTTATATTAAAGGAGGCAGCAAAAGAAGTAAGCAAACCCTTAGCCATAATTATGAGAGCTCCTTTGGACTCAGGGGAAGTACCCATGGACTGGAGATGTGCAAATTTGATCCCAATTCACAAAGGAGGGTCAAAGGGCAAACCAAGTAATTATAGACCTGTTAGTTTAACCTTTTGTTCCAGGAAAATTAATGGAGGCACTGATTAAAGAAGAACTGCAGGATCATCTAGACAAGACTTCAGTTATAGTCCAGACACAGCATGGTTTTGTTAAGGGAAAGTCTTGCCTGACCAATTTCATTGGATACTATGATGTGGTCACAAAGGAACTGGATACAGGGTATAACTTTGATATCATATATTTGGATCTTAGAAAGGCTTTTGATACTGTTGCACATGGAAGACTGCTGCACAAATTGGAGCAGTGTGACATTGGAGGCAAATTGCTGCTATGGATAAAGGGATGGTTGAGTGGGAGAAGACAGAGAGTGGTAATCAATGGAGACTGCTCACTAATATTATTAGTGGAGTCCCTCAGGTTTCAGTATTTGGTCCATTGTTGTTTTCTGTATTTATAAATGATATTGTTGATGGTATATTAAGCTTGATGTTATGATTTTGCAGACAATCCAAGTTTGCAGTTGATACGAAGGTTGGCAGGGTTGTTAAGGACACTAATGACAGTACTCTGCTGCAACATGATCTAGAAAAGTTGAGTAGATGGGCCGAGAGGTGGCAAATGAAGTTTAACATTGACAAATGTAAAGTACTACATATGGGAAGCAGCAACCTCAGTGTGACGTATCAACTCTGTGGTACTATACGTACAGTGGTAGAGAATGAAAAGGACCTGGGGGTAATTGTGCAGGTAGATATATAGTTTCCTGAGCAGTGCAGATGGTCTGCAAGAGTAGCTCATAGTGTCTTGTCGATGATATACAGGAATTTTTCTAGAAGGGATAAGGATGTGATTATCCCCTTATATAAGGCAATGGTTAGGCCACACCTTGAGTACTGTATATAGGTGTGGAGGCCTCATTTTAAGAAGGATGTAGAGCTGTTGGAATGAGTACAGAGAAGGGCAACAAGATTAGTGAATGGAACAGAGGGTTGCTCTTATGAAGAAAGGCTTAAATTTTGCAAATTACAGTGTCTGGAGACTAGGCATCTGCAAGGTGATCTGATTAAGTTGTATAAAGCCTTGAACAGTTTGAACATGCTCAATGCTGATGGAATTCTTCCTCTTTCTCAGAATAATCATTTGATTTGGCATAAATTCAAATTGAGCAAAGACATATGTAGGATAGATGTGCAGAAGTTTGCCTTTAGCTAGCGGGTGGTTGGTTGGTGGAACAGACTTCCATCCTTTGTTGTGAAGTTGATAGCTTAAATAAATTTAAGGCTGAGCTTGACAGGTACTTGGAATGAACGGATGGGTGAAATGGGAGCGTTTTTTGTTTGGCTGATGCTGCATAAGCTTGCTTTCTTGCATCATATGCCTCTGCAAATGCGTCTTGTCTGAATGGTAGGCAAGAATTCTGGTCTGTTGACAAAGGTATTGGCAGTAACCTGTATCTCTGTATACTGCCACCTCTACTACTATCACCTAATGGTTCTACATCTATAGCTGAAGATAAAGCCAACTTATGAGCGTTATATGTTTGATGCTGTATTTCGTTGATCTGAGGCAGATTGAGTAGGGTTTCTCCCATAATTTATTCTGGACTCTTTAGACTGTATGACATTCAAGTTGACTTGTGAACATGCACTTGTAAAGACATAATACACTTATATAAATACAGTCGGACCTCTCTTTAATGAACTTTCATATAGCGAATATTTCTGCGTAGGAAACTTTTTTGATTTCACCTTGGCCATTACATTGAAAATAGTTTCTGTATAACAGAGAAAACTTCCATATAGCGAACTGATTTTGAGAGACCTGGGTACGCATTGTTCGCATCTCTGGCCTTTAGGCAATAGAGCTGATGCTGTAGAAAGCATGAATTAAGAGCTAAAAGGATTAAGAATTAATCACTTTAGCTTTTAGTAGCTAATGGGTTTAAATCTTGAGCATTCCACAATTTAGTAAAACCATTATTGTACTGAGAAGTTGTGCTGTTCAGCTTCTATATATATATATATATGTGTGTGTTGTCTACAGTTATTGGCAAAGATTAAGGCACATTCCTGACACAGACATTGGCTCTTGTCAGCCTGTTTTCTATTGTAAGCGCCCTATTAAAGAATTAGGAGAGAGTGATTTTCCTTTATCCTGGAAGTTCATTTATTGTTTTGCAGAAATAATAAGTCATCCACACTTTCACTAAATTTCATCTGTCTCTGTATGGTAGGTACAAGTGGTCCCTAAATCAGTTTTGTTTTAGCTGCTATGCAAGTAACCTTACAATGTCTAAGAGAAAGTCCTTGAGTGTAGTGGAAGTGCTCAATAGTGTAGACTGGGGTGTTAAAAAAAAATATTGCTTTAAAATTTGGTATCCCTGCCAGTAGTGACACGGTTTTTCAGAATGTCAACCATTCTGGAAAAACTGTGTTTGTTTCGATTCTGAAACTGTTTGAGGAAACGGAGCCCAGTCCGAAGCATACGAAATTATGCCTGTATGAGTATATAGATGAAGCAGTTTTTAAGTGGGTGAAGTTGATTCTAGACCACAAATGCCGATGTCATGGCCATTAATAAAAGAAAAGGCTATGGAGTAATCATCTTTTCTGGGGCATAAAACATACCAAGCCAATTCTGGTTGGCTGGACAAATTTAAAAAGCGCCATTGCTTACTCAACAAAGTTATTTCTGGTGAAAGCAGGGTTGCAATTGAAGACGTCTGTAACCATTGAAAGGAAACAGTTTTGAAAAAAAATTGTGGAGGACTACAAGCCCAAAGACATATTCAACATTGGTGAAATCTATTTTTTAAATGTTTGCCAAACAAGATTGCCAAAAAAGTTTGCCAAACTTTTAAAGGTGATAAATGTGTAGGTGGTAAAAATAGTAAGGAGAGAATTATTAGTCTTGGTTGGTGCAAATATGATTAGTAATGAAAAACTAAAGCTTTTGGTAATAGGCAAAAGTAAGCAATTCTGTTTCAAAGGAGTAAAGTTATTAGAGTTGGATTACAACTACAACAAAAAAGCTTGAATGACAAGTGAAATTTTTGAACAGCAGATTTTAAATTTTGATAGAAAGATCACAAAATAAAACAGAAAAGTTGCTTTGATTGTAGACAACTGTCCACTTTCACTCGGTAATTTCAAAACTTACAGGTGCAAAGCTTGTTTTCTTCTCTCCGAATACCTCATCTAAACTGCAGCCAATAGACAAAGGCATTATCAAGAATTTGAAAATGAACTACCGAAGGCGCATACTGAAAAACATTATAGTGAGAATAGAAACCAACCAACCTATAGATTCTGTTATAGATTTGAGGATGGGCATATCATAGTTGTCAAAAAGTGTGGAGTCAAGATATGATGGAAACAACAATTAAGAATTGTTTCACAAAAGCAGGTTTTGATAAAACACCAATTAACAGCAATGAGAGGGACGAACTGCTATAAGACATTGAGCAATCTTGGGAAGAACTCCAAGCAAGAGGTTTGATCAGTGGAGAAATTGTTCTTGAAGAATCTTTAGCCATTGATAACGATGTCATATTAGTTGAATATCCGATTGACTCCAACATTTTGGAGAGTAGTCAAAGAACTAGTGACAATATCGATGATGAGTTGGATAAAAATGAAGGCAATGAGTGCAATATTAAGCCTTTTAAACATGAAATGTTGGCAGCATTTGAAACTTTGCGTCGAGGCCTTCAGTGTGAAGAAAATGTGCCAGAAAATATATTTGAGTGCTTAAACAAACAAACATTTTTATGAATGATGTACAGTAAAATCCAGTGTACAACAAAACCAAATATTTTGCGACATAATTCTCACTTATTTCTGATTTATTTCCCATGTTTTACTGTTTTTCTGAAAGTTGAATTACAATATTTTTCATTGCTGAAAAGGTCATATTTCTTTATAATGAAATTTCTTAAAGAATTTCTTTATAACAAATTCATTAAAGAATTTTTTCAAGTGATCGATCAATTTCGTTATATGGAGGTCCAACTGTATACAAATAATACACTTACACAGAGTTATGTTTGAGAGCTGTTATCGTAATTATTTATTTATATATAATTTGTCTAACTGTGGTATATTGATGACATTGGTAAATATACTCCACTCACTGCCCTCTGTGGTCTTCTGACAGAAGGATGTTAGAAGAATTCTCAACAATTTTCTATACCAAGAAATGATGCCATTTTTCCTCTTGTTGTCAAAACCTGTTCTCCAAAGCTTGTTCCTGTTTTGCCAATTTTCACACTTTCTTATTTTACTGGAGTTTTTCCTTCATGAAAATTTGCTCACATCAAGCCAGTTCCTAAAAGAGGATGAAAAATCCCCCCCCCCCATCCATTACACTTACCTGTACTTTATAAAATAAGTGAGAAATCTGTCAACTGCCAACTGTTAAACTATCTCAAAACTGTGGTGTAACTAGAAAAAGTGGGCCCCAATGCAAAGTTTAGTGTGGGCCTCCTGAAAATATTTGTTTTGATAAAAATAAAAAATTAATAATACAATGGTAAACGTGAATTTAAAATCTTTATCAATACAATATAAAAATAAAAATAATGTTAAATTCTGTAAATATAAAAATGAAAAATAAATTCCGAAAATTAAATGGAAAACATGAATCCCCTACCTTACTACGCGGGAGAAGGATGGGAGAGGGGTGCTAGAGTTCAGAGTTGCATTGCTTTCTACGATGGCTGAATCAGTTTCTATGAAACAGGAACTGCAAAGTAGCCAGGAACTCTTTTGACATATAAACTATGGGGGGGGGGAGTCCCCACAGGCCCAACTGCATGGTTCTCCCCCAGTAATACTCAGAAATATTATAGATGCAATAGTAATAATATACTCCATAATAATGACCCCCAATAAGTGGCCCCTATTTGACTTCGACCCCCCTGCAGTCAAAAATCCTTAACAATTGCAGCAGCAACTATGCTAATACCATTTCACCTCTATTCAGTTTCGCTTGTGCTGTGCAGCTAGCTAACAATTATTGTTAGCTAGCAATGTATTTGCATGTTGAACAAAAGCCGAGAATTAGGGTTGAATTTGAAAGTATCTGCAATTCTGCCCAGACACGATAGGAGGGAGTATATGATGAGAGGATTGTCGATCAATTCGGCCCTGGAAAGATTGTGCAAGGCTCAAGGGGTAGAATTTTTTTCAGCCTGGACTGTACTTGTTAACAGGAGAGATTACTTCTACAGGGATGGGATACACTTAAATAGAAAGGGTGCAAGAATATTTGCTGATGCTCTCGAGGCAGTATTAGGTGGGTCGGAAAACTGCTAGCTTGGGGGGAGACAAAAACCAATAGATTGACAGTAGCCACTGGCAGAGGTGAAAGAGATTCTTGCACTGCTTCTATTAGAATGAGCAGAAGCCTGAAAAACAAGATGCATGATATTTCAGTGACTGCTGGGAGCCATTGCGGTACAAGTAAACACATGGGTTGTGTTAGGGTAGCTAAGAATAGAAACAGGTGCAGGTATACTTGCATGTACACCAATGCTAGGAGTTTAGTAAATAAATTTGATGAATTTGAGGTATTGCTCAAAACATCAAAGGCAGATATTGTTGGGATATCAGAGACGTGGTGTCACACAGATATAAGGGATGCAGAACTGGAATTTGGGGAGTACGTCTACAGAAAGGATAGACAGGATAGGAAGGGGGAGGGGTTACACTATTAGTTAAGAAACACATAAAAACCAAGGAAGTGAAGCCGGTCGACATCGCTGGACAGTGCAGTGTTGAGTCAGTTTGGTGTGACATAAGCATTGGGAGATCAAAATTGAGAGTAGGAGTGTGCGATAGGCCTAATGACTCTGATGAGTATAATAAGAAACTGTACAGGGAAATAGAGTGGGCCAGTAAATCAGAGAGTCTTATAATGGGAGATTTTAATTTCCCAGATATTGACTGGAATTTGGGGGCTGGTCACTCACACACTAGCAGGGCTTTTGTGGATTTATTGGATGATTGTTTTCTACATTAGCATGTTCGGGAGGCAATTAGAGGGAGTAATACTCTTGATTTGATTATCAGCAGTGATTCTTCATGCATTAAGAATCTGCAGATAAATGAACCACTAGGTGGCAGTGATCACAGTGTGCTGAAGTGGGATTTACTCAAAGAGGTAACTACCATTAGGGGTAAAGGGAAGGGTTATTGCTTCCGTAAAGGCGACTACGATGGACTGAGACAGTATTTAAATTCTATACAGCGGGACCAACTGATGATGTTACCAACAGCAAATTCAAAATGGGAAGCATTCAAAGAACTTATCTTGGAAGCCACTAGGCTTTACATACCAACTAAGAAATATTGTTCAAGGTTTAGGCCAAAATGGATGTCAGATGAACTAATGAGGCATATGGCAGAGAAGAAAAATGCATGGGATACTTACAAATTAACACATGACACAGAAGCCTATGATAGATACAAGTTGATATGCAACCAAGTTACAAAGGAGGTTAGGCAGGCGAAGGCAGATTACGAGAAATCCTTGGCAAGGGATGCAAAGAAAAACAGCAAAGAGTTCTTTACTTATGTAAACTCTAGAAGGGAGGGGATGAATCAGATTGGTCCACTTGATATTGATGGGTCAACTGTTGATGATCCTGCTCAGGTAGCTAACAAACTAAATGAATATTTTGCATTGACATTCACACATGAGAAGTTATTCAGCGAGGGGAATGCCAGAGGTGTATTCAACTCTAGCAGTAAGCTACAGAATCTTGAAATAACTGGGAGTAAAGTGGAGGAGAAACTGTTGAAGATAAACACAAGAAAGGCACCCAGGGTGGATGGGATCTATCCAGTTATATTAAAGGAGGCAGCAAAGGAAGTAAGCAAACCCTTAGCCATAATTATGAGAGCTTCCTTGGACTCAGAGGAGGTACCCATAGACTGGAAATGTGCAAATGTGACCCCAATTCACAAAGGAGGATCAAAAGCTGACACAAGTAATTATAGACCTGTGAGCTTAACTTCTGTTCCAGGAAAATTAATGGAGGCACTGGTTAAAGAAGCACTGCAGGATCATTTAGACAAGACTTCAGTTATAGCTCGGACACAGCATGGTTTTGTTAAGGGGGAGTCTTGCCTGACCAATTTGATTGGATACTATGATGCAGTCACAAAAGAACTGGATGCAGGGAATAGCTTTGATATTATATACTTGGATCTTAGAAAGGCTTTTGATACTGTTGCACATGGAAGACTGCTACACAAATTGGAGCAGTGTGACATTGGAGGCAAATTTCTGCTATGGATAAAGGGGTGGTTGAGGGGGAGAAGAAAGAGAGTGGTAATCAATGGACACTGCTCATCGTGGACTAATGTTATTAGTGGAGTCCCTCAGGGCTCAGTGTTGGGTCCATTATTGTTTTCTGTATTTATAAATGATATTGATGATGTTATATCAAGCTTAATGTCCAAGTTTGCAGATGATACAAATATTGGCAGGGTTGTCAAGGACACTACTGACACTATGCTGCTGCAACAGGATCTGGAAAGGTTGAGCAGATGGGCTGAGAGGTGGCAAATGAAGTTTAACATTGACAAATGTAAAGTACTACACATGGGAAACAGCAACCCCAGAGCAACGTATCAACTCTGTGGTACTACACTGACAGTGGTAGAGAATGAAAGGGACTTGGGGGTGGTTGTACAGGCAGATATCAAGTTCTCTGAGCAGTGCAGACGGGCTGCAAGAGTAGCTCATGGAGTATTGTCAATGATATACAGGAATTTTTCCAGCAGGGATAAGGAGGTGATTATTCCCTTGTATAAGGCAATGGTCAGGCCAAACCTAGAGTACTGTATACAGGTCTGGAGGCCTCATTTCAAGAAGGATGTAGAGCTGCTGAAACGAGTACAGAGAAGGGCAACAAGATTGGTGAATGGAACAAAGGGGTGCTCTTACGAAGAAAGGCTTAAGTTTTGCAAATTACAGTGTCTGGAGACTAGGCACCAGTGAGGTGATCTGATAGAGGTGTATAAAGCCTTGAATGGTTTGAGCATGCTCAATGCTGATGGGATTCTTCCTCTAGCTCAGAATAATCACCTGAGAGGGCATAAATTCAAATTGAGGAAAGACAGATGTAGGATAGACGTGTGGAAATTTGCCTTTAGCCAGCGGGTGGTTGGTTGGTGGAACAGACTTCCATCCCTTGTAGTGGAGGTTGATAGCCTAAATAAGTTTAAGGCTCAGCTGGACAGGTATTTTGAACGAACAGAGAGGTGAAGTGGAAGTTGGTTTTTTTTTTTTTTTGGCTGATGCTGCATAAGCTTGCTTTCTTGCATCAAATGCCTCTACTAATGCTAATGTAATTGTTAGTTAACAATTACATGCTTTGTGTGAAAAAATTGTTTGTAAGCATAGTAAATTTTATCATAAACATAACTAAAAAACTTACATTTTTACTCAATTAAATTTTTTTCTGTTTCGGGCAGAAGGGCAGTGGGAACCCTTTCGGCATGGGCCCAATGCACCGCATTGGCATAGTTATGCCACTGTCTCAAAATCTTTCATCTGATCAGTGATTGCCAGTATGGTTTCCATCTATTGTCCTTATTGAAGAATAAATTGTCATTGTCAAACAGTTTTTTAACACAGTGAGGTTCAACCACATACATCAAATATTGCACTACATGTTATCAGTGAGCATTCTAATTGCTGACTATATTTTTTTGCATATATGGATGATTCTGTTCAGTGTACTCCAGATTGGGACATCTGTGTGATTTCTTCTTATGAAGTTTTCTTAAGGCTGCTGTTTTTATATTGGTGCCTCCGTAGCCAGGTGGGCAGGAGCAGCAGTGCGTAGCACACGCTTCTTGATTAGACCGAGGTTCGAGCCTGTGACCACCAAATATGGAGGATGTGGAAAGGTCAGGAAATGACCACCGCATATCCCCGGAGCAATATGGCCTTTGTTGCTAATGCTCCTAAAAACCAAATAACAACAACAGCAGCTGTTTCTATAAACAGCAGCCTTAAGAAACATACGACATGTTCTTCAAGAACTGAAGCAAGAAATTTTATCATTTGCGAATAGTATCAATAACAAAACTTTGGTTAGAGCAGTGACTGTTTTCGATTGCTGAACTCAGAGACGTCTATCACATTGATATGTGCTAGGGATTCTCAATGGGACGAAAATTGGTTTTTGGGGGGGGGGCAAAAATACATGGGTATTACATTGGTTTTGTGACCCTCAAGTTCAACCCTACCGAGCAACATCTTATTCCTTAATATTTAATTTCTCTCATTGGGTTTTCTTTTCCCCTGAGACATATAGGTACAGTATATTATATTAGGAGTGAGTGAGAAATTTTGATAAAAGGAAGATATGGGTGTGATTTAATTCAACCACCTTTGCTTTTCATAGGCATTAAATGCTTAAGTGTTTTCAGAGGTAATGTCTCTGCAACCCTTGCCGTTTGCACCTTTCCTACAGCTGCTACCTTGTGTGGTTTATTTACTTATCCTTTTGTTTCATTGGTCAATACACGAGGCATGGATGGGATGAGGAAATGTTTCAGTCTATTGTTTCTACTTTCTAAGCGACAATTAGTATTGATTTATTCTTTCCTTGTGGAAGTTATTTTTGATCCCCAGTACTTTTGCGGGTGACACGGGCTATGCGAGTTAAAAATAAAAAGTTTATACAGGCAACGTCCGTATAACACGGTACTTCTACAGATAGTTTTGCTTTAACGCGATTGATAAATTGCGGCAATCCTTGCACAACATGGTACTTATATAATATGGTTAGAGTATTTCAGCAAACCTTGCATAACAGGAAATCCTACTATTTTTGTGTGGGAAAACCTTACTATTATGTTGGATGTAATTTTTCAACGTTTCCACTCTTTCTGAATCTCTGCTGTTGACTCGCTAGTCAAAAAAAAATTGAAAAATAATTGTTTTATTTTGTTAGGAAATCCCTGTTATGTTCTGTGCTGTTGAACTTGTGCTTGTTGGACTTGTGGAGAAATCTGTATTTCAGAGTTTTATTACTATTGGACAGCACGCCAGGCCATCCAAAATATTTAAGTTATCAAAATGTTGAAGTTATGTTTCTACTACCACAGTTAGCATTAGTAGAGGCATACGATGCAGGAAAGCAAGCTTATGCAGCATCAGCCAGAAAAAAAAAAAAAAAAAACCTCCCATTTCACCCCTTCATTCATTCCAAATGCCTTATCTACTCTTTTTACCTAGTTGTACTAGGTAAAAACAACTTCTTTCCTTCAGCCATTAGATCAAGGCATTATATCCACCTTTAAAACTCATTACATCAGAAAATTAGCATTAGCATTAGTAGAGGCATATGATTCAAGAAAGCAAGCTTATGCAGCATCAGCCAAAAAAAAAAAAAAAACACCCTTCCACTTCACCCCTCCATTCGTTCAAAATACCTGTCCAGCTGAGCCTTAAATTTATTCAAGCTATCAACTTCCACAACAAGGGATGGAAGTCTGTTCCACCAACCGACTACCCGCTGGCTAAAGGCAAATTTCCGCACATCTACCCTACATCTGTCTTTCCTCAATTTGAATTTATGCCCTCTCAGGTGATTATTCTGAGCAAGAGGCAGTATCCCATCAGCATTGAGCATGCTCAAACCATTCAAGGCTTTGTACACCTCTATCAGATCACCTCGCCGGTGCCTAGTCTCCAGACACTGTAATTTTCAAAACTTAAGCCTTTCTTTGTAAGAGCAACCCTTCGTTCCGTTCACTAACCTTGTTGCCCTTCTCTGTACTGGTTCCAGCAGCACTACATCCTTCTTGAAATGAGGCCTCCAGACCTGTATACAGTACTCAAGGTGCGGCCTTGTTACAATGGATATTGGAAAAAATTGATTCTGAATCTATTGTAGTAATGGAGGCATCGAAACATTTCTCAATTGTGGACTGTATCAGAATCATAGCTTTATCGCTCAAAGAAGTAAAACCGTCAACATTAAATGGGTGTGGAAAAAATGTATGGCCAGAGTCAGTTCATTCAGGAAATATGGTCGAACTGGTATAAAATGGAATCTCATTGCGATAGTAGAACTTGCTATGTCGGTAGGAGGGGAAGGTTTTCATGATATGACTACCAAACCCCTCGCCCTCATGGGTAGGACAGTTAATAGAATCTCCCTCCTCCCCACACCGGAAGTGTGGGGAGGAGGGAGATTCTATTAAAGACTTGAGTTTGAATCCCATCGATGATGGGAGGAATTTTTATGGGTCTTTTTCACAATGTGGCTGAGTTAGTCTGGCTCAGGCGAGGGCAGCACTGTTTTTTCTCCCGGAAACTCGGGTTTTCGTCCATCAGAATAGAAAATCATCCTCAGGACACACGCAATTTATAGACAATATATGCAGAGCAACATGGCCTTAGTCGTCGATGCTTCTAAAAAAATTTAAAAAATTATTACTGGAAATGCATAAGAACTACTGGTAGAAAAAGAGACTGGCGAAGTGGATTTGGTTGAAATGGCACTGGAGGTAAACCAAATCAATTCAGAGGATGATAGCGCAGATGAAAATTCTAAACTTCCAAATTTTACTCTAAAAAAGCACACGGGAATACATAAAGTTAGCCGAGCAATTAAAATCTTATTTTTTGAATGGAGATTCTTGAATGAAAGGAGCCCAAAGTTAAAAAGTAAGCTTCAAAAATGCTTAGTTCCATACGATGAAATTCACAAAGATTTATCAAGAAAAGGCAAACAAAATCAGATTACTGATTTTTTTTAAAGGGAGCAGAAGATACAGTAAACTAGAATGGTGTATTTTTGTTAGCTTTTGAAACATCCCCCCCCCTTTTGTACTTTTTCCTTAGTCCTGTGTAACACGGTTTTGCACAACACGACATTTTGTAGGAACCTAACTACTGTGTTATACGTGGATTATTTGTATTTTATTATTTAATTCTTTGTAATTATTCCACCCATCATCAATCATGTCAAGTGCTGGAAAGAATGTGTCAACAGTATCTGGATGAATATGTCACACCAAACTTGGGTTGTGTTAGGGAAGCTAAGAATAGAAACAGGTGCATGTATATTTGCATGTACACCAATGCTAGGAGTTTGGTAAATAAGTTTGATGAATTTGAGGTATTGCTCAGAACCACATCAAAGGTAGATATAGCTGGGATATCAGAGACATGGTGTCACACAGATATAAAGAATGCAGAACTGGAATTTGAGGAGTACAATGTGTACAGGAAGGATAGACAGGATTGGAATGGAGGAGGAGTTATGCTATTAGTTAAGAAACACATAAAATCCAAGGAAGTGAAGCCAGTCGACATTGCTGGACAGTGCAGTTGGTGTGACATAAGCATTGGGAGATCAAAATTGAGAGTAGGAGTGTGTTATAGGCCTAATGACTCTGATGAGTATAATAAGAAACTGTACAGGGAAATAGAGTGGGCCAGTAAATCAGAGAATCTTATAATGGGGGATTTTAATTTCCCAGATATTGACTGGAATTTATGAGTTGGTCACTCACACACTAGCAAGGGTTTTGTGGATTTATTGGATAATTGTTTTCTAAATCAGCATGTTCAGAAGGCAACTAGAGGGAGTAATACTCTTGATCTGATTATCAGTAGTGATTCTTCATGCATTGGCGCCTCCGTAGCCAGGTGGGCAGGAGCAGCAGTGCGTAGCACACGCTTCTTGATTAGACTGGAGTTCGAGCCCGTGACCACCAAATACGGAGGATGCGGAACGGTCAGGGAACGACCACCGCTTTTCCCCGGAGCAATATGGCCTTAGTTGCTAATGCTCCTAAAAACCAAATAACAACAACATCTTCATGCATTAAGAATCTGCAGATCAAGGAACCACTAGGTGGCAGTGATCGCAGTGTGCTGAAGTGGGATTTACTCAAAGAGGTAACTACCATCAGGGGTAAAGGGAAGGGTTTTTGCTTTCGTAAAGACGACTACGGTGGTCTGAGACAGTATTTAAATTCTGTATGGTGGAACCAACTGATGATGTTACTCAACAGCAAATTCAAAATGGGAAGCATTAAAGAATTTATCTTGGAAGCTACTAGGCTTTACGCGGCGCCTCCGTAGCCAGGTGGGAAGGAGCAGCAGTGCACAGCACACACTTCTTGATTAGACCGGGGTTCGAGCCCGTCACCACCAAATACGGGGATGCGGAAAGGTCAGGGAATGACCACCGCATATCACGGAGCAATATGGCCTTAGTTGCTAATGCTCCTAAAAACCAAATAACAATAACAACTAGGCTTTACATACCAACTAAGAAATATTGTTCAAGGTTTAGGCCTAAATGGATGTCAGATGAACTAACGAGACATGGCAGAGAAGAAAAATGCGTGGAATGCATATAAATTAATGGGTGACATGAAAACCTACGATAGATATAAGCTGGTCTGTAACCAAGTCACAAAGGAGATTAGGCAGGCAAAGTCAGATTGAGAAATCCTTGGCAAAGGATGCAAAGAAAAACAACAAAGAGTTCTGTTCATATATAAACTCTAGAAGGAAAGGGATAAATCAGATTGGTCCACGTGACCACCAAATACGGGGGATGCGGAAAGGTCAGGGAATGACCACCGCATATCCCTGGAGCAATATGGCCTTAGTTGCTAATGCTCCTAAAAACCAAAAAAACAACAACAGATTGGTCCACTGGATATTGATGGTTCAACTGTTGATGATCCTGCTCAGGTGGCTAACAAAATAAATGAGTATTTTGCATCTACATTCACCCATGAGGAGTTATTCAGGGACGAGAATACCAGAGGTGAGTTAAACTCTGGCAGTGAGCTAGATGATTTTGTAATAACTGAGAGGAAAGTGGAGGAGAAATTGTTGAAGATAAACTTAAAAGGGCACCCGGGGTGGATGGAATCTATCCAGTTATATTAAAGAAGGCAGCAAAGGAAGTAAGCAAACCCTTAGCCAGAATTATGAGAGTTTCTTTGGACTCAGGGGAGGTACCCATGGACTGGAGATGTGCAAATGTGACCCCGATTCACAAAGGAGGATCGAAGGGCAACTCAAGTAATTATAGGCCTGTTATTTTAACTTCTGTTCAAGGAAAATTAATGTAGGTACTGGTTAAAGAAGCACTGCATGATCATCTAGGCAAGACTTCAGTTATAGCTCGGACACAGCATGATCATCTAGGCAAGACTTCAGTTATTGCTCGGACACTGCATGGTTTTGTTAAGGGAAAGTCTTGCCTGACCAATTTGAAAGACTTTTGATACTGTTGCACATGGAAGACTGCTGCACAAATTGGAGCAGTGTGTGGCATTGAAGGCAAATTGCTGCTATGGATAAAGGGGTGGTTGAGTGGGAGAAGACAGAGTGGTAATCAGTGGACACTGCTCTTCGTCGACTAATGTTATTAGTGGAGTCCCCCAGGGTTCAGTGTTGTGTCCATTGCTGTTTTCTATATTTAAAAATGATATTGATGATGGTATATCAGACTTAATGTCCAAGTTTGCAGATGATATGAAGGTTAGCAGGGTTGTTAATGTCACTAATGACAGTACACTGCTGCAACAGGATCTAGAAAAGTTGAGCAGATGGGCTGAGAGGTGGCAAATGAAGTTTAACATTGACAAATGTAAAGTACTACATATGGGAAGCAGTAACCTCAGAGTGATGTATCAACTCTGTGGTAATACACCGACAGTGGTAGAAATCGAAAAGGACCTGGGGGTAATTGTGCAGGCAGATATGAAGTTTTCTGAGCAGTGCAGACGGTCTGCAAGAGTAACTCTTAGTGTCTTGTCAATGATATACAGGACTTTTTCTAGCAGGGATAAGGAGATGATTATCCCCTTGTACAAGGCAATGGTCAGGCCACACCTTGAGTACTGTATACAGGTCTTGAGGCCTCATTTTAAGAAGGATGTAGAGCTGTTGGAATGCGTACAGAGAAGGGCAACAGGATTAGTGAACAGAACAAAGGGTTGCTCTTACGAAGAAGGACTTAAGTTTTGCAAATTACAGTGTCTGGAGACTAGGCACCTGTGAGGTGATCTGATTGAGGTGTATAAAGTCTTGAATGGTTTGAGCATGCTCAGTGCTGATGGGATTCTTCCTCTTGCTCATAATAATCACCTGAGAGGGCATAAATTCAAATTGAGGAAAGACAGACGTAGGATAGATGTGCGGAAGTTTGCCTTTATCCAGCGGGTAGTTGGTTGGTGGAACAGACTTCCATCCTTTGTTGTGAAGTTGATAACCTAAATAAATTTAAGGCTGAACTGGACAGGTATTTGGAATGAACAGAGGGATGAAATGGGAGCGTGTTTTTTTTTTTTTTTTTGGGTTATGCTGCATAAGCTTGCTTTCTTGCATCATATGGCTCTACTAATGCTAATAACTAGCTTATGGTTTTATTGAAAGCCCACTCAATTCAAGACAGCTTATGTGTCTTATTAATAGTTGTTTTTGAAACGAGGCTATGAAACCATCAAGACTTTTAGATCACTTAAAAAGGAAACATCCTGATAAAGTTTGTAAACATATTGAATATTTTAAAATTTTAAAACAGAATTTTGAGTGGCATAACGCTGTTACTTCCTTATTTAAGAAGAACACACAAAACAAATGACGATAGAATGATTGTCTTATAAAATTGCAGAAATCATTGCAAAAACTGGCAGTGCTCATACAGTTGCTGAGACTGTTATACGATCTGCATTAGAGACTTAAATTCAACATTGATGCATCAAAATCCTTCCAGTATTTCAAAAGCATTGCCATTGATCAACGATTCAATTTGAAGATGAATCAATGAGAGTCAGTTAACATTTAAGAGCAGCTAATTGACAAACTAGAAACGAGAAAATTTTTTATTCAGATTGATGAATCCACAGTTACTGACAACAATAAGGCCCTTCTAATGGCTTGTGTTCGTTATTTTGATTATGATTGTAAATTGCAAGAAGAGATGTTTGTAAAATCTAGAGAAACTGACTGTACTAGAGTGTACTGTACTGACTAACACTGGAGTATACTGTAGTGGACTGGGCTGGACTGTATTGTATATCCATTTTTGCTGCTGTAAAAACATGGTTTGATGAAAAACAAGTGCCATTGGAAAATTCGGTATCCTGTTCCACTGTTAGTGCTACCTCCATGGTTGCAAGACATAAAAGTTTTATAGCCCACCCAAAGGAAGTATGTCCCAAAGTTCTTGCAATGCACTGCATTGTGCACCGACATCATCTGGTTGCAAAAAATATTGGTCCAGTTCTTTATCAATCTCTTAATATAGTTATTAAAACCATCGATAAAATAAAAGTTACAAGGCCTTTTCAGAAAATTGTGTTGATAATGAAGAACAGAATGCAAGGTTTCTTTTATATACAGAAGTCAGATGGCTTTCTAAAGGAAACTGTCTACCGAGATTTGTAAACCTCTTTTGATACAATAATTAAGTTTTTTAGAAAGCGAAGGAGACACAGATTTAGCAAACACAAAAACAATTTATACTATATGGCTTGGATTTTTCGAAAACTTAATGAAGTATCACTTCAACTTCAAGGGAAATTAATTATTGAGTTAGACTGCAAATGCGTATTAAAAGTCTTCACTGAAAAACAGGAAATATTTAAAAGAAATTTAATGAGAAAACAATTTCATGGTATGCAAGAGTTAGGTGAAATCAATGACTCTCTCACCGAGAATGATCTTAAGAATTATTCAGATCATTTGTGTTCTTTAAAAGATGAAATGAAAAATAGATTTATTTTCTTTTGAAGAGAAGCCATGGATGTTAGATCCAATTGGATGCAATGCCAGGTCTGCTAGTGAAGAAATTCAACTCACCGAATTAAAATGTAATGAAGAATGCAAATATAAATTCGAAAAAGGTGGAATGGCTGAGTTGTGTGGGTCAAAAACAACTAAACTTCTTTATCCAACAATTTGGTCTGAAATGGTCAAAATACTCCTTTGTTGAACGTCTTATATGGCTGAAAGTGGTTTTAATACAGTAAATAAAATATTAACAAAGGAAAGAAACAGAATTGATATATGTTCAAGAGCAGACATTAGAATTAAACTTACCAACATTATATCGAACATTGAACTTTTAGCTAAGGAGCATCAGGCTTAGGGATTTCATTGAATAAAAAGATAAAATATTTTTTATCTTTTTATTCAATAGATAAAAAAAAAAAGGTATAAAATATTTTCTTGTTTAAAATTTCATGGGTGGCAATTAGGGAAAAAAACTGTCTAAAAAAGTCCTTTTTGATAATTAAAAAAAGGTTGAGAAACAATGATATATGCCATGTATTTTGATATCGATAAATTTTTAAAATTAACTCTAGTGCAGGGGCTTGCGACGTTTTGGCTAGGGGCTAAAATAGATAATGCTGAAGGTTGCATGCTGGATGGGTTGTAGGTTGCAAGAACAGTTCCTTACTGCTAAATTGGTATTTTTCAAAATAGGATAGTTTCTTACCACTAATCATCAATTTTCGTAATTTAGTTTTTTTTTTGTTTACATTTAATATTTAAATATCGTACTTTACTGGATACAATTTACCAATTATTGTACAATACTAATAACATTCCTATTATATGGTTATAATAATATTGGTAAATTCTGAGGAAGATGCATTTGAGAAAGCACTATAGAAAAATAGAATATTATTAAAAATGGCTATTTTAAAAGTCAGTGTGAAACTATTTTTAAGCTTGGGGGATGCATAACAATCTAAGGCTGCCTACATAGCCGTAAGCTACATAATATGAAGGAGTGGGCCGCAAGTTGGACACCCCTATTCCACCAGATCTGCAAAAAAAAGTCACATGAGCAGCCATGCTATTGTATTGTGTGCAACATTTGATATTCTGGGATAAAAAAAAAAAAAAAGCAAGAAATAGTTTAAAATAGCATAGTTAAAATTTTTATTCTTTATTCTGAAATATAAGAAATATTCTGATAATAAGAAAAAAATATTTTTACAGGCAGCCATCTTGTTCTCCAAACAGAATTGTTTAATGAAAACGACTTCTAATGCACAGTAGCATAGAGTGAATTAAATCAAGCAGAAATCAAAACTATGTGTGAAAGTGCATTTTGTACATATTACTTTATGCTCTTCCAGTTAAAATATAATAAATGATGCAGATTGAAATTGAGAAGATTATTAGTCCCTTATGAAATTCTTATTGACATTTTTATAGATATTTTAATATTATTTAATGGCGCCTCCATAGCCAGGTGGGAAGGAGGAGTAGTACGTAGCACACGCTTCTTGATTAGACCGGGATTCAAGCCCATCACCACAAATACGGAGGATGCGGAAAGGTCAGGGAATGACCACTGCATATTCCCAGAGCAATATGGCTTTAGTTGCTAATGCTCCAAAATAACTAACTAACTAACTTTAATATTTAAATTTAAGGATGGTGGTCTACAGCATGCATCAGCACACTTACTGTAGGATTAAAACTGGAGCTTCTTTTTGGAAATATCGTATGGTGCTGGCTTGGCCTTGATTTTTAGGGATAGAGCTAGTGGAATTTATGAATGCTAGATAATGGAATGTTATCTAGCAACAGTGCGTAGTTAATACCAGCTGAGATTTCTTTTGTATTGTGTAGACTGATATTCTTCCTATTAAATTAAATAAATCTATACTGGAAGAGAGAATCAAAATAATGATCAAATTGTGATGATAAATGCAGCAGAACTAGACAAGATGTCATGACAAACTTAACTGTTGCGAACATCAAGGTCTGTTGTGTTATTGCATGTGCCTATCAGAAGTTTTAAATAATAAGATTATTATTAAATTTTTCTGTGATCTTTGAGTTTTGTTACATGTATGTTATTTGTTTTAATTTTTTAAATAATTTAAAACTAAAAGGTTTTTTTTAGTTTGAAAAACATTCAAAATGTTTATTTGAACTGTTGTTACTGTTCACGTTATCAAAATTTTGAATATTTATTTAGAGACGAAGAATAGCTGTTGGGCACTTTTCAGCATTAAATTAGTAAAACAAATCTTTTGATGACCCTTTCTGGCCTAAAATGAGCCCCCTAGCTACCTTAAGCAACCCCAGGGGCTCACATCTGGTGAGTATGGGCTTGGCACACCCAGGGTCCTGAGCTGGATATCATCATTCTTATTTTTCTTGATGTTTCCCGTCTACTTCTCTCTCTTTCTCGGAGTAATTCAGAATTTTTTTTTTTTTTTTTTGCCTAGTGCAGTATAAGCCTCAGGCTTCCTTGCACCATACGGCTAATAATAATAATAATAATAATAAACTTGCATTATGACTCATGGTTGGAAACCACTGGTCCAGATTTTAAGGGTCTGTGATTCACACAATTTTTTAAGAGCAGAACCATTTTTTAACAAACATTTTTGTCCGAATCTTAAAGTTCCAGTTAAAATTCATTATAAAATGCAGTTTTATGTAAAAATTAAAGAATTCATTTTTTCTCTATGAAAATATATTTTCTTAAAGAAATTTATCTTAATTAAATGAGTCTTATTATATAAGAAAATGTATGTAATGTAGTTGTGAGAATTTTATGTAAAATGAGTTAGTTAATATGTGCAGTGCAGTAAGTTTTTGAAGAATTTGCAAAAAAGTAATAAAATTTTATTTTTCATTAAAAAAAAAAAAGCAAAAAACAATGATTTTTATGTGTGAACCAAGAAAACTGTTTCTGCATATCCACCACGCTGCCTTCTTATTCCTCTAACCAGTATATGGCAACAGACAATATCCAGTATTTCAGCTACGATATACAGCCTATGGATAGCCTATGTGATGTGTATGAGAAAAGTAAAATTACCAGTTTTCTATTGGTCTGATTTTAATGAAATTTGGGATGGCTCTGCGATCATTCTAAAAGTGCAAAATATAAAATTTAGCAAAAATTCATCCACTAGGAGTCAAGTTATTACATGCCAATGGATGGATATAAAAATAATAATTATTGGATTTCTATTGATCCAATTTTAATGAAATTTGGGGTGGCTCTGAAAACTTTCTAAAAGGCCCAAATTGTAAGATTTCATGAAATTCCGTGTACTGGGAGTTATCATTATCATCATTAGCTATATGGTGCAAGGAAGCCTGAGGCTTTTGCTGCATCAGCCAAAAAAAAAAAAATTTCTGATTTACCCTGAGAGAGAGAGAGAGAGAGAGAGAGAGAGAGAGAGAGAGAGAGAGAGAGAGAGAGAGAGAGAGAGAGTCAGGAGCAGAAAGGAATCACCAAGAAAGAGATGAATGATGATATCCAGCTCAGGACCCTGGGTGTGCCAAGCCCATACTCACCAGATGTGAGCCCCTGGGATTATTGAGCTATTACACATGGATAGATGGATAGGGTGAAGACAATAGGTGCATTATCCATATATGCCTAATAAAAATGCTGTGCGAAACTACAAATTTGTTTGCCTTCACTTTCTTTTCTCTTTTTGAAGATCATATGAATTTTTGTATTAAATATATATATATTTTTTTTGGAAATTAGGTGTATATATACATATCTTTAAATGGTAAGTTTAAGTCTTTTTTTTTTTCTCTCTTTCTTCAATAGCTATACTCAGTGTATCTGATAAAACAGGTTTAGTAAAATTTGCAAAACGAATTCAGAATGTTGGATTTAAACTTGTTGCTTCTGGTGGAACAGCAAAGGCTCTTAGGGAAGCTGGTCTTCTGGTTAGGTATGATAATTACAAAGAATTCTATAGAATTGCATTTTGTTTTATTGTATTCTGAATTTCTTAACTTTCTTTTCTGTTCTCTAATTGTACATTGTTACTAAAAACAATTTTAGCATATTTAAATTATGAATTAAAGTATATTGACAGAAATCTAGTTTACTGGACTAAAACTGCAAAACTTTTTTTTAAATTTCCTAACCATGTACAGGAACTCCCCGACTTACGTAATACTCGACTTATGGAAATTCGACTTTACGTAAGTTTTTTCCAGCCGGTGCAAACTTAAAAATCGTTCTATAGGATCTCGAGTAACCAAAATACTCCAAGCTCATACTAATCCATACTAACATTATATGGAAGTGCCATTTTCCCTCTCCCAACTCTTATACATGGTATTACTTAGATTAAAAAAAAAATTAAAAAACAAAGTATGCTAGGACATAACCTGTCTACCTCTGCCCCCAAAATATAACAATTTTATACATATTTAGGGTTGACCACTTTGTTTGTATGAATGTCAAATCCTCACGCTTTTGTACACCCCCTGCTAATGTTGGACCACTCCTAGTTGTAGTCTCCCAACCCCTGCACACGGTTAGTTGTGATTGGACAGATCTGGCCATCTGGGTTGGTTGCAGCTCCTGAATGCGGCATAGCAACAGTGGTGTAGAAAAGCTTGACTTGGCTATATGGATAGCATACTTAACAGTGCACAGTTAGCCGTGTTATACTGTTTAGGGTACATACATATAGAATATTGGTTGATAAGTATCTGTAGGCACTTTATAGGATAATCCCCCCCCCCACAACATGTGTGGGTGCCTCCGTAGCCAGGTGGGAAGGAGCAGCAGTGCATAGCACATGCTTCTTGATTAGACCGGGGTTTGAGCCCGTCACCACCAAATACGGAGGATGCGGAAAGGTCATTCAGGGAATGACCACCGCATATCCCAGAGCAATATGGCCTTAGTTGCTAATGCTCCTAAAAACCAAATAACAAACAAACAACAACAAACAACATGTGTTCATGCACATACATGGAAGCAGTTGTTGTCCATGCTGGGAATGTGTTAATCTGCTTACTGACTATTGACCTAGTCCAATTCTTCAAATGAATGGAAAAAGAATTGTTGTATGCCCCTTAATTCCAGTAAAAAAAATATTTGGTGAATGTCATCATTTATTTAATGAATTAAAAAGGTACGAAGAGAGGGCTTTTTTTTTTTTAGTACATTAGAATGAATTGAGAAACTCTTAATTAGATTTTAAAAAAGGCTGAACATTGATCAGCAGAGAGACACACACTAACTGACATAAACAGCAAAAACAACCACAAAAAATAATTGCACAAGCCAAGAATATTTTATTTCTTTGTATCTGCCATATTGCATATTCCAATGAGTGCATAGCAACAAACACAATATCTAGTGTTTCAGCCACTGAAAACCAGCAAGTTTAAACAAATTCATTCTGGTAAGCTGGCAGATTGATACAACTAGTGCTGATCACATCTGACATACTTTTACTGTGTGTGCTACCATTAACTTACATGACTCCTTTAAGCTGTGTATACCCAGACTGTGGGCAACGTGCTTTCTGTATGTTTGTGCCTGCATAGCAGAGACTTAAACAGGCAGCGTAATGTTGTAAAACAGCACATGTGGAGCATAGTGCCTTCACTAATGCTTACCCTGCAGTCCTACCTTGTTAGAAGATTCCTCCTCTACCATCCCCCCCTCCAGTAGTGTTAAGTGCATTTTATATTTTCTGAGATATTTGTTATATCCGAGTCCCTCCTTTCGTATTGCATATTACACATTTTTTTTTAAAAGTACAGGCAGTTCTCGCTTTACGAGTTCTTGGGTTTACGAGTTTTTTTTTCCCAAGTATCAACAAAATTGAAAATATGAACATTAATTTCAAAAAATGAATGTTAAACATTTATAAATAATGCATTTCAAACCACATGCGTAGCTATACAAAACGGTGTATCCAGCTTTACGATATTAATCCGCTCCAGAGACACCATCGTATCGTTAAAATATCGTAATTCGTTTCGAGATCTCAGAAGTCGAAATTTTCGCTGTGTAAATAAGCTATTTATCTCTTTAAAATGTCATTTTTAAGGTCACGAGCATGACCTTAAGGCCATATAAAAGGTCATGAGCGTGGTTTGTAAATTGTATTAGTTACCAGTTCAAATCATTAAAATGCATACACTTTCATCGTTATCATATGTTCCGTTATAAGAATCAATTTTAAATGCCTTTGTGATATTTTTCTAAAGCACATTTATGAAGGTCATGACCATAAAACAATAAAAACAATTTGCACTTTCCGGTTTATTGGACTTTTCTGTTACTGCAAGCAGTTATAAATGGGTAGTAAACTCGATTTTCTTGCATTTTCGAAAATACCGATAGCTGGAATTGTGTGGTTTTTTACATTATTATGGTGAAATGTGTTTCCCGTTTTCTGAAATCTTCAATCGTATAAAAAACAAATAAATTTTCAGAATCTTCTCTTTATTCCTTTTTTTTTTTTTTTTTTTTAAGCTTTGTAAACTTGTCACTCCACGCGAATTGTGGTAGTTGCAATTTGTGTGTGCCGTTAAAAAATGCTTATGCATGCATTTTTTAATGGCACACATGCGAAATTTTTCTAAAAGTAGCTGGATGTCTTCATTTTCATGGTCCATTGGACCTTTCAGGATAAACAAGTGACTCAAGGTGGTATATAAGGAAGGCATATGGTCAACACAAGTTAGTTTTTTTTTTTTTTTTTTTTTGAAAACCTATTGTACTTAGTACTGTGCTTGGGTTGGAGGTTGAGAAGATGAGAGAAGATATTTGTTGACATTAGACTTGAACTTCTGTAGACTGTAATTTTCAAGAAAGACATATGAAGGTTGTTCCAGAAAAACGGCAGTTTGAATGAATAAATGAGGAAGATGAAAAGTTGGTTCTGTGAGTTTGAAGTTGGACAGTAAATGGATGTTGGCTGGTGGCAGCACGTGTTCAGACTGTTTTGAAAGAGAGAGCGGGAATTATAGAAGTCAATTCAGAAGAACAGTGCCCATGGAAGTATCTGTAGAAAAGGCATGCAGCAGAAACAGTATATCTATGAGAAAGCAAGTGGAGAGACTCTGTTAGAGATGAGTAATTAATTAACCTAACTGCCCTCTTCTGAATGGAATCTAGAAGCCTGAGAGAGAGGTTTTGGGGGCACCGCCCCAGATGTGGGAACGATATTCCATGGTAGGGCAGATGTAGGGCTGTTTGAAAGAAAAGTAAAGGTGAGAGCAAAAGAGAAAACCAAGTTTTTTAGATGCAGGGGAAGCAATATTTGTAATGTGCTTGTGCCAAGAGAGATTAGAAGTCAGGGTAATCCCCAAAAGAGATATATCAACTTGTCTAGAAATCGGAGTGTCACCAAAGATAAGCATAAAAGCAGAAGGATCCTTTTTGCGAGATATAAGACAAGACTTAGTTTTAGAAGGATTGAAATCAAATAAGTTGTCTTTGCCCCACTGGATAACTACCTGGAGATTGGCATTTAAGGAATTGGTAGTGGATATTCGAGAAGTTGAATCTGATTGAGCAGGGCAAAGTTTCGCAAACCGGAAAGTGGAATGCAATGTGCTATCATCGGCAAAACTATGGATAGGATTTTCAATCAGTGGAAGAAGGTAATTAATATACAAGAGGAAAAGAGTGGGAGAAAAAACTGAACCTTGGGAGACACCAGCATTAGTGGAGAAATTAGAAAACAGAGAGCCAACTACCATCATCCTCAGCGAGTGGTCTGAGAGAAGACTGGATAACCAATTACAAAAAACATTTGACAAACCATAAGATGGAAGCTTGTTTAGAAGACCTTTATGCCAAACACTACCGAAAGCCTTTGAGGTGTCAAGAGCAACTGCTTGTGTTTCACCAAACTTTTCCATTGAATTTGTCCATAAATGGGTAATATAAGCCAGAATATCACCAGAGGATTGACACTAACGGAATCCATACTGGCGATCGTTGATCAGATGGAAAGTTTCTAGGTAGTTTAAGAGTTGGTGGTTAATTGATTTATCCATTACTTTAGAAAGAGTAGAAGTAATTGCAATGGGACGATAATTGGATGGGAGGTTTTTGTCACCCTTTTTAGGAACTGGCTGGATATGAGCAAATTTCCAAGCAGAAGGAAAAACACCTTTGGAATAAGAAAGTGAAAAAAAGGTGGCAAAGAACAGGAATAAGTTCAGAAGCAAAGGTTTTGAGAACAAGTGGAGAAATACCATCAGGAACTTCAGCTTTCTTAGCATCAAGATTTGTCAAAATCTTTCTGACATCCTTTTGATGGAAGACTGCAGGAGGCATTGAATGGAGCATGTTGGGAATGGTGGGAGGTGTTTAACCAAGATCATTAATACATGAGTTGGAAGGAAAATGGGATGCTAGCAGGCCACCTTCCTTGGCTGAAGTGACAACAGAACCATCTGGTTTTGACAGAGGTGAGAGCAGAGATGGGGAAAAGTTGCGGCTAGTAGCTTTGGCAAGAGACCAGAATGCTCTGCCACCATTAGGGCCAGAAGCAAGTATTCTACTCTTAGCCTGTTCAAAATCTAGTTTGGACTGATTAATCTAGTTTGCTCACAACAAATTTTGTGAGCTTTTGTGTAGGAAGAAAATGAAACTGAAGAATTGGAAATAAGCCAATTACGATATGCAACATTCTTCTCCTGAACAGCTTTAGCACATTTATTGGAAAACCAAAGTTTAGATAAAGGACGAGATTTTAAAGTGGAGTGTGGGATAAAGGATTCCATTCCTACAAGAATAATGTCACTGACACGATCTGAGCAAATGACATCAGAAGTTTTGAAACAGTAATCCGACCAAGGAAAAGAAGAAAAGAAATCTCGCAGGTCATCCCATTTTACATTCTTGTAATGCCAAACAACTTGAGGTTGGGAATAGCCATAAAATAAAGGCTCCATTGGAGAAGAGACATTTCGACCGTGTACTTAGAAGGGTTGTTTGTGAGAAAAAGATCAAGCATGTTGGCTGCGGTTAGGATTGTCTGGTGTTGTTGTAGGTAAATGAACAATCTGTGCAAGGTCATTAGTAATTGCAAAAGCCTCAGCATCTCGACCAGCTGGGTCAGTAGACGAGAAAACGGAAGCCAGCTGGAGTTGTGAACATTAAAATCACTAAGGAAAATTACCTCATTGTTAGGAAAGTTGGACTGGAGAAAGTCAAGTTGCAAAGAGCTCCAAGTGATTAGTGGAGACAACAGATGAATTTGACACAATGAGGTAGAGAGATTTTAAGCCAGGGAAGATTGAGAAGAGGAGATTCCAAATTACCAAGTCTCTGACAGGGAATATCAGAATGGACATATGTGCAAGTACCACCTTTGAGGCAAAAGGAATCATACAGCGAATAATTTGGGCAACTGAATACATATATTATATATATATATATAAATATATAGAATTAAATGTTTGGTTATAAATATATATGTATGTGAACATTTAATTCTACCGAGTTTACTACCCATTTATAATAGATTGCACTAACGGAAAAGCCCAACAAAACGAAAAGTGCAAATTGTTTTTATTGTTTTATGGTAGTGGCCTCCAAAATGTGCTTTAGAAAAATATCACAAAGGCATTCACAAAATTGATTCTTATAACCGAACATTTAATTCTAATAAACATGTGATTCTAATAAACGATGATTATTTGGGGTGATTATTAAACGATGATTATTAATAAATAACAAAAGTGTGGTGCATTTTGATAATTTAAATTGGTTTTTTGAAATTTGATTCTATTAACCAGTGATCATGTTAACTAGCCCTTACTTATTTCAGTTTACGATGGGCGTACAAATGTCTCTGACTGGATCACGTGGTCCTTCCTCTCAGACAACAGCAGCTTTGTAAACGTGTTGGCCACATGTTTTGTTTTTGCGTCCTTTAGTTGAAGTGAGTTTTGTGTTGTGCTTATTTGACATAAATTTATTGTATGTATTGAATTTGTGTATGTACATTGTGTAAACTGATAAATCACCTTTTAGAGAGATAAACAGATTAGTTATATAGCGAAATTTGACTTCCGAGGTCTTGAAACAAATTACCAAAACAATTTGTTTTGGGTTCACATTATGATATTTTCATGATAATACTCTGTAACGGATTAATATAAAGAGGGGGTCCACTGTGTGTGTGTGTGTGTGTGTGTGTGTGTGTGTGTGTGTGTGTGTGTGTGTGTGTGTGTATATATAATTATCTATATGTTCAACTTGTGGAATGTTTCTGATTAATGGTGTTTGACTATAGGTATTAGTGTGCTTACGGATCAGGTGAGTCCATAAAGGCTACCTTAATTCTGTAGGGCCTATAAACATTATATTTATGTAGCTTATTACCTAATGGTAAGGAATTTTCATTACAATTGCCTGATGAATTTTCATTACCTGCAGCTAACATCTTATCAAAATTAATGATTATGCGTATATATATGCTAAATTCTAAATTACAATGCAATTTAATATTATACATTCCATCACGTGGTCATCAATCTCCTACTTCGTTGGCGGCTTTGAGCAGATCGATGGCCCATCTGATGGAATGCCTCATACATACCCATTTCTGTTGTCCCTATACCAGATTTGCTATTCCTTAATTTAAGTATAGTTATATTAATTATATTATAATGTTTAAATTTATTTTTGTATTAAAATTTTTAGTTCTTGTGAGCGTTCTATGCAGCAAACTGGGATAGGTGACACAAAGTCCTACGGGTATGTATCCAAAAGTGGGAAGGTTCTTACTTACCGTTACTAGTCCAGTAGAGGTTGTAGTTTAGAAAGGGGGAACTACCCATCGTCTAATTGTTTTATATGTAGCAAAGTTTTGTCGCACAGTCGCACTTACTGTAATCAATGGCGTGATGGTGTATTAGCTTCGGGCCCCGTTATCCTATGCTAATGCTTGTGATGGGGGGGGGATTTGTAAGTGGTTGGGTGGTTGTTATGCTGTTAATTCTATATGAAATATGTTAACATTGGCATTTATACATGTATTACATAAATGTATTTACATTTGCTATGCCATACCTCGGACTGTGCTGGTATAGCTTTTCTAAGGCATAGGGCATGTATGTGTCCAAAAGTTTGGCTATTTACATATTTACAGCCTCTTACTAGATGATATTATGTCGGTATTTTTATTTTTTGTCTGGAGGGTATTTTTTGGTATCGGGTTGTAGTGCAGTCAGACGATGAGCCTCGTCTGAGTGCATTAAACCTGTTTAAAACATGGGAATAAAATAATTTATTGCTTTGGTATTTTTAGAGTATTTTCAATGAATGTATGTGGGTTGACATTGGGGTGGTTTGTTATTAGGTTAGCATGTATGGCTGTTTTTATATGATGCCTGCTGTGATGGGTGGGTATTTTATTTATCATGAGTGTTTTTATGAGTTTTTGAATGGCTTCTTTTGTGCTATTTATATTGTTGCATATTTTTAACAACCTGTTTGTTTTATTTCTTATGGTGTTTCCATGCACGTGTTTGGCTATATTGCTTTCCCAGTGGGTGAGCTTTATTGTAGTGAAATTCAACTTCACTACAAATTCATCAGGCAATTGTAATGAAAATTTCTTACCATTAGGTAATAAGCTACATAAATATAATATATTTATAGGCCCTACAGAATTAAGGTAGCCTTTATGGACTCACCTGATCCGTAAGCACACTAATATCTATAGTCAAACACCATTAATTGGAAACATTCCACAACAAGTTGAACATATAGGTAATCACACACACTCACAGTGGACCCCCGCTTTATGATATTAATCCGTTCCAGAGTATTATCGTGAAAATATCATAATGTGAACCCAAAACAAATTGTTTTTTGGTAATTTGTTTCAAGACCTTGGAAGTCAAATTTCGCTATATAACTAATCTGTTTATCTCTCTAAAAGGTGATTTATCAGTTTACACAATGTACATACACAAATTCAATACATACAATAAATTTATGTCAAATAAGCACAACACAAAACTCACTTCAACTAAAGGACGCAAAAACAAAACATGTGGCCAACACGTTTACAAAGCTGCTGTTGTCTGAGAGGAAGGACCACGTGATCCAGTCAGAGACATTCGTATGCCCATTGTAAACTGAAATAAGTAAGGGCTAGTTAACATGATCTCTGGTTAGTAGAATCAAATTTCAAAAAACCAATTTAAATTATTAAAATGCACCACACTTTTGTTATTTATTAATAATCATCGTTTAATAATCACCCTAAATAATCATCGTTTATTAGAATCACATGTTTATTAGAATTAAATGTTCACTTATAAGAATCAAATGTTCGGTTCGGTTATAAGAATCAATTTTGTGAATGCCTTTGTGATATTTTTCTAAAGCACATTTTGGAGGCCACTACCATAAAACAATAAAAACAATTTGCACTTTTCGGTTTGTTGGGCTTTTCCGTTAGTGCAATCTATTATAAATGGGTAGTAAACTCGATCTTATTGCATTTGTAATAATACCGATAGCTGAATTCTGTGGGTTTTTATGTTATTATGGTGAAACGTGTTTCCCCTTCCATGAAATCTTCAATCATATAAAAACACACAAATAAATTTTCAGACTCTTCTCTTCATTCCAATTTTTTAAGCTTTGTAAACTTGTTACTTCGTATCTCACTTGTGCATATCGTGTTAGTTGCAATTTGTGCATGCTGTGTTCTTTGTTATTGATTGCTCATCTTTTTTACTGTTTTAAATTTTACAACCCAAAAAAAAAAAAAAAAGTCAGTGAACAGAAATATCAGTTAGTATGTACCGGGTGGTTATAAAATAAGTTTCCCTATTGAGGAGACCCTAGTGTCAGAATGATTGGAGTTAGTGCTGTGAAAATTGGTGGGTATGTCATTTAGGGTATGGGGAAGGGATTTGTAGAAGAAAAAAAATAGTATAAATTTCCACCACCAGGGGAATAACGGCACTTGCTGCATATGTAAAAGTTGTCATTTACTTCAAGACATGCTGCTTATGCAAATGACATCCTGTTAGATAAAAGCAGAGTGTGGATGCTTAGTATTACTTATATAAGGCAGAGATATCAGAATATACACATTGATGCAGGTAAGCAAATTAAATATTTTATTTAAAGGAATTTTATACTCTTTTAAACAGTCTTATGAATGTCAGAGTCTTTGCACTTCAACAGAAAAGAGGGATTGTTAACAAACAAAGTGTATTGTCATGAGGCAGCAGACAAACTGAAACATGCGTTTTTCTGAATATTTGAATTCGCTAGCTTTCTGTAGACATTGTTCTGTGTTGCTACAAAAAAAAGGAGCCTAAAAATGTTTTGGTAGTATATTGCATATGTATTGTTTCCACAGCTTTAAGATACAAATTTATGCTAGGAATTTTTTCCTCTTTTTTTTTTTTTTTTTTTTTTTAATTAATATGGTTTATGTTATTTTCTTTCAGGGATGTTTCTGAATTAACAGGAGCCCCTGAAATGTTGGGAGGGAGGGTGAAGACACTTCATCCTGCAGTACATGGAGGTATTATTGTTCTGGTATATTTTATATAGTGAATTATTCCTATAATTAAAAAGGCTAAGAATGAACTTTTTTATTCTGAATAGCCTTGTGAAGCATGGTTTAATTTATACTGGCAATGTGACACCTGGTTTTAATGATGCCTTTAAAAATATCTATTGTACATTAATCGATGTACAATAGATATTTTTAAAGGGGACCAGTCGGCTCTTCAAAAGCCAGTTGAAGATTACTGGCTGTTGTTCTCCTCTACCTTTTGAAACACACACACACACACACACACACACACACACACACACACACACACACACACACACACACACACACACACACACACACACACACACACACACACACACAGTCTTAGTAGTTTTGGAAGCTACTCTGCATAAATTCTCTGTAAATATTCTGCATAATCAAAGATTATGACCGTAATGTTTGTTTATGCTGAGTAATTAGGTTAAACATGCTGATAGGTTAGTCACCACCATTCGTTTATTATTTTTGACTTCCACTTTGTATTGCTATTTTTGATTTCGGTGTAATGTAAACAAATGTGTCCCTCATAGATGGTTGCAGCTACAGGAGTAAGGCACTCTGTTTTATATGTAATTATTATATAAAATGATTTCTTGTCTCAGTTAACATCATTTATTTATTTGACAAAACATATTAATACACTGATGGAAATTGGAACACTAGGAGAGTGATCTGATTTTGACAAAAGTTAGTGATAATGTTAAGAGGGATTATAGGCATAAGTGATTGTTTCCAAATGTTTACAATAAGCTTTATTTGAGATATCAATGAAAATGTTTACAATTGTTGAATTAATAATGGGTGACACCCCTCCATGTGCTGACTTTAGCATGCATTCACTCAAAAAGGTGTTGCATGCCATCCTGTAGTATGCTGTTCCAGGCCTTGTTCTTCTTTTTTGAGTTCTTAGTTGAGGGATTAAAAGTGTAGGTATAGATTTCTATTCCAGACATATTTCATTGAAGACAAATCTGGTGATTTTGCAAACCATTTTAGGACATTTATGGGTGAAATGGGAAGGTTTTTTTTTTTTTTTGGCTGATGCTATATAAGCTTGCTTTCTTGCATCATATGCCTATGCTAATCAGATAATGTTGGCAATATGTGGATGGGCACTATCTTGTTGGCAAATTGCATTATCCATATTAGCCAAAAACAGGATGACCATTGAGTTTGACATTTTCTATGTAAGAATAGACCATCATATTGCACTCCAAAAATGAGAGTTGTTTTTATGTCATACCTGATAGCTTCCCAAACCATTATACTTTGGCATCTTAACCCAGCAGTAGACATGTTCACAACAATGGCAAAAAAAGGGCACATGGGACCTGACAGGTTCCTAAATTTGTTTTTTTATTTCTGGTTTTTAAAATCCTGCTTGCAATATGCCAATGTGGGACCTTTTGTGAATGGATTACATTAATTATTATTTGTCACTTCTTATTTTTTAATTGGCAGTTTTAAATTTAAAATCTTGTGCTTTGTTATGTATGTCATTTTCAATGAAAGAAAACTTTTATTAGTTCTGCTCAAAATAAAAATTTGACTAGAAATATGAAGTATAAATGTGAACCTATTAGGCCCTTCCATTTTACAGTTAATAAAAAATTCTTAAATGTGCAAAATTTCAAAATTATACCTGTGCACTTATTTCTGCTTATATATTATGTATATTAACTTGTATTTAAATGGAAATCATTCCCAGACTAGAGCATCAGAGCAATGGGCACAAAGTACTGGGAGTGCTGTGGCTTGGGGGGAGAGCTGAAAGCTGAGTTGAAATTCTCCTACGAAACATGGTCCAACAAAATGTTGAAACTTGTGCAATGTTTGCAGACCTAACAGAACAGATACAGAAAAGGGGATATTTTTTTGCCTGTTTGGTGCAGAAAGTTGAAGAAATTAGGCAACAACTCGGTATGATGCACGTTTATGAGAGCTACAAGAGTAGGGTGGATGCCTTTGAAGGATAAAATGGGGATCCATCAAGCTCTCAGCTGCCCAACTCAGCATCAGTGCTCACATTTGTGTATCAGGCATCAGAATGTGCTGGTCCTACAGAAGGTAGTTATATTATTGTCGATGACTCTGTTGTCAGGGAAATGGGAAATATATTGTTCAAGAAGGATAGGTGGAATAGGACAATGTCTGCTGGGACAAAAGTAGACGACATTGTAGAGCAGATATCATCTTTTAAGGGCACAGAAGATGATATTGTTGTACATGTTGGCACTAATGATATTGAGAGTAGATCAGGACTTGTTTACTTACCAAGTACAGGGCAGTGTTGGAAGAATTCATGAGTTAGGATTGAATTTGAAAGTGTCTGAAATTTTGCCCAGACACGATGAGAGGGAGTACATGTTGAGTGCCTTATCAGTCAATTCGGCCGTGGAGAGATTGTGCAAGGCCCATGAGGTAGAATTTTTCTCAGCATGGTTTGTGCTTGTTAACAGGAGAGACTGGTTTTACAGGGATGGAATATACTTAAATAGAAAGGGTGCAAGAATATTTGCTGATGCAGTGTTAGGTGGCAGTGATGGGTGGATTGGAGGTAATGTTGATGTTGGGTGGATTGGAAAACTGCCGCAGGCAGTTTTCCAATCCACCCAATTAATAATAGCCGCAGGCAGAAGTGAAGATGATTCTTGCACTGCTTCTATTGGAATGAGCAGCAGCCTCGAAAGTAAGGTGCTGGGGATTTCTAGAACAGCTGGGAGTCATCATGGAACAAGTAAATACATGGGATCTGTTCGGATAACTAAGAGTAAGAACAGGTGCATATATACTAGTCTAGAAGCGCTAGTCAAACACCAAAGGCAGATATTGTTTGGATGTCAGAGACGTGGTGTCACACAGATATAAGGAATGCAGATTGATTTTTGGGGAGTACAGTGTGTACAGAAAGGACATGTATGTATGCTTACCCTGTATATGGTGACTCCCAGATTAATGCCCATTTCCACCTAGTGTTACTGCGATGAAATACTGACTCTCTGTAAAATGATTTGGTTGGTTGTTGGGTTTTATTGCGCATTAGCAACTAAGGCTATAATGCGCCAAAACCAGGTGATATATAAAAATTTTAATTTCACTGACCTAATTACTTGGTCACCATGTCAAGATATAAAATATTAAAGGTATAACAATACATGTCAATTTTAAATACAAGTAAAAACCTTTATTGATTTAAAATAGCTAAAAACAGCAGACACATTGTCATTGTCGGATAAAATCTGACTGAGTGTATACGGCTCAGTCAGATGATTAAAAGTGGTAAAACGGATATTGCTAAAATCTGGACAGTTAATTAAAGTGTCTAATTGATAAAATTGTGCCACAGGACTCACACATAGGAGGATCATTAGCCCTCAGTAAATACGAATGTGTCAAATGACTATGTCCTATGCGAGTCCGGGCAAGAACAACTTCCTCCTTACGATTCCCGCACAGACTAGACTGCCACGGTTCAATTACAGGCTTTATACGATATAATTTATTCGTATGTCTATTCCACAAATCCTGCCATTGGGAGTGTATCTTTTGGTGTAGTCTATTTGCCTGTAGTCTGCATAGGGGACTGACAGGCAGCGATTATTACTGGGAATTGCTGATTTGGCTGCAGTGTCAACCAAATCATTTCCCCTAATCCCAATGTGGCTGGGAATCCAGCAGAAGCGGATATCATATTCACGTTCATGGAAAAAGTGAATCTTCTGCTGAATGCAAGACAGAACTGGATGAGAATTATATCTCACAGTTATTAAAGCCTGTAACACGCTGAGAGAGTCGGAATATAAAATGAACCGTTGGTATTGGCATTTACTAATGTGATCCAAGGCTAACTCTATAGTGTGCGGCTCTGCAGTAAATATGCTGCATTCGGGGAGAATCTGCTGTGATATGGTGGTGTCCGGAAAGACAGCAGCAGATCCCACATATGATTCCGACTTTGAGCCGTCTGTGTAAACTGGCGCGAAGTCAGAATGTTCAGCTCGATGTGCTGAATAAAGCTGCAGGTAGACAGATGATGGAATGTCCAACTTTCCCCAATTTCTAAGGGACAAGTCACATGCTGGAACATGAGTATGCCAGGGTGGAAGGGTTGCTTTGGTGTTTGGGCAACCTTGTCTACCTTGATATTAAGTTCTTTGAGTAGCTCTTGGAGACGAATACCAAAAGGACGATTGGCAGTCTTACGGGTGTTGTACAAATTTCCCCATCGTGTGCTCAAAAACTAATGGCCATATAGGATGGTCTGGCAGGGATTTCAGTTTTAAAGTGTACTTTAGAGACAACTGTTTATCGAAGTGATAACGGTGGTTTGTTTGCTTCGAAGTATAAACTCTGGACAGGAGATGTTCGATATGCTCCAATAGCGATATGGAGAGCCTGATGATGGACAGGATCCAGCCAACGAAGTACACTATCTCTGGCCGAATTGTATACCAGGGACCCGAAATCTAGTAGTCTGCATCGTACAAGCGCACGGTAAATGCGTAGTAGGGTGCATCGATCCATACCCAAAGATGTAGAAGAGAGAGAGAGAGCGCAGAATATCAGATCTCTTTTGCACTTCGTGCGGAGTTGACGGATGTGATCCAGAAAGGTCAGCTTTTTATCAAATACGAGTCCCAAGAATTTTGTGTCCGCCGCTGCTGGAATAGCATTTTGTCAGAGCTTTAATTCAGGTTCAGGATGAAGATTACCCTTACAACAAAAGTGTACGCAAATGGTCTTCTGCGGCAAGAACCTGAATCCATTAGACATTGCCCACGAATTTAGGCGATCAATGGCTTTTTGCAGTTGTCTTTCAATAACCCTCATGTTGCATGACTGACAAAATATGCTAAAGTCATCAACATAGAGGGCACTTGTTACATTTGGAGGAAGTTGTTCTGTGATGGAATTTACTTTGATGGCGAAAAGCGTGACACTTAAAACTGATCCTTGTGGTACTCCCTCCTCTTGGCTAAAGGAACAAGAGAGTGAGGATACCACACGAACTTGGAAAGATCGATTGGCTAAAAAGTTTTTAATAAAAATGGGGAGATGCTCTCCAAGACCATGGCTATGCAAATCTTTTAAGATGCCAAATCTCCAAGTTGTGTCATACGCTTTCTCCATGTCAAAGAACATAGACACCAAATGTTCATGTTTTAGGAAAGCATCCCGGATGATGTTTCCAGTCTAATAAGATGGTCCAAAGTAGACCGGTTCCTTCGGAAGCTGCACTGGATGTTGGAGAGAAGGTCGTTTGATTCTAAATACCATATTAAACCAAAATTAACCATTCTCTCCAGGATTTTGCACAGACAGCTAGTCAGAGCAATAGGACGATAATTAGTAGTGAGTTTTGGATCCTTGCACCAGGAATCCAGAAACTGCCCTTCAGTAAAGATTCTGTTATATAGAAGGAGCAGATGATCCAAAGATTTTGGGGAAAGATGCTTAATCATTTCATAATGGATGCCATCTGGTCCAACAGCACTTGCTTTGGAGAGAATGAGAGTTCTTTTCAGTTCCTCTATAGTGAATGATCTGTTGTAGGGATAAATGCTCTTAGACTTAAAATTAAGTGCCTGTCTTTTGATTTTGTTTCAAAACCAGGAACTCTGGGGAATACGAAGATGTTGCAGAGATGTTAGAGAATGTTTCCCTAAGAGAATTTGCTATTGCAGTTGGATCTGCAATAGTGCATCCATTATAATCTAGGACTGAAGAAGTGTGGGATGTATATTTTCCCTTTATTTTCTGGATTTTATCCCAGACCAACTTAGTACTAGTGGACTGAGTAATTGATGAAGTAAAACGGATCCACGATTCCTTTTGACTCTGATGGCGGATGTAGCATGCTTTGGCTTGTGCGCGTTTAAAGGCTATAAGGTTGGTTGTGGTAGGATATCGGCGGAATATCCCCCACGCTTTGTTTTGAGCCTTTTGTGCTGCTGTGCATTGTGAATTCCACCATGGTTTGGGAAATGGTGGAAACCGGGCAGATGTTTTTGGGATGGCGTTCGCAGCTGCTTGGATGATATTTTCTGTGATGTACATTACTGCATCATTGATAGGCTCCTGACTGATGATACTGTTGTCAAAATTTGCCTGATGTTGGAAGGCAGTCCAGTCAGCCTGATCAGTCTTCCACCATAGTAACCTGAAAGGAAGACACGGTCTCCCACTGTGTAACGAGGTTATCACAGGGAAGTGACTTCCGTATGGGTTCTCCTCCACTTCCCAAGTGAGTGAAGGGAGTAGAGAAGGGGAGTAGATAGAGAGATCAATGGCAGCAAACGTTACGGGTAGGCATGTGGAAGAAGGTGTTTGTTCCAATATTTAGGAGGGAAAGGTCATTGTCATTTAGCATACACTCTATGACTCGTCCCCTTCTATTGATGCTAGCACAACCCCACAGGGTGTTATGTCCATTAAAATCCCCGAGAAGTAAGAAAGGGGGAGGCAACTGCGATACAAGATCAAGGTCTTCCTGGGAGATGTCAGTCCCAGGTGGCAAATAAACAGAGCAGACGGTTAATAAAAATCCCACTGTAAGGCGAATTGCAACAGCCTCTATGCTGGTTGTAACTAGCAAGCGCCGAACTGGGGTCTGGTTGCCCATAAGGATAGCCACTCCTCCATGAGCAGGACCATCCACAATTCTATCCTTACGAAAAATTGTGATGTTATGCATGGTGGGATCATCATTTGCCTTTAGATGTCTCCTGCAAGCAAAAGCAAACTGGCTCGTGCTTTTGCAGGAGGGCCTTGATGTCATCAGTATTTTGCCGGAATCCACGACAATTCCATTGTAGGAATTTAGCCATTATTTTGGCTTGGTGGGTCCATCAGGCGGCTTCCGAGGTGCTGAGGGCTTACTTTTGTCAGTCTTGGATTTATCTTTTTTGGGGAAGAATGGACGCTGTCCCGTGTCCATTTCTTCTTCCGCAAAGAGTTCCAAGACTGATTCATCTGGTACCTCCATATTCTCTACATCCATTGTTTCTGGTATCACGGGTGACTCTTCTGAACTTTTTGGCTTTTCTTTACCACTTGGTTTTGGTAGTGGTGGAGCACTAGGAGGTACGGATATAGGAGTGGCAGCTGATTATGTTTTTTTGGTGGTCTTTTGTGAACTCAATAAATAGCGTGCAATCGGAGGGAATGACTCTCTTGGTGGTATAGTCATCTCAGTTTGTGTCCCGATAGTGCACTTAGCAGAAAATTTCTGGGTATATGAAGGTTTCCCGCTATTTATTGGTTGGATACGTTTTCTGGCCTCTGGGTAGGAGATATTCAGCTCTGTTTTCAGTTTTTGGATTTCTTTTTCATCCTTCCACCGCTGGCATACTCTAGAGTAGATGGGGTGCTCTCCTTGGCAATTGACACAGATCAGTTTTGGAGCTGAACATTCCTTGCTCTCGTGGTCTTTAACACCACATCGAGCGCAGGCAGAGTTACCACGACAGGATGTTTGTGAGTGGCCGTATTTTTGGCATCTAAAACACCACAGTGGGTTTGGGATATAAATCCTCACTGGGCAGTTTAGATAGCCTACCTTGATGGAACTTGGAGGCCATGGAATGTTAAACGTGAGGATAAGAACTCGGGTAGGGACGAGATTCCCATCCTTCCGTATCGATATTCTCTTGACAGCTGTCACTCCTTGGTCTTTTAATTCAGAGCAGATCTCTTCTTCAGAAACATGAAGAAGGTCCCACTCTGATATAACACCTCATGAAGAATTCAGAGTTTTGTGGGGGGGGGTACGGTGATAGGTATTTCCCCTATGGATGTAGAGTTCAAGATTTTTACAGCTTGTTTTGTGCTGGGAGCTTCAACCAAAAGGTTGCCAGAATGCAGTCGTTTAACAGATTTTGATGAACCTGCCAAACCTTCTGATCCTTTCTGGATAAAGAAGGGTGACATCTTTCTAATTGACTGCTCTCCGGTGGAATAGAGAATGAGTGAAAAGTGGTGTCACTGTATCCTCAGTCCTGGCTCTTTTTGCAGAGGTGTTTTCTACGTCATCATCTTGATTAGGTAGGGGCCTTGTTGTGGCCCCAGAAGAATTTGAATTTATAATACTCATAGGAGTAAAATAAAAATTTCTGATTCCCTAAGTACCTCACCCACCACGGAGCCCTACGAGGGGACGCCCACTCGTGAACTAGCAGGTACTGTGTACACGAATGGGACGCCAAGTTAGCTTAGGAGCACCATACCCACATTTACAATAAGCCTTGATCCCGTCCCAGGACCAAAGGGAGGGAGACTTATTGGAATGCAGTTGAACTACCTTACTGCTAGGGTAGTTCTTACCCTAGCAGTAAGAACTACCTGCCGATTGATCCCAGTCGGGCCGGTCCGGGACCACCCATCTTGTCGAAGCAGGGGCCAAAGTTGTGTATTAAGGCTGGGCCCCTCAACCACCAGGATCCCCCTTTCCGAATTCCACACGCCAGATTCCAAAGATGTAATCCTGGAACCAAGGTATGGGCATTAGATCCCAGTGATGCTAATCTGGAACCCCAGCAGCATCACTGGGAGGTCCCTTCACCAGGTACAGGTGCCCACGTGGAGGAGTGTAAAATGGGCCTGACATGTATAGAAAGGACAGACAGGAGGGGTTATGTTGTTAGGAAACATAAAATCTTAGGAAGTGCATCCAGTTGACATGGGTGGCCAGTGCAATGTTAAGTCAGTTTGGTGTGATATAAGCACTGGAAAAGCAAAAATGAGAGTAGGAGTGTGTTTTAGGCCTAATGACTCTGATGAGTACAATGACCAGCTATACAGAGAGAGAGTGGGTCAGTAAATCAGAATGTCTTATAATTGGGCATTTTTTTCTTTCCAGATATTCACTGGAGCTTGTGGGTTGGTCACTTGCATGCTAGTAAGACTTCCGTGGATTTATCGGATGACTGTTTTTTACAGCATCATGTTTGAGAGGCAACCAGAGGGAGTAATACTCTTGATCTGATTATAACCCTAGGGGCTCACATCTGGTGAGTATGGGCTTGGCACACCCATTGTCCTCAGCTGGATATCATCATTCTTCTCTTTCTTGGTGATTCCCTTCTACTTTTGATTTTCTCTCTCTAACTCAGGGTTACTGAGGGAATTTTTTTTTTGGCTGGTGCAGCATAAGCCTCAGGCTTCCTTGCACCATGTAGCTAATAATAATAATAATAATTAGCAGTGATTATTCATGCATTAAGAATCTGCAGATAAAGGAACCACTAGGTGGCAGTGATGAGAGAGGAGCAGAGGAGAAGGAAGACAGTGTATTGATATAGGATTTACTTAAAGATATAACTACCATCAGGATAAAGGGAAGGGTTTTTGCTTTCATAAAGATGACTGTTGTGGTTTCAGATAGGTTTTAAATTCTATATGGCGGGACCAACTGATGATGTTACCAACAGTAAATTCTAAATGGGAAACATTCAAGGAATTAATCTTGGAAGCTACTAGGTTTTCATGCCAACTAAGGAATACTGTTCGAGGTTTAGGCCTAAATGGATGTTAGATGAATTAATGAGACTCGTTGCAGGGAAGAAAAATTCATGGGATGCATATAAATTATCAGGTGGCACAGAAGGTAGATATAAGCTAGTCTGTAATAAAGTCGAAAATGAGGTTAGGTAAGTGAAGGCAGGTTACAAGTAATCTTTGGCAAAAAATGCAAAGAAAAACAGCAGAGACTTCTTTACTTATGTATATTCTAGAAGGAAGGGAATGAATCAGTTTGGTCCACTTGATATTAATGGTTCAGCTGTTGATGATTCTGCTCAGGTAACTGGCAAACTGAATGAGTATTTTGCATCTACATTCACTCATGAGGAATTCTGTAGGGAAATGGAGTCCAGAAGTTTATCACACTAATGAGCTAAATGATTTTATAATAACCGAGAGGAAAGTTGAGGAGAAATTGTTAAAGTTAATCATAAGAAAGGCACTCTGGGGTGGATGGAATCAATTGAGTTATTAAAGGAGGCAGCAAAGGAAGTAAGCAAACCCTTTTATAAAATCATCTGTATATATGATTCTCCTCTCATCTTGTTGTCACCTCACCTTACATATTAACCTTTTTCATGCTTTCCTGATGCCTTCATGTTTTAGGTTATGTGCAGAGACACTAAGATTGCAACGACTACTTCAGAATGGTATTAGTTGCATTATGCAATTTTATCAATCCAGATAAGCAGTGACTTTCAGTGTGCCATTTTTTTCCCATTTAAGGTACACTACCCTCAAAAAAAGTATGTGGCCACCCCTGTTTTCATAGTTCTTTGGACCTTTCAAGATACACAAATGACCTAGTGGTTCTTAAGGAAGACCTTAAGCACAAATTGACTGTCGTCATTGTGGTATGTACAGATGAGGTGACCAATTTTGAGAGATTGATTATTGATGTCAAATTTATGGATTGTCAGTTTGTGCAATTGCTAACAGCCTATACTATTTCAAGTTGACCAGTGGTCATTTATCATAAACTGGAAGTGTGATGGAGCCCTACACACAGGAAGATCATGGAAGCTCACTCCATATGACCATAGGATACTCAGAACGTAGTATGACAATCATTCCAGATATCTCTGCAAAACATCAACCAGGAGTTTAAGGTATCAACAGGGATTGAAGTCTTTGCAAACATAGTATGTATGTCACACCATAGCATACGTTTTCACAGGAGAGTGGTGGAACATTAAGCCAAACATCATCAATTATAGTCAGTGGTCTTACCTTTTACGTTGCAATGAAAACCGTAATTTGGCCATAGAGCAGTGGAAATTTGTTCTCTGGAGCAATGAGCCAATTCAGATGGATTGTTGTGGAAGATATCCAAAGAACATCTGTTTCATTTGTGACAACTATGGAGTTTGGGAGAGGTGGGATTATGGTGTGGAACCGTTTCTTGTGGTATCGCCTAGGTTACCGTATAGGGAACCGTGAGCACTGACACCTGTCTTAACATTTTAGACAAATTCATACCGCCTGTGGCGTGACACTTCTTTGGTATACTCCCATATTTATTTCAAACAGGATGATGCCCTATGCCATATTGTCATTACCATTCAAGAATGGTTTACAGACTTGAATATACAAAAGTTGGAATGTCTGGTGTACAGTTCTGATTTGAACCCTGTGGGAATGTTGGATGAGGGCCAGATCAACACATTCCACATCAGGTACATGACTGGTTACTGTTCTGCAGAAGGAATGGAGGATTATATTTGCTGCAATATGTCATTCGTTAGACCTTCTTCCGAGGATGAAGTGTTTTAGTAGCCAAAGGCTACTAAACACTTATTAAAGCTATAACACTTCATCAATGATCAATACATCATCGTGAAACCAGTGAGTTTCTGGATTCATTTTGGAGGGTAGCATATATCCACAATTATACAAGCAGAGACTGTTCTATGTCTTTTCCCTTTCAATACAGTAGATTATTCAAGTATAAGACTACAAGATCAATACATCTAAAGAAAATTAAATGCAAATTATTTTTAAAAATACTGCTAGTGTGGACATATGCTTACAGCTAATAAGGAAATGTTTTTCTTGCTTAAGAGGTTGTGTATCCTTGAAAACCTACACTGCTCTACAAAAATAATCCCATAGATGGAGCCCTGGATAATGTGTTATAGATGTAGTCACTATCACAACCAAAACTTAGGTTGGTTGTTTTGGATTTTATTGGCACATCTAAAACTTAGGTGCTAAGATTAAAGGCGCCTCCGTAGCCAGGTGGGAAGGAGCAGCAGTGCGTAGCACACGCTTCTTGATTAGACTGGGGTTCGAACCCGTCACCACCAAATACAGAGGATGCGGAAAGGTCAGGGAATGACCACAGCATTTCCCGGAACAACATGGCCTTAGCTGCTAATGCTCCTAAAAACCAAAAAATAACAACAGCTAAGATTAAATTAAAAATCATACACAGGATATAATTTTTAATGAAATAATTTTCATTTTAATGAAATATTTTAATGCATAAAATAGAACTGTGATGCATGATGATTGACCATTTTTGTTATTAGCAAGTCTAGACAAATCTAATTTTAGAAATTAGTGCCAGAATTAAAGTAAAATCATGGTATGCCAAAAGAAAAAAAAATTAAAATTTTCTTTTTTATTTTATATAACTATATATAATTTAACTTAATTTAATATAACATTTTTTTTGTGTTCTTTTTTAACTTTAATATTAGTATATAAGTTTTGGTGATTTGAGATGGTACAGTCATATCAAAAAGATTTTTTGTAGACTTACATAAATAATTAACATCGCAACTATATCATCTGTTCTCTTGTTTACATTTCTGTAACGACATCCAGCATCAGTCAAGGTGTACAAGGGTAGCACTTATGCCATAGCCAATAGTTGCAAGTTTTATTTGCTGTTAAACATGACGGAAAACATATAGATCAAAGTTATGCAAGTAGCATGATTGGAATATTCTTATTCTTATTTTATTACTTATAAGTGCACAAATCAGATATACAGTATGTATATTTACAGTACTTTTATTGAATAATTACTTTTTTATACATGCTATATCCATGGAAGTTGCATAAATCCAAGGTAAGTGAGTTATTCATTTGCTGCTCTTCGTATTGGAAAATATCTATTATAGTCCTGGGCTAAGGTAAAGAAAGCTAACATGAGAACGACGAGAAATGTCGGATAACTTACACGGAAAATTAGTTTCCCGACTCTAGTGCTGCTTGCTTGGTAAAAGGCGGTAGGTGTTATTGGTCTAGAGCCGAAATCGAGAAGGATATATTGATTGACAGGTAGGCGTGGCAAAAGATGAAAAGATTGGTGATGGGTGCGATAGAGGACAAGCTACTGTGTAGTCATTGGTTGGCATTATAATGTGTATTTATGAGTAAAGAACAGTGCATAATAGTTTTGTAATGAATGGTAAACAGGTAATAGTAGTGATGAATCTTTTAAATATGGAAGAAATTTGTAAGGAAAATAAAATGTTGGTTGATTTTCCGATGAGAACTAAATTAATAAAAGTTTCGTTCTGTTCATTTTATGTTCTTCATTATGTTTTTTCTCATACTGTTGATTTAGGTTTGGTTATGAAAAAAGGAAAAGGTTTCTTTATTTTTCGTTATATTTCGTAACCTGACCTTAAATGGTAGATTAGGAAATAATAGAAACGGTTTCCTTATATTTAGTGACCCAACCTTAACGTTAGGTTAGGAAATAATATAAGGAAAGAAAGATTGTATATATATATATATATATACTTGATTATGAGGAAGAATGTTAATTTTCATTAATTTTCACAAACTTTTGCCAACTTCTCTAGCTTTCTTTAAAATTTCATTAATTTTGTTGTTTTTTATATGTATTTTATATTTTATATGTAATTCTATCCATACCTGGGCTAGGTTTAAATATAACTGGCAGGTTGGTTGGAGTTGCTACAATCTGCTCTTCGTGGACTAATGTTATTAGTGGAGTCCCACAGGGTTCGGTGTTGGGTCCTCTGTTATTTTATATATTTATCAATGATATTGATGAAGGTATATCAGGCTTAGTGTCGAAGTTTGCAGATGATACAAAGATTGGCAGGGTTGTTAACAACAGTAAAGACAGTGTGCTACTGTAACAGGATCTAGAAAATTTGGGCAGATGGGCTGAAAAGTGGCAACTGAAGTTTAATCTTGACAAATGCAAAGTACTGTATATGGGTAGAAGTAACCCCAGAGAAACGTACCAACTGGGTAGTACTACACTTAAGGTGGTAGAAAATGAAAAAGACCTGGAAGTAATTGTGCAGTCAGGTATGAAGTTTTCTGAGCAATGCGGACAGGCTGCCAGGGCAGGTCATGGGGTTTTGTCAATGATATATAGGAATTTTGCTAGCAGGGAGAAGGAGGTTATTGTCCCTCTGTATAAGGCAATGGTCAGGCCGTGCCTTGAGTACTGCGTACAGGTCTGGAGGCCTTATTTTAGGAAGGATATAGATTTGCTTGAGCGTGTACAGAGAAGGGCAGCAAGATTGGTGAGGGGAATGAAGGGATCCTCTTACCAAGAGAGGCTTAAGTTCTGCAAATTGCAGTGGCTGGAGACTAGGCACAACTGCGTGGTGATCTGATTGGGGTGTATAAGGCCTTGAATGGGTTGAGCACGCTGAATTCTGTTGGGATCCTTCCACTTGTTCAGATTACGAACCTAAGGGGGCATAAATTTAAATTAAGAAAAGATAGATGTAGAATAAATGTGCGGAAATTTGCCTTTAGCCAGCGGGTGGTTAATTGTTGGAACAAACTTCCATCTGTTGTTGTGGAAGTTGATAGGTTAAATAAATTTAAGGAGGAACTGGACAGGCATTTGGAGGGAATGGTGTGTTTTTTTTTTTTGGCTGATGCTGCATAAACTCATACACTTGTTTTCTTGCATGCCACTACTACCACTACCTGATGCTCCCAAGTAGTACAATTTAAAAACAAAAATGTATAAACAAGTTAAGTACATATACAACCCATGCACGTGTAATGTCTAATTGTCTACAGACAATAGCATTAACGCTGTAGCCAATATTCACAATACTTGCACCATTTAATATTTAAACCTAAATGTCTTTACACAATTCCAATATATATATTCCAATATATTTAAATAATGACAAAAGTTAAATTATAATAAAATAAATAAATAAATATTAAGCTTTCATTAGAGGCAGCAACATGCACATCCTCCACATGAAGCCAAGATATATCCAATATTTCAAAATAAAATAAAATAAAATAAACATAAGCCAGTAGTATGGCAAAAACTGTAGAGCGAAAATTAACCCAAAATAAAATGAACGAACGAACGAACGGGAACGAGAAAGTAAAGGTATGACCTAAACAGTAGCCGAAAAACCCCTATATAATTTAGCACTTTAAATCCAATTAATAAAACCGATATAAAATTTAAAATAATGCCAATTACATAATAATTTAGTGGTACCCCCCCCCCCCTCGTAAGGTACCAGTTCCGAAAAATGTGAAATATCACCAAAAAAGGGCTAAAGGAACTACTAAAAGAAAACAAAATCAAAATAATAGACTGACCATTATGCCCCATATCAACAGAGGACCACGAGGCCAATAATGGTCATGGAATAATGGTCAAGTCTATTATATGACCACGAGGCTAATAATGGTCATGGAATAATGGTCAAGTCTATTATTTTGATTTTGTTTTCTTTTAGTAGTTCCTTTAACCCTTTTTTGGTGATATTTCATGTCTTTCGGAACATTATTCTTTCGGAATAATGGTCATGGAATCTGAAGCGATTATTGGCCTCATGGTCCTCTATCGATATGGGCATAATGGTCAGTCTATTATTTTGATTTTGTTTTCTTTTAGTAGTTCCTTTAAGCCTTTTTTGGTGATATTTCACGTCTTTCGGAACTGGTACCTTACGAGGGGGGGTACCGCTAAATTATTATGTAATTGGCATTAATTTAAATTTTATATCGGTTTTATTAATTGGATTTAAAGTGCTAAATCATATAGGGGTTTTTTGGCTACTTTTTATGTCTTACCTTTACTTTCCCGTTCGTTCGTTTTATTTTGGGTTATTTTTATGTTAATTTTCACTCTACAGTTTTTGCCATACTACTGTCTTATGTTTATTTTATTTTATTTTGAAATATTGGATATATTCCAATATATATGTGTGTGTGTGTGTGTGTAGTGAATAGCTGTTGAGGTGTTGATTGTCATTATGATACATGTGTATCTGCACGAGTGGCTTTAAAAATAAAAGTACAGTAATAAAAAAAATAAAAAATATTTTGTTAATAAACAATTTATGCGCTATTCCACATGATTCTAAAGTAAAAAAGGTTTGGTTACCCTCTCTATTTTGGGAGGGGTTCAAGCTCCCATGGGATTCAAGTGGAGGTAACCTGACCTTTTTTCACCATTATGAAAAGCATTCATTAGAGCAAGTTACCATTAGTGCTTCTGAGTGCTACTAAAATGATACTAACCCAATGTTATCGTGTGTTGTGTTTGTGCACCAAGCAGCACATTGTTTGCCACGCCTACCTGTAAATCAATATATCGTTCTCGACTTTGCTCCAGACCGATAACACCTACTGTCTGTTTACCAAGCGAGCAGAGCTAGAGTGCCATATCGGGAAACTAAATTTTCCACGTAAGTTATCTGATGTTTTTCGTCGTTCTCGTGTTGGCTTTCTTTACCTTCGCCTAGTCCTGTAAAAGTCCTGTATAGAAAAAGTCCTGTAAAATGATAAATTCACTGAAAAGTGAATTTATCATTTTACATTATAATTTCAGAGAATAAGGCAACTTATTATATCAGTAATTTTATTGTTAATTTTGCAGTGAAACAGCCATTGTTTTATTGTCAAAATATCTATAATCCATCATTGTCATGATTATTTTTATTGCTAAAAGAAACAACCAATATGCCATCAAAGGGCATACCCCTAATTGTTTTGTTTACAATACCTATAAAAACTAATTAAATTAAATAATGAATACATATGTATAAGTATAGTGCGAAAGCATCAATAATAATGAATAATGCAAGTGAGGTATTACGGTAGACAGCATCATGGCACATAAATCAGAGTCTAAAATTTCTCAATTGTAGTCAGTAGTGTGATTTATGAAGTTGACTTTGTTTAATTGATTCTGGAATGCTTGGTAATTGGTTTCTGTTGGCATTATGTTGCTTTTGAAATTTTTGGTACCACTTGCAGGAGGGTCACCCAAATGAAAAAGCAAACTTCATTGTTTTCTTTTTCAAAAAATATGAACATGTTAAATATTATGTAAACTCTTCCTGTGGTGTAATATGCTTTTATAAATACCATATTTTCTGGACCATAAGATGCACTTACTTTTTTTTATTGGAAAATGTATAAAATTCCCCTGCATCTTGTGGGGTGAATATAACACACAGTGATGCCGTATGGTCTTTGCTGATGTGCTTGAAACCCAGCAACACAACAGTAATAATCTTTTAGTTTTGTTATGGTACACATTTGTACCATAACAGATAGTAATTGTACTGCAAAATTCACTAAATTCAATTCAATATCACATGAAAGAAATGCACTGAATTTCTTTCATGTGATAACAAGATTCCTATTTCATTTTTGCTGCCACCGATAATCATACAGTTTGATGTACACCAGCTGTATGTCAGTGTGTTAAAATAAGTGTGTGTGTTTTTTTTTTTTTTTTTTTTTTTTTTTTTTATGTATAATTGTATATACCTGTGTGAGAGACAGAGACCGACTAATGTTTTGGAATATTACTTGTATAATATTTGTAATCTCTGCAAAATAGGGGACATTATTCTTTTTTGGTGTTATCACTTTCATTAAATTTATACCTAAATGTGAATTGATCTTGTTAATTATACTGTATACACTAGCTGTACAATCAATACTGTGAGCCAGTGACCAGATTGACATCACTTTAAAACAGCTGATGAAAGTAGTAGACAGACAATGCCTAGTGTCTGAGTGCAACTGAAAGAATGTTTGATTTCAGTTTTTTTTTTTTTTTTTTTTTTTTCGGGTGTGTGTATGTGTAAATAATTTGCTATGGAGGAAAAATATTACCAAAATAAACAAACTATAAAAAAAAAAAAGATTTTTAGCACATTAGAACTCTTTATTTTGAATGTAGAGCTATGTTATAAAAGTCTGTTACCTTGCTGCAAGATTTTTCAAATCTAATGTTCTTATGCTTCTCTGAATTCATGTGGATGTCCAAATCACCTGAACCCTTGTTAGCAACTGAGATATAGCTTTCTGGACTACGAACGATGCATTCTACCTCCTCATCTATTCTTCCCTTTCGAAAACCTGGATATTTCTTCATTGCCTTGCTGCAAGATTTTTCAAATCTAATGTTCTTATGCTTCTCTGAATTCATGTGGATGTCTAAATCACCTGAACCCTTGTTACCAACTGAGCTATAGCTTTCTGAACTGCAAACGATGCATTCTACCTCCTCATCTCTTCTTCCCTTTCGAAAACCTGGATATTTCTTCCTCAAGTCATCAGTAAACTTGCACTTCCTTTTGGCTTAATGGATATTCCTGAATTTATGTAAATTAAAGAATTATTTTAATTTAAATAGTAGAAATAAAAAATTATTTGAAGAAGTGACTGGTTACTTCATCAACTGATAATTAAGAAATATTACATACAAAAACTATGCTTACTCGTAAATAAATACAACGAATTGAAGCTGGACATATCAAATTATTGTTTATACAAACTGCTGAAAGAAGAATAGAAAATGTGAGATCTCTTAAAAAAATGTGGAATCATAATTTTAATTTAGAATAAATTCACTTAATTAGAATGAATTTCAGGTAAAATAAATAATGAGAGAAAATTTTATTTTGAATTGTCTACTCACCAAGAATGTAAAAGAGGGGGAAAAAAAAAATGAAGTGAAAAAGCCAAACAGCACGAACAAGATATAAACTCCTCAACGTCTTATCTGCGTTGTTTACAGCCGGAAGTGGGGAGATTCTTGGGATTTCTTCTGCAAAGCTGATTGGTTACGCCTTACAAATTTTACCAACGATAAGTATCAGGAGATTTTCAAATTTTAAGAGCCAAAATTCCGGATATTTTCAAAATTTTAGGAATTACCCCCAGATGGTCCATGATACATAAAAAATGAGGACATGTCTGGGAAAATGAGGACGGATGGCAGCCCTAGCACTATAGGGTTGCAGGAGTGTTTAACTCAGTCTTAAGTGAGAGCAGAAGGTGTACTGTCACCAAAGGGCTGACTTGGGCTTCTGTTCAATCTAGAGACAAATACTGTTATCCATGGTTCTGCCTAAGTTGCTAATATCTTTTATTTTATAGCGTCACCTAAAATGGTGAATCTGCAACATTTAAAAATCTGACACACTTCCAGGATAGCTATTTTGAAGTTAGAGTTTAAATCATTTTGCCTTTTCAGGTGATTTTATACAATTTGAAAAGATATCAGTAACTTATACAGAACCATGGATATTATATTTGCCTCTAAGTTGAGCATAAGTCCAACCAATAGCCCTGTGATCCTATGTGCCACTAGTAGGCAAAATATAATTTTCCACACTAAATGTTGAATACTGATAAATGTTAACAATTGGAAAGCAAATCAAAAAAAATATTGGCACCTTCCTGGACTGCCACCATAGGCAACATTTACCTCACCTACCCATTTGTGGCTGTTGAGTCCAACACCTTGAGACTGAATACACTGTCTTTAGTGAGAGCAGAAAGTCTCTCTGCTCTATTTTTTTCAACTATTGAGTTGAAATACCCCTGAAATCCTGTAGTACTATAAAAAACAGCAAAGCATACAGTGCCGATTGGGCTAGTCGGGTGTGGGTAAAGTGCCTGCCTGGCAACCCAAAGGCCGTGGGTTGAAATCCCGTCTTGGGCTTGGATCAGAGTAGAAAAAGCAAAAAACCTTGGGAGGTGCAATATGGCCACAGAAGCTGATGCACCAACAACTAAAAAAGAAAAGAAAAAAGCATATAGTATAGTCAAAGGGCAAAGTAATCACTGGTTAAAAGAGCAAAGAAAGGGAACAGGAGTTTTGCACACATTTAAGTACAAAGAAGAAAAGAGCAGATCAGATGGGGTCTCTTTATGTGGTTGTTGTGGGAAAGTCATTGAGGACCAGCCTTTATAGCAGAGTTGACTGGGTACTTCACATTGAAATGTACATAACTATATAACTATATAACTATATAACTGTGCTGATGAGTGAATTCTGTAAAATTAGTGGTACGGAAAGTACATTGCGCTGTTTACTAGAAATACTTTTTCCTCTGAAGACAGATAATGGCCTCAGAATAGAATAGCAATTGAGGTTGGGGGTATTATTTTAAAAGAAGCTGTGATGAAGGGATGAATTTAACCATTAAAATTAATTGTGAGGGCTTCCTTAGATTCAGGATTGGAGAACCTCCAGTATATCTCTAATCTGTAAAGATAGTTCTGAAGCAAAATGCTTACTAACAGACTGGTAGAGCAGAATACTCATGCAGGAAATGATTGAGTGAAATACAAGGTCATCTATGTAGGGTCCTCTGATAGATTTTGATACTTGTCTCTCATTTGGAGAGCTGGGTTCGATTCCTGTCTATGAGTACAAGTATTTCTAAAGTCCTTTTCAATCAAGGCTGTAGTTAACTGACCTCAGGAGGAGGAGTAGGGTTCCCACATGAGTTATTGGGGTTTATCAGCTCTCACAACATGAAATCAGTCTGTGAACACACTTGTGCAGATATAATAAACATTAGTGCAGAATGGTCTATGTTGCTAATGCACCTAAAATCCTACAATAACAATGTTTGTATAGGAATTATTTTGTAAAGGGAAAATCTTGCTTAACCTGTTAAACTGTTGGTGACAGTGGCACATAGATAAGATCCTTAGATGGATTACAGGAAGGATAGAGGAAGAGGCGCCTCCGTAGCCAGGTGGGAAGGAGCAGCAGTGCATAGCACACGCTTCTTGATTAGACCGGGGTTCGAGCCCGTCACCACCAAATACGGAGCATGCGGAAAGGTCAGGGAATGACCACCGCATATCCCGGAGCAATATGGCCTTAGTTGCTAATGCTCCTAAAAACCAAATAACAACAACAACGATAGAGGAAGAAAATAGTTGTAATTAATAGTTACTCCTCTGAATGGGCTAGGAGTTAGAAGTGGGATCCTCATAGATCTGTACTTACACAGTCTGCCAATTAAATAAAGAAACAAAATTTGAAAAAAGCAAAAAACAGTGCTAAGGTCTGGAAAGGTCATATATTTTTCGAAGTCATCTCCATATGACTGTACACAATGTCAAAAACAATTAATTAAATCCTGGCAGCACTGAAGATACTACTCCGAAGTAATACCACTCAGCTTCTACGTCACTCCCTCCTGGATGGTCTTAATGGTGTCTAAATGTTGTCCTATCAGTGCCCTCTTAATTTTTGGGAACAAAAAATAGTCTGATGGTGCCCAGTCGAGTGAGTAGGAAGGGTGCTTGATAGTTGTGATTGCTTTCTTCACCAAAAACTGTTTCACATTGAGGGATGTGTGTGTGTGTGGGTGTGGCAATGCATTGTTATGGAACAGCAGCCAGCTGTTTGTATCAAACAAGTATATTACTCAATGCATGCACTTAGCATTAGTAAAGGCACATGATTCAAGAAAGCAAGTTTATATAAAATCAGCCAAAAAAAAAAACACATCCTCTTCTCATTTCAAACAAATGTTTGTCTAGTTCTGATTTGAAATTATTTAAGCTATCAACTTCTACAACGACAGATGGAAGTTTGTTCCAACAATCAACCACCTGCTGACTAAAGGCAAACTACCATACATCTATCCTACAACTGTCTTTCCTCAATTTTAATTTATGCCCTCCCAGGCGATTATTCTGAGCAAGAGGAAGAATCCTATCAGCATTGAGCATGTTCAAACCACTCAAGGCTTTATACACCTCATTAAGATCACCCCACAGGTGCCTAGTCTCTAGACACTGTAATTTGCAAAACGTAAGCCTTTCTTCGTAACAGCAACCCTTTGTTCCATTCACTAATCTTGTTGCCCTTCTCTGTACTCGTTCCAACAGCTTTACATCCTTCTTAAAATGAGGCCTCCAGACCTGTATACAGTACTCAAGGTGTGGCCTGACTATTGCCTTATACAAGGGGATAATCACCTCCTTATCCCTGCTAGAAAAATTCCTGTATATCATCGACAACAACAAGCTACTCTTAGCATTAGCATTAGTAGAGACATATGATGCAAGAAAGCAAGCTTATGCAGCATCAGCCAAAAAAAAAAAAAAAAAAACCCACTCCCATTTCACCCCTCCGTTCGTTCGAAATACCTGTCCAGCTGAGCCTTAAATTTATTTAGCCTATCAACTTCTACAACAAGGGATGGAAGTCTTCCACCAACCAACTACCCTGGGTAAAGGAAAATTTTTGCGCATCTCACCTACATCTGTCTTTCCTCAATTTGAATTTATGCCCTCTCAGATGATTATTCTGAGCAAGAGGAAGAAAGCCATCGGCATTGAGATGCTCAAACCGTTCAAGGCTTTATACACCTCTATCAGATCACCTCGCTGGTGTCTAGTCTCCAGACACTGTAATTTGCAAAACTTAAGCCTTTCTTCGTAAGAGTACCCCTTTGTTCTATTCACTAATCTTGTTGCCCTTCTCTGTACTTGTTCCAGCAGCTCTACATCCTTCTTGAAATGAGGCCTCGAGACCTGTATATAGTACTCAAGGTGTGGCCTGACCATTGCCTTATACAAGGGAATAAACACCTCCTTATCCCTGCTAGCAAAATTCCTATATATCATTGACAAGACACCATGAGCTACTCTTGCAGCCCGTCTGCACTACTCAGAGAACTTCATATCTGCCTGCACAATTACCCCCAGGTCCTTTTCATTCTCTACCACTGTCAGTGTAGTACCACAGAGTTGATACGTTGCTCTGGGATTGCTGTTTCCCATATGTAGTACTTTACATTTGTCAATGTTAAACTTCATTTGCCACCTATCAGCCCATCTGCTGAACCTTTCCAGATCCTGTTGCAGCAGCATAGTGTCAGTAGTGTCCTTAACAACCCTGCCAACTTTTGTATCGTCTTCAAACTTGGACATTAAGCTTGATATACCATCATCAGTATCATTTTTAAATACCGAAAACAATAATGGACCCAACACTGAACCCTGAGGGACTCCACTAATAACATTAGTCCACGATGAGTGAGCAGTGTAGATTGATTACCACTCTCTGTCTGTCTTCTCCACCTCAACCACCCCTTTATCCATAGCCGCAATTTGCCTCCAGTGCCACACTGCTCCAACTTGTGCAGCAGTCTTTCATGTGCAACATTATCAAAAGCCTTTCTAAGATCCAAGTATATAATATCAAAGTTATTCCCTGCATCCAGTTCTTTTGTGACTGCATCATAGTATCCAATCAGATTGGTCAGGCAAGACTTTCCCTTAACAAAACCATGCTGTGTCTGGACTATAACTGAAGTCTTGTCTAGATGATCATGCAGTGCTTCTTTAACCTGTGTCTCCATTAATTTTCCTGGAACAGAAGTTAAACTCACAGGTCTATAATTACTTGTGTCGGCCTTTGATCCTCCTTTGTGAATTGGGGTCACATTTGCGCATCTCCAGTCTGTGGGTACCTCCCATGAGTCCAAGGAAGTTCTCATAATTATGGCTAAGGGTTTGCTTGCTTACTTCCTTTGCTGCCTCCTTTAATATAACTGGATAGATCCCATCCATTCCAGGTGCCTTTCTTGTGTTTGTCTTCAACAATTTCTCCTCCACTTTACTCTCAGTTATTACAAGATTCTCTAGCTTACTGCCAGAGTTGAATACACCTCTGGCATTCCCCTCGCTGAATAACTCCTCATGTGTGAATGTCGATGCAAAATATTGATTTAGTTTGTTAGCTACCTGAGCAGGATCATCTTTTATTATTTTTTTTTTTTGTAGTTGTTGGCACATCGGCTTCTGTGGCCATAATGCAGCTCCCAAGGTTTTTGTAGTACTTTGATCCAAGCCCGAGGCGGGATTCGTACCCGCGACCTTTGGGTTGCCAGGCAGGCACTTTAAGCAGGATCATCAACAGTTGACCCATCGATATCAAGTGGACCAATCTGATTCATCCCCTTCCTTCTAGAGTTTACATAAGTAATGAACTCTTTGCTGTTTTTCTTTGCATCTCTTGCCAAAGATTTCTCATCTGCCTTTGCCTGCCTAAACTCCTTTGTAACTTGGTTACAGATCAACTTGTATCTATCACAGATCAACTTGTATCTATCATAGGACATTAAGCTTGATATACCATCATCAATATCATTTTTAAATACCGAAAACAATAATGGACCCAACACTGAACCCTGAGGGACTCCACTAATAACATTAGTCCACGATGAGTGAGCAGTGGATTGATTACCACTCTCTGTCTGTCTTCTCCACCTCAACCACCCCTTTATCCATAGCCGCAATTTGCCTCCAGTGCCACACTGCTCCAACTTGTGCAGCAGTCTTTCATGTGCAACATTATCAAAAGCCTTTCTAAGATCCAAGTATATAATATCAAAGTTATTCCCTGCATCCAGTTCTTTTGTGTCATGTGTTAATTGATATGTATCCCATGCATTTTTCTTCTCTGTCATATGTGTCTCATTAGTTCATCTGACATCCATTTAGGCCTAAACCTTGAACAATATTTCTTAGTTGGTATGTAAAGCCTTGTAGCTTCCAAGATAAGTTCTTTGAATGCTTCCCATTTTGAATTTGCTGTTGGTAACATCTTCATTTGGTCCCACTGTATGGAATTTAAATACTGCCTCAGACCATTGTAGTTGCCTTTACGAAAGCAATAACCGTTCCCTTTACCCCCGATGGTAGTTACCTCTTTGAGTAAATCCCACTTCAGCACACTGTGATCACTGCCACCTAGTGGTTCCTTTATCTGAGATTCTTAATGCATGAAGAATCACTACTGATAATTAAATCAAAAGTATTACTCCCTCTAGTTGCCTCCCGAACATGCTGATGCAGAAAACAATCATCCAATAAATCCACAAAAGCCTTGCTAGTGTGTGAGTGACCAACCCACAAATTCCAGTCAATATCTGGGAAATCAAAATCCCCCATTATAAGAATCTCTGATGTACTGGCCCACTCTATTTCCCTGTACAGTTTCTTATTATACTCATCAGAGTCATTAGGCCTATAGCACACTCCAACTCTCAATTTTGATCTCCGAATGCTTATGTCACACCAAACTGACTTGACACTGCACTGTCCAGTGATGTCGACTGGCTACACTTCCTTGGATTTTATGTGTTTCTTAACTAATAGCATAACCCCTCCTCCCTTCCTATCCTGTCTATCCTTTCTGTATGTTGTACTCCCCAAATTCCAGTTCTGCATTCCTTATATCTGTGTGACACCACGTCTCTGATATCCCAACAATATCCACCTTTGATGCTTTGAGCAATACCTCAAATTCATCAAATTTATTTACCAAACTCCTAGCATTGGTGTACATGCAAGTATACATGCACCTGTTTCTATTCTTAGCTACCCTAACACAACCCATGTGTTTACTTGTACTGCAGTGACTCCCAGCAGTCTCTGAAATATCCTGCATCTTGGTTTTCGGGCTTCTGCTCATTCCAATAGAAGCAGTGCAAGAATCACTTTCACCTCTGCCAGTGGCTACTGTTAATCTATTAGTCTTTGTATCCCCCCAAGCTAGCAGTTTTCCGACCCATCTAACACTGCCTCGATAGCATCAGCAAATATTCTTGCACCCTTTTTATTTAAGTGTATCCCATCCCTGTAGAAAGCAGTCTCTCCTGTTAACAAGTACAGTCCAGGTTGAAAAAAAATTCTCCCCCTTGGACCTTGCACAATCTTTCCTGGGCCGAATTGATCGACAAGGCTCTCATCATATACTTCCTCCTATCGTGTCTGGGCAGAATTGCAGACACTTTCAAATTCAACCCTAATTCACAGCTTTTTTTTCAACAGTGACCTGTACTTGTTAAGTAATTCTGCCGGTCTCCTCTTGCACACATTTGATACGTTACTCTGGGGTTACTGCTTCCCATATGCAGTACTTTACATTTGTCAAAGTTAAACTTCAGTTGCTACCGCTCAGCCCACCTGCTCAACTTTTCTAGATCCTGTTGCAGCAGTGTACTGTCATTAGTGTAATTAACAACCCTGCTGACCTTCGTATCATCTTGTACAGACACTGAAGGACACCCAAATAATACTGGATGTTGACTGTAGTGCATTGAGGGACGAATTCCTTGTGACTCGATGCAAGATTTCTCGAGTTGAATATTCTGCTTGTGTGAGCTCAGAAATTGCCACTCATGCGTTGTCTTTTTGTTTCTGGGTCATATTAGAAGAACCAACTCTCATCACTTGTCATAATTCACTTCAAAATGTTGGTCGTCTTCAACAGATTCAGAGAAATCGTAGCAACAGTCTATTCTTTTTTTTGCTTTTGCTCTGTATTCAAGCTGTGTGGCACAAATTGTGAACAAATCTTTCATTTCCTTAAATCATTTTTTAAAATGTCACAATCTGTTTCTTTATTAATGTTGAACATGTCAGTGATCATATGGGTGGTGATTCTTCAGTCTTCACTTGCAAGATTGCAAACATCTCTTGACGTTTCCTTTAGTTTGAATGAAAACTTGCTGTCCTGGTCTGGGGTTGTCCTAAATTGACTCATGTCTGTCACAAAAGTGCACATACCACTTGAACAGACACATAAACACTCATCTCCATGAACCTTTTTCAGGTCTTGGGATGCTTCTGTTGCACTTTTGCCCAACCTAAAATAAAATTTAATTACTGAACATTACTCGGTCTTCAAACCTCTTGACACAGCACACCACCAGCATCTCATTGTCACAGCTTGAACTACTGAAACAATACTCATGCACATGCACTCTTTTGAAATAATGTACTATATAGCAGTTCGAATGCTACACTATTTTTTTTAATGTAGCATTCATGGCATGGACAGGAAAAATCAGTCTCGTTATTTAATTAGCAGGCTGTGTATTCTACTCCTCTTTCTGAATTTCTTAAATAATATTAATGAAGAAATACAGGGAATGATGTTAAGATTGGGAAGTGGTTAATGATCAGTGTCAAGCAGGGCTTGCATGTCCCGATGACCCGGAGAACTAAGTTGGTGGTTGCTTCCTACTGTAGGGCCTCCCAAGCCGGACAGGTCAAAGGGTAGGGGCGAGACTAAGAGAGATACCCTGGTCTTCCAGGTTGGGGGTTGCTGCAATGGGCTAGCTCCTTGTTCAGTATAAAAAAGATACAAATGCTAGACAACCTACAATTGAAAATGGACTGCACTTTCAGAAACGACTTGGAAAGCGAAAAAGGACAATGATTTTAGGATGCTGGCATATTCAAGGTCTTTCAACTAAAAGAAACTTTCTTCCTGATGAACTGCAAAAATTCAATTTAGACATCATTGTGTTATTGGAGACAAAGAAAAAGGAATGTGGAGAGGAAATAATGGGAGAATACTACTATTTTTGGAGTGTAGTTGATACGAGTGAAAGAACAAGAGCAGAAGTTTCTATTGTTGTTAAAAAGAAATTGAGACATAACATCAAAAACTTGCAATTTATACAATTTTATTAATGAAAGAATGATCTCATTGGAATTGACAATGTATGGGAGAGAAATATGTATTTTGGGAATATTAGCCCTGACTAATGATACTGCTGATACCTTGAAGGTTGAATTTTGGGAGGATCTGAGAGTACTAATAGAAAAAATTCCTAAGAACAAAGAGATATTTTTAATGGGGGTTTTCAATGCAAGAGTAGGAACTGAACAAAATAGCAAAGTTACTGAAAGATTTGGAGAGAAAGAGAGGAACAACAATGGAGACAGACTATCTTTGTGAACAGTTCGACTTGAGAATAAACAGCACATTTTTCCAACACAAGGATATCCATAAATACACTTGTTGCAGGAGACAAGACAAATTAGATCAGTTATAGATTTCATTATTTCAAAACATTCATGGGCATATGTATTGAAAGATGTCAGAGTTTATAGAGGAGCTGAATGTGGATCTGACCATTTACTTGTTAAAACAACACTGAGATGGAACTGGATTAAGAAAATAAGAGTGGACAACCAACAATGCAGGGAAGGAGAAATGCTACAAGTGGATCAATTTAACGTTGAACTACTTCAGAACGATAGCATTAGAAATAACTTACCCAGAGATTGGATGCTGCAATTAACATAGAGATATATTGAAGAAACAGAGTAATACTGAAGAAATCTACGAATATTTAAAAAATATTGTAAAAAAAATAGCTCATGAAATCCTAGGCAAAAAGAAGAGCCAGGGACCAAAAAAAAAAACCTGGATTACAGAGAAAGTAAGAGCTGCTGTAGAAAAAAAAAAAATTGCATATCAGAAATGGCTGGGTGATAGGAATGATGCATATAGGAACATTTATGTTGAAAAGTAGAAAATAGCCAATAAGTTGGTAGTAGAAGTGAAAATTGAATGGGAAAGGAAATGCGCAACTATTAATGGTAAATTGGGCTTCAAGCGATTAGCAGAATTGTGGAAGGTCCTTAAAGACTTGAGAAAGTAGAATAAACATAATGCTGGCTTGCATTTAATACCCTTGAAAGATTTGGTGAAGTACTATGAAGGCCTTTTAAAATAAGACCGGGAAGAGTTCAAGACAGTGGAGGATTTTGGTAGACTTGGACTTAAAAGTTTCTGTTAGGGAAGTGGAACTCTTACTAAAGGAAGGAAGGAAGGAATGGCAAATCACCTGGATCTAGAGAATTTTATATGGAACTTCTGAAATATGGAAGAAGAGGAGTGGCTGTTTTGATAGAAAAAATGTTAAATGGTATACTGAGAGGAGAAGAAATACTGAAAGAAATGACAACAGGTTATATTACATCAATTTATAAGAAGGACGATTGGAAAAGCTGTTCAAATTACAGAAGAATATGCATCCTGAATCCGCTGTTAAAGATTTTCGGAAAATGGACCAGGAACCATTTAGAAGCCCGAATCGAGGTGTCAGAAGAACAAAGTGGTTTTTCAGCCAGGAGGTCATGTATAGACCATATCTCAGCAGTATGACAGATCCTTGAAAAATGCCAGTCGAAAGGAAAAGAAATCTTTGATTTTCATTGACCTTAAAGGCATATGACAGTGTTCCAAGAAAACTGTTATGGGAAGGACTGAAAGAGGCAAATATTGATGGACAATTGATGAACATTATTACGACAATTTACAGGAATAATAGATGCAGAATTAAAGTGGGATCAGCTTTGTCACCTGAATTCCACACTTCAAAAGGCTTATTACAAGGCTGTTGCATGCCACCAACACTTTATATCCGGCTAAGATCCTGGTCAAAAAATTGGAATAAAATGGGATTGCCTATCAATAAGAACATCTATGTTCCCAATTTACTTTTTGCAGACGATCAGGTGGTGATAGTACAAGACTTAGAAGTTGCAGACTATGCATGTTGTTAATTGTTTGAGGAATATGGGGTCTAAAAATCAATTTTAGCAAGACTGAAATGTTGTCTTCAGAATCAGGACACATTCTAAATATTGCAGGTTTTAAAATCAAACAAGTCGATAAATTCAAATATTTGGGATCAATCTTACAAAGTGATGGATCATTCCAAGCAGAGATCAGTAAGAGAATTGCAGACAGCAGAAGGCTATCGGCATGTTAAATTCTGTTCTATGGAACAGAAATATCCTAAATAATACCAAAAAAAATCCCTTATATTTCAAATGATTGTACAAAGTCTTCTGTTGTATGGAGCGGAAACCTGGATGTTGAATAGGCGAGGGGAAAACAAATTGCCCTCCACAGAAATGGAATTTTGGAGACGCTCAGCAAAAACTTCTAGAAGAGACAGAAAATGGAATGAAGACATGAGAGAAAATGGAAGTGAAAAAGAATATTATTGACACTATCAAAGAAAAGCATTTAACATGGTATGGACATGTAAAACAGATCCAAAAAACCAGATATCCAAAGGCTATCCTGGAATGAATACCCCCTGGAAGAAGGAGAAGAGGAAGACTATGAGAAATCCTTGGCAAAGAATGCAAAGAAAAACAGAAAAGAGTTCTTTACCTATTTAAACTCAAGAAGGAAAGGGATGAATCAGATTGGTCCACTGGATGTTGATGGTTCAACAGTTGAGGATCCAGCTCAGGTGGCTAACAATCTAAACGAGTATTTTGCATCTACATTCACACATGAGGAGTTATTCAGGAAGGGGAATGTCGTAGGTGAAGTAAACATTGGCAGTGAGCTAGATGATTTTCTAATAACTGAGAGGAAAGTGGAGGAGAAATTGTTGAGGATAAACATAAAAAAGGCACCCGGGGTGGATGGGATCTATCCAGTTATATTAAAGGAGGCAGCAAAGGAAGTAAGCAAACCCCTAGCCATAATTATGAGAGCTTCTTTGGACTCAGGGGAGGTACCCATGGACTGGAGATGTGCAAATGTAACCCCAATTCACAAAGGAGGATCAAAGGCTGACACAAGTAATTATAGACCTGTTAGTTTAACTTCGGTTCCAGGAAAATTAATGGAGGCACTGGTTAAAGAAGCACTGCAGGATCATCTGGACAAGAATTCAGTTATAGCTCAGACACAGCATGGGTTTGTTAAGGGCAGGTCTTGTCTGACCAATTTGATTGGATACTATGATGTAGTCACAAAAGAACTGGATGCAGGGAATAACTTTGATATTATATATTTGGATCTTAGAAAGGCTTTTGATACTGTTGCGCATGGAAGACTGCTGCACAAATTGGAGAATTGTGGCATTCGAGGCAAATTGCTGCTATGGATAAAGGGATGGTTGAGTGGCAGAAGACAGAGAGTGGTAATCAATGGACTCAACGTGGACTAATGTTATTAGTGGAGTTCCTCAGGGTTCAGTGTTGGGTCCATTGTTGTTTTCTGTATTTATAAATGATATTGATGATGGTGTATCAGGCTTAATGTCCAAGTTTGCAGACGATACAAAGGTTGGCAGGGTTGTTAAGGACACTACTGATACTATGCTGCTGCAACAGGATCTGGAAAGGTTGAGCAGATGGGCTGAGAGGTGGCAAATGAAGTTTAACATTGACAAATGTAAAGTACTACATATGGGAAACAGTAACCCCAGATCAACGTATCAACTCTGTGGTACTACGCTGACAGTGGTAGAGAATGAAAAGGACCTGGGGGTAATTGTGCAGGCAGATATGAAGTTCTCTGAGCAGTGCAGACGAGCTGCAAGAGTAGCTCATGGTGTCTTGTCAATGATATACAGGAATTTTTCTAGCAGGGACAGGGATGTGATTATTCCCTTGTATAAGGCATTGGTCAGGCCACACCTTGAGTACTGTATACAGGTCTGGAGGCCTCATTTCAAGAAGGATGTAGAGCTGCTGGAACGAGTACAGAGAAGGGCAACAAGATTAGTGAATGGAACAAAGGGTTGCTCTTACGAAGAAAGGCTTAAGTTTTGCAAATTACAGAGCCTGGAGACTAGGCATCGCCGAGGTGATCTGATAGAGGTGTACAAGGCTTTGAATGGCTTGAGCATGCTCAATGCCGATGGAATTCTTCCTCTTTCTCAGAATAATCACCTGAGAGGGCATAAATTCAAATTGAGGAAGGACGGATGTCGGATAGATGTGCGGAAATTCGCCTTTAGCCAGCGGGCAGTTGGTTTGTGGAATAGACTTCCATCGCTTGTTGTTGAAGTTGATAGCCTAAACAAATTTAAGGCTCAGCTGGACAGGTATTTCGAACGAATTGAGGGGTGAAATGGGAGTAGTGGTTGTTTTTTTTTTTTTTTTCTTTTTTTTTTGGCTGATGCTGAATAAGCTTGCTTTCTTGCATCATATGCCTCTACTAATGCTAATGCTAAAGACCTAGGAGGACATGGATGGTTAGATGGAGTACGGGAGTGTATGACAGCCTGAGGATTAACCAAGATACCTTGAACCGCACTTAATGGCGGGAAAAAATTCCTTCCGAAAAATAACTTATAGGCTGAGTAAACCCATTGTAAATGGAAACACTCCTCTTGAAGAAGACAAAAATGTTTATATTTGTTTTTGTTATAATAAGCATGGTTGCTATATGTTAATTCTTGTTGCTTATACATATACAGGGTGTCTCAAAAATACATGGCATAACTTCAGGAATAAGTTGCTCATATGTAGACAATAAAAATATTTTATATCAACATAGTTCCGGAAATGCTTGGTTCCCGAGTTATTAACCGTAATGTCTTATCTCCCGCAGGTGATTTCCTTCATCACAAGGTACTGACAGAATCTGGTGGTTTTCCATTCTGACCATGTACTCAAATCAGAAGCAAGCAGATATGCACTTTATGTACAGTTTGGTGGATGGCAATGCTCTGGAGGCTCGGCGTTTGTACCACGAAAGGTTCTCAGAACAAAGATGTCCAGACAGTTATTGTTATTTGGTTTTTAGGAGCATTAGCAACTAAGGCCATATTGCTCCGGGATATGCGATGGTCATTCCCTGACCTTACCGCATCTTCCGTATTTGGTGGTGACGGGCTCGAACATCGGTCTAATCAAGAAGCGTGTGCTATGCACTGCTGCTCCTGCCCACCTGGCTACGGAGGTGCCTTGTCCAGACAGGAAAATGTTTGACGTATCCATCGCCGCCTTTGTGAACATTGGACCTTTACACCTCGTTCTACCGACAGAGGATGACCAAGATCTATGATTCCTGAGTAGAGGAGGAGATTTTGGATGTTGTGCATGCCACTCCTGGAATCAGCACATGCAGAATAGCAATGCAACTGGCTGTTCAACGTTCGACTATTTGGAGAGTGTTACAAGAACACCAACTGTATCCTTACCATCTGCAACGGGTACAGGCCTTGTCACCGGCAGATTACCCTGCTCGAGTAATGTTCTGCCAGTGGTTCTTGCAGCAGTGTGGTACAACTCCTCACTTTCCTGCCTTAGTGATATTCACAGATGAAGCACAGTTCATAGGAGATGGAATCCAAAATTTTCACAATCAGCATGTATGGGCTTAGGAAAACTCACATGCAATTCTTCCATCACATCACCAACAGTGGTTCAGCCTCAACATCTGGGCGTGTGTTTTTGGTGATAAGTTATTTGGGCCCCCATGTACTTCCAAACAAACTCACAGGGCAGGCATACAGAAACTTTTTGGAAAACAACATGCCTGATTTCTTGAACAACACACCACTGATCATTTGTCAACAAGCACACTTCATGCAAAATGGCGCTCCTGCACATTTCAGCCATCTAGCCTGCAATTACCTGAATCAAAGGTTTACTGGTCGGTGGATAGGTAGAGATGGACTAACTGCCTGGCCTCCACGCTCAACTGATTTAAACCCACTAGATTTCTTCTTGTGGGGTCATTTAAAGTTATTAGTGTATTTGACTCCGGTAGCTGATGTTGAAGCTCTCTGCACTTGAATTGTGGCAGGTTATGGGACAATACGAAACATGCCAGGAATTTGGCATCGTCTTTGCGAGTTCATGAGATGTCTATGTGAGGCTTGTATTCAGGCAGAAGGTGGACAGTTTGAACAATTACTATAAGGTGTGATGTGAACAGTTAAGTGTCATAGAAGACAGACCTTCAAAACTCAGAAACCAAGCATTTCAGGAATTATGTTGATATAAAATATTTTTATTGTCTACATATGAGGAACTCATTCCTGAAGTTATGCCATGTATTTTTGAGACACCCTGTATACTTTGATATCTATAAAGGTGTGCTTATAACCCCTTTTTTCCATAAGGCACAAATAAGCCTCCATAGCCGAGTGGTCAGGAGCGGGAGTGCAGTAGCACACGCTCTTTGAGTAGACCGGGGTTCAAGCCCCTGACTGCTGAATATGGTCGATCTGCCAACCTGCACTGGAGAAGCGTGGCAGATTATGGTCCATTTCCCTCAGCATGAATTGTTGAGGAGGCTTCCATCCTGCAGTGGGTTGATAATGGCTGCACTTTACTTTACTTTAAGCTCTTAATATTGATGTCACTGAATACTGAGAACTTATTCAGGCCTTATGGAAAGACGTTGTTCAAGTTCCATGAACCTATCCCCACAAACATTGAGGTCTTAATATATATACATACAAATATATGTAATGTTATCATATTAAAAATATACATAACTGAATTTAATTTTATTTGAGAAGGACATTAAGTGATAATACTACAAAGTTAAAGGAAATGTATGTTTCTACAGGATAAGTTAACATTATGTGGAAAATTCTGACATTAGTTTCTTACCAATTAAGATAGCAGTGTTTATTAATTTAATTTTTGTGTATAAATATTCCTTTTAATCCTGTAGGTATTCTTTCAAGGAAGATTGAAAGTGATAAAGGTGACATGGCTAGACAAGGATATGAATATGTTGGGTAAGGACTCGACTTTTTTCTTCTTTTTATGTGCTGATTTCGCAGAAAATTTGTAGCGTGAAGAAGATATCAAAAATAGAAATAGTAATAGTTAGAATGATAAATCATTTCAACAATTATTTTATATCTGAAATCTTTTGACCTTTCCAGTCACAGTAATATATGTGTTGGGTTATCTTCTTTAAAATGGATAAGTGGGAATTAAAAAGAAAAATTTATGAGGATGGTTCACAGTTGATCAACTTGTTCTTGTTAACTTGGAGGTCATCTTGATTCCGTTTTTTTTTGTTGTTATTGCTTTGAGTTCATTGCAAAACCATTCAATTCACTTTGGAGAGTAACTTGCAGTGCTTTCCAAGGTAATTTTTTGTTACAGTTTTTCTACTGAAAATCCATATTTATTATATTTTCATCTTTTATGTGAACAAGCTAACTTTTACAGACTGTTAATGATCAACAGTAATGCTATATTTGGGAGAACAGTTCCATGCAAGAAAAATGGGCAGTGAAATCATAATTACTCATTATGAAGGAAGATACAAGTAATTGGTATATTAGCATGATTATGCTGGCCTTGATTATCAAACTAAATTTTAATTTGAAAAGTACAAATTATAGAATATAATTGTACATAAATATTTTCAATTTGTAGTTCATAAAAACAAACATATATATTCACAATCCAATAGCATAGACTAATTTGGATGGTATGAGGACTCACTGTGATGAAAAGAAAAGAAATTTTATGAAGGTATTTATATTCAAAACAAAATTGAATAAAAAGTACTAATCAAATAGAACACAAATGATATGCTTTTTTAAATGTCTTTTTATCAGATGTAGATGGTGTTTTCTCGATTTTTTTTTAAAATAAATATTTTTTTGTTGAGTAAAGATTCTGTCGTTCTTCATTTCTGTTAGATTTAAAAATATTTAAAAATTTGAATTCCTTATCAGAATTAGAAAATTTAATAACACTACTGGGACAGCTTCTGGCTTCATGTAATTCCTCTTTCTTTACTTTCTTCTCTGTCTTCTGCCTCATCTTTGCTTCTTGCTTCACCTACATTGATTTTTCCCTTTGAACTACTGTTGCTGTTTCTTCTTTCACTATATCATATTCAACCTTATCTTCTTACATTCATATATCTTGCAAATTAATGCTCTTTTACCACTGTTTTTCAACACATCTTGACACTTCATATTTAATTCAGTAAGAAAATTTTCATTATTTAATAGCTTTGTCCATGCACTTACTATTGTATTTGGCTTTACTTAATTCCAACTTGCAGCCTAGTTTTGCAGCACTTTTTATATTATAATTTTTAATGTTGGCCACGGTCTTTTTTTCTCTTGTGCCTATTCACTGTCAGAATCATAAAAAAAAAAACATTTTGTATTTAAATAAAATACAAATATTTTATTCACATGCCTCAACTTAGTTTACTAGTAGAGGCAACCTGTCAGTTGTGAAGCCAGTAAGCTTCAAAACAGCTCTCCTGGCAGTGTCTCAGATTTTCAAATGTCTAGCAGATTTTCCTGTTCAGGTTTAAAAAAATATTACCAATTTAGGCAGAACCATGGATAATGGTATTTGTCTCTAAGTTGGACATAAGACAAAGTCTTAGCACAAAGTACTTGACATTGATATTTTAAGGGAGCTAGAATGTTCCCTATGATCAAATACCTGATACAGTAGTGTCGTATATTTTATTTCAACTTCTGCATTGAATTATCCCCCTGCAATCTTAAAACCTCTTAAATTGTTTCCTTAGATAGAAATGTTTGCAGCTGAGTATGTGGTGCATCGTGGCCTTAGTCGCTCTTGCAGCATAAAACCAAAATCAAATCAAACAGCTGAGTATGATAACCTGATCCATAGGTTGCATGGGGGTGTAGTATTGGAATGTAAGAAAAGGCACTCGATGTTGCTGTCTTCACATTTTTTTTTTTTTCACTTCTTTTGCAAAGTGATTGAAAATCATTCTGAAAAGAGTTCAGAATCATATTATTAAATTCTTCTTTAGGAAAAAATCTTTTTTTCTGTATAAATAAGAGAATACATAAAAAAAAAAGAAAAAAAAAAAAAGGAAGATGGTTCGAATTAGTTCGAATTCTTTGTGCTTTCAATATATAAGATACATTAAAATACATAATATATAAGATACACTATGTATTTACTCTTGTTGACAAAATGAAATCAAACTATATAATTTTACTAAAAACTATCTATCTTTTCAGAGACATGTTCTTAAAATTAAAAATAATAATAAATAAAAACAAATTTTAGGATTAGGTAGGTAGGAGTAGGTACTTTTTTACCAGATTTTATTTTATTATTGGTCATTCCCTTTGAGAGTCCATTTAAAAGCTTAAGCTTTGATATATTGATTGCAGTTTTCTGCTAGGCAACTGTACATGCAGAATATTGTATGACTCAAGAGATGCCAAGAAGAAATCTGGGGAAGAGAGAGGATTACCTCAACATTCAGCATATTTAAAAAGAGGGAGGAGTGTCATTGTAAATAGAACACTGCCACTTGGACATGGGTGCTGTGATCTTTTTATTTAAAATGATCTGTACAGAGAAAAATGTCACCTTGTCACAGAATTTCTTTTTCACTCTGAATGTTACCAATCTGGTTACTGAAGATTTTCAGGGGTGGGGACTTTGTTAATTTGCTGTTTGGAAAAAAAATTGTTGATGATGTGTTTGCTATTAGTTAATCTCATTATCCTAGGATAATGAGATGAACCTGCTAACATACTTAAACATCTTAATCCCTTTCATAATGTTTCATAAAGTTAAGTGTAGAAGTTGGCTGGGCTGTTTCTCTTGGAAAACTTCCCAAGCAAGATTTTGGTTTGGTGCTCCAAGTGATATCCATTCTACAAGATCTGCTTGATGAGACTGATTACTGTAATTCTAGACCAGGTTAAGTCTCAACAGATTTGAGTTTTGAAAATCTCTCTCCAGTTTACAAAATTGGTTCTAGGTAATTCTGATTACATTGATTACATAATTTTCAGTGATTAAATTATGTAATCAGTGATTAAGAATGTACTGCATAATCATCTAGACAGGAATAGAATTATACAAGAAACAAATGTTTCTTGTAACTGATCTGTTAGGTTATGAGGTTTCATAAACTAAATGTATACAAAGAATAATTTTGACACAGTGTATGAGATGTGGCTATTAAATAACGAGATTGTTGCAATAAACTAAATATAATGAAATATTTTGTATGACAAAATATTACATTATAGAAGTTATCCCCTTACAAATTGCCTTGGGTTTGCACACACTATTCCACTGTTTCTTCCAAGAACAGAAGCATTTATGGAAGTCATCTTCTATAAGGCCTCCGTAGCCGAGTGGTCAAGAGCGGGAGTGCAGTAGCACACGCTCTTTGAGTAGACCGGGGTTCAAGCCCCTGACTGCTGAATATGGTTGATCTCCCAACCCGCACTGGACCAGCGTGGCAGATTATGGTCCATTTCCCTCAGCATGAATTGTTGAGGAGGCTTCCATCCTGCAGTGGGTTGATAATGGCTGCAGTTTACCCTTTTTTTTTTTTTTTTTTTTTAACCTTCTATAAGCCATTTGGTTGTTTTTTTTTCTGAATGTCTTCAGTGGACTGAAAATGGGTTCCTTTAAGTACACATTTCAGTTTAGGGAAGAGAAGGAAGTCACAAAGGACTAGGTCTGGTGAATAGGGTGCATGTTCGCACACGGATTTTTTTTTTTTTTGCAGAAACTGATGATCATAGAGCACATTATATACATTATCTTGATGGAATATCCAACTGTCTTTCCACAATTCAGGGCTATTCCTTTAAATTTTTTCATGCAGCTTGTCCGAACTTCAGTGTAATGTGTTTGATTGACAGTCTGATTTGGTGGGAAAGGAATTATTATGGATTCAGCCATAATAATTCCTTTAATATTAAAGAAAACAAGAAGCATGGTTTTCATTTTTAATTTTGACATTCTTGCTTTTTTTGATCTGGGAGATTGTTTTGTCTTTCATTGCATTGACTATCTTTTAGTTTCTGGGTCATACTGGAACAGCCAACTTTCATTGGAAGTAATTACAGTACTCAGAAAGTCTGGATCTTCTTCAGTTTTTTAAAAATGTCTTCACAAACTTTGGAGTCTTCTCATTCTGGGCACCTTCGTAGCTAGGTGGGAAGGAGCAGCAGTGCGCAGCACACACTTCTTGATTAGACCGGGGTTCGAGCCCATCACCACCAAATACGGAGGATGCGGAAAGGTCAGGGAATGACCACCGCATATTCCTGGAGCAATATGGCTTTAGTTGCTAATGCTCCTAATAACCAAATAATAACAACAACATCTCATTCTTTGATCTTCATTCAAAATTTTTGGAGTACAGTAAACCCCCGCTATTCGCGGTATCTGTATTCGCGATCGCCGATTTAATATAAAATGAAACCTAAAAAAATGTGAATTTTAAAACGCCGTGAATATTTTCCGCCATAAAAACATGGGCGTGGCTAAAATTATCTTTCCCGGTCAAAACAGCGCTCAGTGGGTGGGGGGAGAGGGGGAAAAAATCGCGAGCGTGGATGTTTCTCGCTAATCCTTGTTCAGTATGTGTTAGTCATGGAAGGTTTCGTCGTTTGATTTTAATTTATATGTTTATAAATTGAATAAATTTATAAATTGATATGCTTACAAAAATGATAACTCTACCGTTTTGCAGTGTAAAACAGATTTTTTTGAGTGCGTTAACGGAAGAAAGTGACTTTATTGTGGTCAAGTTCTTTGTAACCCCTACAAAAATATGGCCACGAATAAAAAGAGAAATGTGAAAATATCAAAGAAGGTGATGACACTAGCGAATAAAATTGAGTTATTAGACGAAATTTCTAAAGGTGAAAGTGTCTCCTCAGTGGCAAAACATTATAAAATCAATGAGTCAACAGTACGATCAATCAAGAAATCGGAAGAAAAAATCTGCCGTAGTGTCCGTGAAACCGCGCTAATTGCTTCAAAAATTTGCTCTGTAACTCGTGATGTTAAATTTAAAAAAATGGAAAAGCTTTAAATCTGTGGATAGAAGACCGAATTCAAAATAAAATTCCGTTAAGTTCACTCATCATTCGTGAAAAGGCAAAACTTCTTTATCAACACTTTAGCGAAACTGGTGATAGCACTGGCGGGATAAGTTTTTTTTTTGCTAGCAAAGGCGCTGATTTGAAAGATTTGTTTGAAATTTCTAATAAATATTACATTTAATATTAAATTGTTTCTTATTTTCATTTCGATGCCATATGCTTGCATTTCACTATGTACAGTCATATTATGAAGGTACATATAATACATACATAGACAAAATTTTAGACTAGTTTTTCTTATATATTTCATACTTTGGAACGGAACCCCTTTATTACTATGGGAGCCATAACTCAGTATTCGCGTTTTCGGTATTCGCGACATTTCTCAGGAACGTAACCCCCGCGAATAGCGAGGGTTTAGTGTACACACTTTTCTCATGCCTAAATTTTCAGTTAAAATTTGTCTAACTGTTTCTTTGTTCATATTGAGTTCTGATGCAACCATTCTAATGCTTAAATGACAATCACTTCTAATCAGTGCCGTTACCTGGTCTACATTTCCATCAGTTTTCATGGATACTGGACAATCTGGTTGTTCATTGTATTTCATATACTCCCCCCTTCTAAAAATCTTTTATGCCATTCAAACACATGAGCTCTTGACATAGTATCTTCCCCATAAACTTGACATAACTTTCAGTTGGTGTGTCTTAAGTTTTGCTAAAAATTTCAGGTTGATATGTTGTTCGATTCTTTTTTCTGTCATTTTTCTGGAAAACTGCAAAAACACAATGTAATGAAAACCTGTCTCACTGCAAAGTGATTGAGCATGTTGGAATATGACTAGGCAGACAACTAGAGAAAGGTTCAAGGTCAACTGTTGAGTCCTTGTTTCAGTGTAGTGTGCAGCTTGTTATTTGATAGCCATGGTCACACCTTGTATTTGGACTTCATTAAGGCTTTTGAAATTGTACTCCATGAATGCTTTATAAAGTAGAACAATATTCTGTTGGAGGGAATGACATTAGGTAAATGACTGGAGATGGAGGATTATAAATGGGTATTTCTCTGACTGGACTAGGATTTCAAGGGGCGTTCTGTAGTTCATATGTTCTCTGTTTCTGGTATTTGTTAATGACTTAGATGAAGGCAACAGGCTTAACATCAAAGCTTTATGATTGATACAAAGGTTGGGAGGGTGGTAAATAATAGTAACCAAGGTATGCTGCTTCATTGATAATTAGGTTTGTCTGAAAAATGACAGCTAAAGTACAGTGTTAGCAAATGTAAGGTTCTACATTTGGATAATAGTAATCCTAGATTATCTTATTACTTGGGAACCAACAAACATGAAGCAGTTGGCTTTGAAAAAGACAGGTAGAATTGTGCATTCTGACATGAAGTTCTCTGAGCAGTGTAGGCAAGCTGCTAGAACAAGCACTTGATTATGATCCATGATGTACAGTAATATTGCTTAAAATAATTAAATGCACAAGGCATAATACATTAAGAAGTAGTTGTTATAGGCATCATTTGCTATTTCTCATATTGTGCTCTGCCTTCACGACGAGTTGCCATGATATTGCACTACCTCAAATAAGTAACGCTTCACTAATAGAGAAGACTATTGTTACTTATTCTCAGTGAGTACCACCACCCAGACATGTTTCAAGGCTATTGGCCTATCATCAGTGGGTGGGCAGATACCCTGGTATTGCAGACATGTCTATGGTGTATCTACACACCGATATTATATAGATATTAAACTTTTAATGTATTATGCCTTGTGCATTTAGTTATTTTAAATATTGTCATATACACCTTTTGGCATCTCTCATATTATGTGATTATCTTCACAACTGGGTCGTCATGTCTGCAATACCAGGGTACCTGCCCACCCACTGATGATAGGCCAATAGCCTTGAAACATGTCTGGGTAGTGGTACTCACTGAGAATAAGTAACAGTAGTCTTCTCTATTAGTGAAGCGTTACTTATTTGAGGTAGTGCAATGTCATGGCAACTCGTCGTGAAGGCAGAACACAATATGAGAAATAGCAAATGATGCCTATAACAACTACTTTGTAGTTTCTTAAGAGTTGTCTATGGTGTATCTACACACCGATATTATATAGTAATATTGCTACAAGGAATAAGGTATATAAAATCTTGGTTAGTTCAATCTTGAATATTGTATACAACAATGTTTGGAATGCTCATTTCAAGAATGAAAATCTGCTGGAAAAGGTTCAGTGAATAACAAGGTTAGTTATTGATAGAAAGAAGCATTCTTATAGAGAGATATTTTACTTATGCGGATTCCAAGGTCTTGAGACAAAACATCTGCAAATCATGGACTTCATGGAGATATTTAATGCTGTGATGAGTTTCAGTAAATCAGATAATGGAGATAATCTTCTTTGCAGGTAGCACAAATTAAAGGGCATGCACTTAAATGAAGGAAGAGTAGTTGTATACTGGATATAAGAAAATAGGCTTTTAACCACTGCATTATTTATGAAAATAAATCACTTCTTAATCTTATAGAATTAATAGAAATATGTTAGAATTTTATTTAAAATTTTTTAAAAAAGTTTATTTATTTTAATATATTTTTTAATAAAGCTGATGTTTGAATAAGTCTGGCTTACTTGTATTGATTTGCTTTTATATTGCTCTATATTTTATATTTGCTTTTATAAAGTTGTTTCTGAAAATCAGATATTTAAACTTTTTTTTTTTAAGAACTTATTTTAACTCAGAGCAAAGTTTGTCTCCAAGTAATGCTGTTAGATAATGAATTTATTCTACAAATAAGTTTGTACTTTAAGTCAGTCAAAGTTAAATAATATTTAACTTTAATCTTTTTGAAAGCCCATTTGGCAGCTAGTTTATCTATGCATTCTACACTAAATGACATTGTAATAAGACCACAAAACTAAATTGAGTTGGGTTTGCAGAACCACTTGTACGCATTGTGGCATACATGTTACCCAGAGCTTCAACACATCTGGAGATTTGAATTGTGTACCATAATTGTCCCACATTATAGAGTCTTGCAGATCTACAAGTCTGCGGCCCCTTTTGACCTCATCCTATGAATGTTTGATGGGGATCAAGTCAGAGGAACCGGGAGGGCCACCAGAGGAGGGTAAAGTGTTCAGGTAACCATTCCTGTGCTGGCCTGATGGCACGTTATATTATCCTGCTGGAAGATTCCACCAGAGAATAGCAATATGTACACCTGTAACTATACTGTATGTGTGAACACTTGTGGTAAAGTTTGGCATGAATTTGACTACTAATCAGTTACCATTCATCACTTTTTATGAAGTTAACGTGTCTTTGTACTAATCTCTCATTGCTTTTCTTTATCAATTACAATTTATTGATTATGATTGACAGAGAAGGCAGCCTTCACTGATATTTTTGAGAGGGAGGGGTGTTGTCTTATCTCTTATTTTTAGATTTCCAAGTGGCATTGTGAGAAGTACCAGATTTGCTGACCCTGTTATCAGTTCTAGGTACAAAGAGTTAGAAGAGTTGCCATCCCATATATTATTTTATATTTGAAAATAAATCTCTATTGTTTTCAAAATTGAGGGAGGATATTATCCCTAGTTTTTATCATGTACACTGCATTGTGTTTGAAATGAAAAAAATCCTCAGAACAAAGTTTGCTTGATGGCTAACTTAGCAGTTAAAGCAACTTTCCCCAGGTGTTTATACAGGTGTATTAATTATTGATGACTTTTTAATTATTTAATGTATAGCTATTTAATGTTTTGGTAATTAAAACAGGTAAGTGTGTACTGTATTAAAGCTGAATGCAGCTGTGCAGAACTTCATATCTGATTGCCACTTCTCAGCAATGTTCAAGAGTGCAGTTAGCCAGGTAAAGTACAAGATATGTATTCCTCAGAAAACCAAAGTCTTTGGAAAATGGCTTGTATCATATACTAAGCTTGTTAGTTAAGTGGGTTGCCATCTATATTACAAATTAAAATATTGTAACCAAGACTGCATTTTGGAGGAAAAGTGTCCTTTGTCAATCAACGGATGGATCTAAAAGCCTTTACTTTTATTATTGTTATTTGTTATTTGGTTTTTAGGAGCATTAGCAACTAAGGCCATATTGCTCTGGGGATATACGGTGGTCATTCCCTGACCTTTCCACATCCTCCGTATTTGGTGGGCATGGGGCTCAAACCCCGGTCTAATCAAGAAGCGTGTGCTACGCACTGCTGCTCCTGCCCACCTGGCTATGGAGGCACCTTTATTATTGTACACAGGGGTATCTTCTGCCAAAAAATATTCTGTGCAGTATATTTGCATTTCTCTTTATTTCTATTTTATTTTTAAATGGAACATTCCTGAAATGATTATGTAGGTAATTACTTCAATAATTTCATTGTGCCTGAATTACTTGTTTCCAATTTTGACTAATGCCCCAATAAGAATAAAATGATATAGTTAAAAAAATAAATAATTTAATCCGTAGAGAAATTAGCAAAAATATAGGCAACCAAATTGCTACTGTGTTCTGTGTTTACCTCTGCTTGGATTTCAACATTTATTTTGAAAATTCATGATTGGTTAGATTTGTTGTCTAAAAATCAGAAAACCTGAAAACTGGTAATCTCCATAATGAGGGTTGCTGATTTTTTTTGGGCACTGCACTGCAGTAATATTTTGGGGTTCCCAATTCTAATTGTGTGTTTAACAATTTTGAGTAATTATATTGTTACAAATTGTAACTGGTGCAGGTCATTTGAACTAGTTTTTTTGTGATTTTGTTGTTTAGGATTAACTATTTAAGTAATTATGTGTATTTTTTTTTTTTTTCTTCCTGGAACCCTTCCCCGCTGTGTAGTTGACAGTGTACATGTGGCCTTAAAGTTTATTTAGATTATTGTATATTTCAGAGAAATGGGGTTGTTTCCTTATATACACAGATTCTGATAGTGTTTATGATTTATTTACATTAATAATTTCAGGAAATATGCTTCGAATCTTATCTGAAAAAAATGACATGAAAAAATAAATGATATTATTAATTTATTTAATAAATTAAATATATTCTGTTGTAATTAATGTATTAATGTATTCTGTAATAAGATTAACATAAAATAATATGATATACAGAAATGTATATCATATTAGTTTTTTCTGTATATCATTGTTTTCAAAGGGATACACATGAAAGAAGTGATAATAAAAAAGTTTTTTATTCTGAAAACTTCTGTTTATCATTCTGAATTCAATTAAAAGCATGAAAGCATTAACTTGACAGTGTTCATTTTCCATATAATTTCTCAATCTAAAATATTAATTTTAATTGTTAAATAATTAATAATTACTTAATGTTTAAAACTGTTAAGTAAATATCTGTAGTTTTTCATACGCCTTGTTTTTGTCTTTACAGCATTGTTGTCTGTAATCTGTATCCATTTGTTCAAACTGTATCCAAGCCAAATGTAGCAGTAGAAGATGCTGTTGAGCAGATTGACATAGGCATGTGAGCTGTGTATATAATGTGTCTGTTTATATATTGGTGACTTAGCAGAATAAAATTAGCATCAGAGATTTTTCTTACCTTTTAAAATGGATATTGGCTTAGCAGAACAAAATTAACATCAGAGTTTTCTTATCTTTTAAAGAAGACATTGGCTTAGGAATAAAATTAAAAGTTAAGAAAATTTTTAGCAGCGTTTTCTTAGCTTTTAAAGAAGAAATATAATCAGTGATATTTCTTTAACATTTAATTTCATTAAGACAAATCAGTTTCATTAAGAAAAGTTTTTAAAGCATCAGTTAAGTAATCAGTAATTAAATAATTCTTATTGAGGTACAGTGTGACAAGTTTCAGTACCAGTATTTCCAAAAGAACTGCTAATAAAGGTCAACTCTTTATTTGGTTAAAAAAAAAAAAAAAACATCAGTAAACACAATTTGTTTAAAATTTTGATGTGATAAAACTGAATGTTCAAGGAGAGGGAGATCTCAATTATAACCCTTGTTGGCAGGCAAGCCACTGCTGTTCAGCTTCTTATTTTCTTTTGGCCACTGAAAATCTTAATTTTATGTCACTTCTTGAATGATTTTTTATGAATAATTGCAGATTACTAAAACATTGTGTGTGTTAGTAGTAGTAGTGGCACGTGATGCAAGAAAGCAAATGTATGAGCTTATGCAGCATCAGCCAAAAAAAAAAAAAAAAAAAATCACACCATTCCTTCCAAGTGCCTGTCCAGTTCCTCCTTAAATTTATTTAACCTATCAACTTCCACAATGACGGATGGAAGTTTGTTCCAGCAGTTAACCACCCGTTGGCTAAAGGCAACTTTCCGCACATCTATTCTACCTCTGTCTTTTCTTAATTTGAATTTATGCCCCTTAGGTTCGTAATCTGAACAAGTGGAAGGATCCCATCAGAATTTAGCGTGCTCAACCCATTCAAGGCCTGTTCTACCATTGATACTGAATACCCCTCCATTGTTGATTACTGCCTACCCAAATACTATGGGTCAAACACAACTATAAATATGTTCTAGGCCTTCAAGGAGAGAGTAGTACAATTACGAATGGAACATGCTGTGGCTGACGGAGTTAACAGACTTCAGTGTGGAATGATAATAGGGTGCCACATAAAAAGTAATGTGCCTGTATGTGACATTTAAATGTTATTATTAGCATTAGGGCATATGATGCAAGAAAACAAGCTTATATAGCATCAGCTAAAAAAAAAAAACACCCTTCCCATTTCACCCATCCATTCACTCCAAATGTTTGTCTAGTTCTGCCTTGAAATTATTTAAGTTGCTAACCTCCACTACAACAGATGGAAGTTTGTTCCAACTCTCAACCACCCGCTGGCTAAAGGCGAATTTCCACACATCTATTCTACAATTGTTTTTCCTCAATATGAATTTATGCCTCCTCAGGTGAGTAATCTGAGCAAGAAGAAGAATCCCATTAGCATTGAGCTTGCTCAGTCCATTCAAGGCCTTATACACCTCACTTAGATCCAGTGGGGCTCGTGACTCTGATGTATGGGGATGCCGTTTCTTAAAGTTACATTAAATTACCTTGGTTATAAGACATGTACACATAGATGGTAATAATAATAAGCAAGTTAAAAATACTACAAAACATTAACTGGACATTTGTCATTAACAGAGATGGGTAATCTCAATTTTATTTAAAAATAAAATCCATTCTTCAATTTTTATTTTTTGAAAATAGATTAATAACTTTTTCATTCAAGTCTGGTTCACTGTTCAAATCGGCACTGCTCGCTCCGCAGTTCCTTTGACTTCTTTTATCACCTCTAAAAAATGTGTATTGGCAACTTGCCAACTAGGCATTGACTCAAATTTATTTATTTTTGTTACACAGAGCATTAAAACTATGATAAATGAATTAGCTTTCGGCTGGGTGGCAGCCTTCATCAGATTAAAATACTTTGAATGGCAGTTAGAATAGAGATGCACTGCCAGGATGGTACGTGAGACACGTGGTTAATTGTTTGTTGATGTTTGTGGCTGTGACGTATGGTGGTGACGTGGCCAGCGTTTGTCTATGGACAGAATTACTGTTTCTGTGATGGGGTTAAGTTGACAACCACTGTTCCTGTTCAACGAGGTATCCGAGCATTTTATACTTAACGATTCCAACCAGGTGCGCCTTAGGTAATGGTGGGACTTGTCTACAACCACGACATCGCGGTGTGGGTCGATGTCGTGGTGGGTTGTCCAGACATGCTCGGCAATAGCTGAGTGTTCTACATCGGCCAAACGGATCGCCCTTTTATGTTCTGAGAGGCGTTTCTCGAGACGACGACCAGTCTCTCCAAAGTAGCAGCTCGTGCAGTCACGGCAAGAGATGCGATAGACCACACCACTCTGTAGAAGGGTGGGGTCAGGTGTTTTTATGTTGGAAAGGAGAGAACGCAGTTTCTTGCCTGGGAGTTGGATGCACTTTACCCCATGCGATCTTAGGATTCTACCGATCTGCTGTGATAGGTTGGGGTAGTATGGGATGAATGCCCTCGTGGAAGACTCGTCACTGTTGGCGTTGCTGTTGGTCGTCACGTTGTCGCGTGCTTGTAGATCACATCTGTTAAGGACATCGATGGGGTAGCCACACCTCGTAAGGTCTACTTTGACTCTGGTGATCTCTTTGCGCCTTTCATCTGCAGAGCTGGAGTGTGTCCAGGCGCGAGTTAGCAAGGTTCGGGCGGTTGAGAGGAGGTGGCCCCGTGTGTGTGCTGACTGGAAGTTGGTAAATTGGCCAGCACACATAGGCTTACGATAAACCGTCGTCTTCAAGCATATGTCTTCGCGCCGGACAAGTGTATCTAGGTATGGTATAGAGTTGTTCGACTCCAGCTCAACCGTGAATTTTATGAAGGGCGACAGTGAGTTGAGGTGGGTTAGGAGTCGCCGACTTGAGTCTCTAGGGATCACTACGAACACATCGTCTACGTAGCGACACCAAAAGGCGATGTGATCCTGTGCGTGTGTAAACGCACGTCCCTCTAACTCCTCCATCACGATGTTTGCTGTGACCGAGCTGACAGGGGAACCCATGGCTGTGCCATGTATCTGCTGGTAGATTGAACCATTAAACATGATTGCACCCCCTGTTAAGCACAGTCTGAGGGCTGCGGAAATGTCATCAGGCGTCAGCTTAGTTCTGTCGCTGAGGGTTCCATCATTGTCCAAGAGTTGTTTTGCGCAAGAGATGGCAAGTTCCACAGGGATGGAGGTAAAGAGTGATACGACATCAAACGATGCCATGACTTGATCTTGCGAGATGGATATAGTGCGGATCCTTTCTATGAACTCAACACTGTTGGAGACGGTGTAGG